>NC_022031.1:10470697-10480565 GCF_000317375.1 Microtus ochrogaster | reverse complement strand
TGAGGTGTCTGCCCCTGAGAGGAGAGCTGTCGAGTCTCTGAGCTCACTTCCTCTTCCTCCCAGAGTTCTGCTCCGTTCACTCCTCCCACCTACGTTCTAACCTATCAGGGCAAGCAGCTTCTTTATTTAATCAACCAATGACCTTCCTCCATCATGAAATTAAAACATCAAGAGAAAAGATTTGATGTATGCATATATATGTCCAGATGTATTTGTATGACCATGTATATGTGCGTCTCTCTGTGTGTATTTGTGTGCATCTATGTGTGTTTATGTGTGTATATATGCATTTGTGTGTATGTATGTATTTGTGTGTATTTTTATTTTAAGTGAATTATCTTGTGCAAATACTCCCATCAACAGTGACATATGTAGAGAATGTCTATAGTGATAATGTTTTGTTTGTTTTTGCTCTTTTGAAACAGGGTTTCTCTGTGTACCCTTTGCTGTCCTGGAACTCACTCTGTAGACCAGATCAGACTTGAACTCACAGAAAACCATCTGCCTCTTCCTCCTGAGTACTGAGATTAAAGGTGTGGGCCACCACTGCCTGGCAATTGTAATATGATGTAATGTCATATATTTGAAACATCTAAGTGCTCCTCAAATCTATCAGGTGTATGGCACCTGGCCCTGATCACCAGTTCCCCTTGAAAGTTCTAGTATATACATACAATAACTACAGAGCAGAGTGTAGGTTATTTCATAAAGACCAACATTGATCCTGTATCCCTGTATTTCCTATCAGATGCTGACACTAGTGCTTTGGACACTGTGCATTTCACATAATGGTATGAAGGATGTAGGCTAAACATGAGGCTTCAGTATGCTTAGACCTGTTCTATAAGATGGTGTAGGAATAAAAACAGTTATTTTTGGGAAACAGATCTGTACTGCCAGTGGATCTGGGAGCAAGTGTTCTCTTCCACTGGCTGTCATGTTTTTTAAACTTTATATATATATTCAAACATTTTATACAGCGTATTTAAAAAAATCTAGAAAACCAAGCTTGAATTGAATAATATTAATTCTTTAAAATATAATGAATGAAAAAAAACAAATACATGCTACTTGGAAGTTAAAGTGTCTTTTTACTTTTAATAGTAAATGTCTGGGTGTGCTTGGAGGCAGAAACGTGGAGATGGATGGATGGAGTGGAAATGAAATAGAAGGTAAGTGAAAATTATAGGATTTAGGGCAGAAGTGGAAAGGCTGGGATCTCAGAAGACAAATGTCCTTTCTATGAGGCATCTAAACAGAGGTACTGAATCACATCTTTTGGACAGAAGCTGATACACCGTTCTTTTGTTTTGATATCAAATTGCGGTGATTGGGAGAAATGTGTGAGGTGCATGGTACAGCCAGTTCTCAGGGCAGGACACGGCCCCATGACAGGGGGCTTTCAGGTGACAGATCAGAACTATATTTTAATGGCATTCCCCTAGTGACCATTTGTCTAGAGAGATCCCTTTTTGTATGCAGAGGAGAAGAGGTCAAAGAAAGGGTAGGGTCTGGGACAAAGCGTTAGAAGTAGACTTGCTTGGCATGCGTTAGTGTGACATTCTTCTCATCCATACACTTATAACCTTGGAATGATGATGCCACTTATTAGATAGTTTCTTTGTGAGGATGGAGTTAGGTAATGTGGAAAAAATTACTTAAAGACATAGTACCAAGAAACACAGATTTTTTACAAAGCATTTTAGTATTTTCATTGGAATAAGTCACATGACAGAGTTTGCAGTTTAACTCTGCTCTTCTCATTCAACATTAGATAAACAGTTTCAGATTTAGTGTAACTGGGGGCATTTTACTGCATTGACTTCAAAGTCAGATAAATAGAAAAATATCTTAAATTTGTTTTAAATACAGACCATTTCGTCTTCTTTCCATGAATGTGTAATTTGAAAACCAGATGTTTGATACATTCTTACTGAGTGAAAGCTGCCATTGTTCAGGAGGGGTAGTCAGGGTCTGCATGCTCTGCAAAGGAACTAGAATACCTCTGCCCAATTTCTTTTCCTTCTTTTCTCATTTCGTGTAAGCTAGAACCCAGGCCCATGGCTGGTGTCACTTGCATCAGAGTGGATCTTCCTGCTCAGTGGCATCCCTCTGGGAATGTCCTCACAAACATGTCTAGAGGTGACGCTCCTGGGCAATTCTAAGTCCAGTAATGTTTATAATGTGTATTAATCAGCATCTAAGTCATCATGTACATGACAGTTGGCATTTTGAAAGGAGAATATGATGTATTTATTGAAATAACAGCAAAGAAAAAGATATCACTATGTATTCGTCCTCCCTCCCTCTTCCTACCCCTCCATTCCTCCTTCCTTTGTCTCCCTTTCTCCTTCCTTTTCTTCCTTCTTCCTTTTCTTATCCCCCTTCCCTTTTTCTTTTATTCTATCATCTGCCTATCTAATTATCTATTCATAAAGCTATCCATTTACCATTTGTCAGTCATATGTGTGAATATGCATATGAAGTATTGTTGTTATTTGTGTTGAGACCAGCTTTATATTTCAGACCGACATGGAGCTGTCTGTAGAGCCAAGGCTGTTTTGTACATTTGGTGATCTTCCGACCTCAGAATCTTAGGGCTGGGATTGTGGGTTGTACCACAGTGACTATTTTATATGAACTCTTATATCAGAAAACAAGTACTTAGATAAAGTCATAGGGTAAAGCTCCTGTGATTGAATTATTGGTGGCATTACCAGAAGAGAGAATCTTGATGTTACTGAAACACACACTCAGCACCTTTTACCACACCATGTCGTGCACTTCTTCAAAAGTATAGAAAGGAGAAAAGCATCACAAGAAGCAGACTCCTAAGCTTGGACCAGTGGATGTAGGAGATATATTTCATTAGAAAACATCCTAACTTGGACCAGTGGATGTAGGAGATATATTTCATTAGAAAACATCCTGCCTTGGACATTTCCCTAGAACAATGCCAATTAGAGATACCCTTTATCATCATTGGGTGTTTAGGCACAATGATGAGACTCATTCACTGAGTATACTGAAATAAAATACACCTAATCTATGCAGTATCTCCTTTGCACAACACAATCAGATGCAGAGCATGGTTTGTTTCCTCTTATGAGAATGTCTCAAGAATGGTGTGCCTTAACACCACTACTCAGCTTCAGAACAGCGTCAGCCTACAAAAGGTCAGGGTTCAGTGGTTTTTACTGAATGTTTTTATTACTTTTGCATGATATAAAGTAAAAAGAACACAAATATCACCATTGTAAGCTGCATCTATGAAAATTATATATGTATTATGTGTATATAGAAACAAGAACAGCATTTTTCCTTACAGAGAAACATGCCTTACATAACATTGAGAACGTACACTGGCACTGGGATTCTAAAGATTACAAAATTCATTTCTACAGGGAACGAGTAAGGTGAGGAAAAATTGATCCGGGCCTGACACATAGTAAGCTTCGGGGTCCACACAGCCACCAGAGGATAATTTTTAAGATTTGTTTTCATTATTTTAAGGTAAGCATATGTATGTGTGTCTGGCATGTATGTGTTTGTATATGTGAGCACAGGTGTCGTTAGAGACCATGGGACTTGGATCCATTGGAGCTGGAGATATTGGAAATTGTGAGCTGCCTAACGCGAGTCTTCTACAAAAGCAGCTCACGCTCTTAGCCTCCGTCACACCTCTGTAGCTGTGGCCAGAGAATATTGTGACAATGGCTTACCTCTGTGAAAGAATAGGAAATCTTTTCAAGGTTATGATACAAGCTATATGTCAACACCCTCCCTGATTTTCAGTAAAGTTAGTTAGTTACACTTACATCTACTATATGCTACTATAAATAATCTACAATATGTACAATAATATTGTATATGTGTGTGTTTGTCTTAAAAAGGTATGCATAGATACTCCGAGAGGAGATGAAAAATTCCATTCTCATTCTATCAATAAAATTAACTGAATGATTCTACTAGTAGTAATAAGCCAAACCAGAGAATCCAGAAGCATGTATGATTAAGCTATGCTGTATTGGTTTATACATTCATTTATGCACAAACAAGCACATATATGTACATACTTATTTTAATTTTTTATCTTTGGGATATTGAAATCTGATAATTTACATTATGAATAGTCAAGGTGGAGAAAGTATATCAATTATACCTCTTTTCTCAATTCTTTGTTCTGAAATACATTTCATGGGGCATGTTCTATAATATAATGTGCTATAATAAACCAGGTATTCTCACAGCCTCATACCATTCAGGGTTAGGACTTAGTCAATCTGTCATCTTAAAGTTCTTAAATTCATCAGTGCTATGTTAAGCACTAGAAATATTTATATATGCTGGGCAGGGATGGTGCATATCTTTAATCCAAACACTTGGGAGGCAGAGGCAGTAGAACCTCTGAGTTCAAGGCTAGCCTGGCCTACAGAGTGAGTTCTAGGATGGCCAAAGAAACCATGTCTTAAATAAAAGGAAACTCACAAAAAATAAGAAAGATGTATTTGTGTGCACTTTTTAGGAATCATATCAGGTGAACACATGACAAGTGATAAGTATGTGAAAGACTTGTTAATCTGAGCATCTTTTAAGAGCTACAGGCCACAAACTATGCCATATTACTCTTTACACTTGCAATTATTCCTAAGTGTCTTGGCCAGATCAAATAAATTTTCCTTGAAAAATGAAAAGGGAAGGGCATCTCACTCAGTCCCAAATGAGGCAGTACTTCCTGTCATCGAGGACTTTCAGGGCCCCATCTCTCTCCTAGTCCTCTTTTGGTAAATCACCTTCTACTATCCTTTGCTACTTTAATTTGAATTAATAAGGCCTTTAATAAAACTTCTAGTTCCTTCAACATTCTATCAAATGATTGAGAAGTTTTACAAGTGACAATAACGTATTTTGGGGCCTTTCATCCTCTCGCCTAGACTTTACAGACACTATGAAGTTTCACACAATTTCCAGTCTGCATCTCATCAAATACTGGCAAAATTTATTCAATTCAAATTAAATAGATGTAGCACGCCGTAATCTTTCTCTATTAACTATGTCACTTTCTGCAATTGTTTCTTAATATCCCTCACAGCTTCCATCTAAGATTAGCACTTTCTTTGCTGCCAGAGTTTCACTAACCTACTGAATTATTCACTGAAGCATAACCTTCAGATAGCAGGTTAGAAGGGCCCTGATTATGGCAGGAAGTGAACCGGATAAACCATTTTTCTTTAAAAGAATTTTTCGCAGCACTGCAGAGTCTGAAATGAGATAAGTATTAAATGTGTGCTGCAAAAAATTAAGTTGATAATTGGTAGAAATGTAGCCAACTGCGACATCCATGCATTTTGTTTATTGTAATGTATAATACTGGCCTGAGCACTCAAAGCAGCATAAAACATGTGCATTGTCATGGGGCTTATTTAGGCTAAACACACGGCTGCTGCATGCACGTCTACTAAACAACATTGTTGTGAGTCAACTCATATGATGTTTTACAAAGGCTTTGAGTATTCAGATTATTTTTAAATTGTATGTCCTCTTTATTTCTTCCTCACTTTCCTTCCTCCTCTCCAGCTTTGTTGCAGTGTCGTATGTGGTAGTAAAGTTCATGGCAGAGTCAGCAATTCACTAGGAACACCCCTGCCGTAAATTCTATTAGTAGCATCTCCTGCTTTGTCTCAATTCAGGGCTGAAAGGTCATTAGAATACTGACTGAGGAGACAACACTCTTGGAACACCTTTGCTAGTGTTGAAATCAGAAGCCTCGCCACTCACAAATCAGCCCTTCGTGACCATTCACTGGATGCTCAATAGCAAAGGGCAGCCCTGACTCAAAGCAGGCTGTGCACATTGTTTTCTACCAGATGAGAGGAAATGCACACAGACAAAATTCTAGTCTACGTTTCTCTATATTTACGCTACAAGCCACTGAAAGAGTTTTGTTCCCTGCTGCAATGCATTAGACCTCATACACCACAGGACGTTCCTAATACACAAGTGAAAGGATGCGTATTCTAAATTCCAATCCATGAATTAATGCTAGACTTCTCCTACCATTACTGATACCGTGAAGACAACACAATCTTTAGAACGTCAATACTGAAGGTTGATGCATTATTAAAAGATGTGCTTTGATCATGTTTTGACACAAATTTTCTGTTTAGATGGAGGCAATAAAATAAGAAATATTTTTCATTATGAATCATTGCGAATGGTTTAGACATCAACCTTTTTTTTTCTGGTATTGCTCTTCTTACTCCCTAATGAATATACCAATTGTATCCTCTTCTACAATTTTAATCTGGTTTAATAATTATTTTAAATGCTTTTTATAAGCACTTAGGGAAATAGTAGATAAATACATGAGATGACAAGTTATCCAGAAAAGTGCACCAGGAGAGACAAATCCAAGAAGTGTGTCGACCAAGATATTTGTGGCAAAAGTCCTTCTTTAGAAAGACAGGGAAATCTTATTGTAAACCAAAGAACACTGATTTGCTTGGTGGTTCAAGTATAAAATTCAATTATTATCTGTTCCTCCCAATAAAATTAAAGGAAGCATCAGAAATTACGGATTTATAAGAAGTTGTATGTGTTTTTTTAGAGTAATGATGTATTTTTCCTTTTTACTCGTACTTCACATATTCAGTTTTTTTACCAGTTTATTTTATATGTCTGAGTGTTTTGTCTGCATGTCTGTGTGTTCAATATGAGGGTGCTTGTTGCCCAAGGAAGCCAGAAGAGTGCTTTAGATTTCCTGGTACTTGAGTTACATACTGGTAGCTGTGAGCTGCCAGGTTGGCAGTGGGAATTGACCTCTAGTCTCCTGTAAGAGCAGTCAATGTTCTTACATACAGAGCCATCTCTCCAATCACTTCTTCATGGACTTTTATCCACTTAGCACCTTATTACTAAGAATGTATATTCAAAGAAGAAGGAGGAAAACCTGTCTGCTTTTTATCAGATGTGTGTATTACCTTTTCCCTTTTATTTGCCATTTTTCATACTTTTAACATTGCCATGGTTTCTGAGTAGAATAAGAACTGAAGAGATAGTAGCCTCAGTGCTACAGAGATACTTCAGAGATTAAGAACACTTGATGCTCGTACAAAATATAGAGTTCTAGCCTCAGCATTCAGATTAGACTTCCCATAGCTACCTGTACCTCTAACTCCGGGGGGAACCAATACCTTTTTTTGACTTCCACAAGTTTAGGTACACATATCACCACAATATATACACATAATTAAAAACAATAGTAGAGAGATCAAGAAGAAGATAATAGCCTCAAAGTATTAACATGAAATGTAAAGGGAAGTGTGCTGAGATGGCCCATGCCCCTGATTCCCACACACTGGAAACAGAAGCAGGATGGGTGCTATATGGCCAGCCTGGGATACACAAGGAGTTTCTGGCAAGTTTAGAATCTAGAATGTAATTCCCTATCTATCAATCAATCAGTCAATCAATAAGTGTCAAGAGAGGAAGGAAGGAAAGTAGAAAGATACAGAGCTGAAAAGCACAATATGGCTGCAGTAATGGTGAAAAGAATAGTAGGTCATTTCTCAAGCAATTTATCAACATACTTAGAAAATAGAAAATGTGAGAAATAGATTAATTATAAAGGGGACAATTCACAGTGAAGGAGTCTATACAACTTACTCTTTGTTTCTGAATATGAAATACTCATAAATTCATACAAGATTATGCCATTATCTAGATCTCAGGGAAGTTCCTCCCACAAAAGACACTCAGCCTGCTCACAGAGGACACCCTCCTGGAAGAGGGATGGCCAATGGAGTGATTCTTTTCCTTCTTATATTCTGTCACAATTTTTTTTAAGTTTTTTTGTTTATACTTCTCTCATATATGACATCCTGACCACTTCCTGACCCCTCCTTATCCCCCCCCCAGACTCCCCATCTACTCTTCTGTTTCTCTTCAGAAAAGGTCAGGCCTCCCAGGCATATCAAATAAGCATGGCATATAAATTTGCACTAAGACTAGATACCTCCCCTCATAGTAAGCCTGGGCAAGGCAACTCAGTGGGAGGAAAAGGGTCCCAAAAGAGGTAACAGAGTCAGAGACAACCCCTGCTCCCACTGTTGGTAGTCCCACAAGAGGACTAAGTTATACAAGTTAGTTAGGCAAAGGGTCTAGGTCAGTTTCATACAAGCCCTCTAGTTTTCAATTCGGGCTCTATGAGCCCCTATGAGCCCAGGTTAGCTGATTCTGTGGGTTTTCTTGTGGTGTCCTTGATATTTATTGCTCCTAAAATCCTTCCTCCATCTTTTAAGCAAGATTCCCCAAGATCCATGCAAAGTTTGGCTGCGGTCTCTGCATCTGCTTCTATCAGCTGCTGGATGAATCCTCTCTGATGACTATTAGCTAGGCCTGTCTATGAGCATAGCAGAATATCATTAGGATTCATTTCACTGACTCTTTTTGCCAGCAGTGTTTGGTTCTATTCTAGGTCTCTAGGGTATACAGCCTCTGGTTCCTGACCCTTCAGGCAGTATCAGGAAGTTGCTTCCTCTCATTGTGTTGGTCTCAAGTTGAACTAGTTATTGGTTGACCACTCTCATGATTTTTGTGCCACCTTTACCTCAGCACATCTTGTAGACAGGACAAACTGTAGGTTTTGTGACTGGGATGGGGTCTCAGTCCCTTTTTTGGAAGCCTTGCCTGATTTTATTTTTTAATTGTGTTTCCGGGAGATGGTTGGTTCAGGCTCCATGTCATGGCTACCCTCATAGATTCCTGGGAGTTTTCACTGCACTGTCTGTACCACACCTGCAAGTGCACCTCTACTCCAGCTGTGATGGAGGAGGGTCATCTGTCTATGTGTTACTTTCATTGGTTAATAAAGAAACTGCCTTGGCCCTTTGATAGGACAGAAAATTAGATAGGCAGAGTAAACATAACAGATTGCTGGGAGGAAGCATTGAGGCAGACGTCATGATTCTCCAACCTGAGACGGACGTAGGCTAGAATGTTTCCTGGTAAGCTACCACCTTGTGGTGCTACACAGATTATTAGAAATGGGTTAAGCAAGATTTGAGAGTTAGCCAAGAAGAGGATAGGTATAATGTGCCAGGCAGTGTTTAAAAGAATATAATTTGTGTTTTGTTATTTCAGGTGTAAAGCTAGGCATGAGGGAGCCGGGTGGGACAAAAAGCAGGCCTGCTCGCCTCATCACTACAAATAGCGCCAGGCCCACAGCTCACTACACAGCTGTCTCATCCGTCTTCTCCTTATCCTTCTCTTCTACTCAAATCCCCAACTGCCTCCAGTCCACTGGCAAAAATTAGTCTATTCCCGTTTCGATGGAGATTAGTGGATCCCACTATTCCTTAGCCTCCCTGGATCTCTGAATTGTTAAATTATTATCTTTTACTTTACAGCTAACGTTTACTTATAAGTGAGCATACACCATGTTTGTCTTTTTGGGTCTGGGTAGCTCACTCAGGATGATATTTTTGTAGTGCCATCCATTTGCCCTTTAACAACTGAATAAAACTCTATTGTGTAAATGCACCACAATTTCTTTACCCATTCTTTAGTTGAGGGATATCTAGGTTGTTTCCAGCTTCTAGCTATTATGAATAAAGCTTCTATAAGCATAGTTGAGCAAAAGCCCTTGTGATAGATGTGGTGTCCTTTGTGTATATGCCAAAGAGTGGTATAGCTGGGTCTTAAGGTAGATCAATTTCCAACTTCCTGAGAAATGTCCATACTGATTTTTTTTAATTTATTTATTTATTGAGAATTTCTGCCTCCTCCTCGCCACCGCCTCCCATTTCCCTCCCCCTCCCCCGATCAAGTCCCTCTCCCTCATCAGCTTGAAGAGCCATCAGGGTTCCCT
>NC_022031.1:10462228-10470242 GCF_000317375.1 Microtus ochrogaster | reverse complement strand
TGACTGTACAAGTTTGCATTCCCACGAGCAATGGAGGAGTGTTCCTCTTGTTCCACACTCTATCCAGCATAAGCTATCATTTGTACTTTTCCTCTGTAGCAGAGAGGAATGGGCTGCATCTTGCTGTCCACCTAGCTTAGCCCCTGAAATAACCACATGGAAATTGTATTAATTAAATCACTGCCTGGCCCAGTGATATGTAGCCTCTTTTTGGCCAGCTCTTACATCTTGCTTTAACCCATATCTAGTAATCTGTGTCGAATCACGAGGTTGTGGCTTACTGGAAATGATTTAGCATGTCTGACTCTGGTGACTCCATGGTGGCTCTTCCTGTCTGTCTTCTTCTTCCCAGAATTCTGTTCTATCTACTCTGCCCATCTGAGGGCTGCCCTATCAAAAAGCTAAGGCAGTCTCTTTATTCAACCAATGAAAGCATAACACAAACAGAAGAACCTCCTACACCATTCCTCAGCTAATCTGACAGGTATAAGGTGGAATCTTATGATGGCTAAGAATGTTGAACATTTCTTTTTTTCTTAGTCATTTGAGATTTCTCTGTTGAGAAATTAGAACTGTACCCCATTTTTAATTGGATTATTTGGTTTGGTGATGTATAGTTTTTTGAGTTCTTTATATATTTTGAAAATTAACACTGTCAGATGCGGAGTTGGTGAAGATCTTTTCCTATCATATAGGCTTGCCCCTTTGCCGTATTGATGGTACCCTTTGCTTTACAGTAGCATTTCAGTCTCCTGCGGTTCCACTTATTGTCAGTTTCTCTGCTGGTGATACTGGTGTTCTATTCAGGAAATTGTCTCCTATGCCGATGTGTTCAAGGTTATTCCTCACTTTCTCTCCTATCAGGTCAAAGTATCTGGTTTTATGTTGAGGTCTTTTATCTACTTGGAGGTTTTTTTGTTTGTTTGTTTGTTTTTTTTGAGACAGGGTTTCTCTGTGGTTTTGGAGCCTGTCCTGGAACTAACTCTTATAGACCAGGCTGGTCTCAAATTCACAGAGATCCACCTACCTCTGCCTCCCAAGTGCTGGAATTAAAGGTGTGCACCACCACCGCCTGGCTCTACGTGGAGTTTTTTTGCAGGGTGATAGATATGGATCTACTTGTAGTCTTCTGCATGCTGATATCCAATTAGATTACCATCATTTGTTGAAGATGCTTTTTTCCATATTGAATAAATCTGGTTTCTTTATAAAACTCAGGTGACCATAAATACATGAAATTATTTTTTATCTTTGATTTAATTCCAATGGTGAGCCTGTCTGTTTTTATGCCAATATCATACAGTTGTTTATTACTCTATCTCTGTAGTAGAGATGGAAAACAAGGATGGTGACAAGGTTCTCTTATTGTAATTGATTGTTTTAGCTATGTTGCTTTTTATTCCATATGAAGTTGAATATTGTCCTATCAAGGCCTCTAAATTATCATGTTGGAATTTTGGTGGGGATTACATTGAATCTATATATTACCTTTGGCAAAATGATGATTTTATTATGTTAATCCTATCAATCCATGAGCTTGGGAGATCTTTCCACCTTCTTATATCTTCTCCAGTGTCTTTCTTTAAAGACTTGAAGTTCTTTTTATATAAGTATTTAATTTACTTGAATAGAACTACCCCAAGATATTTTATATTATCCGTGGCAATTGTTAAGGTTTTTTTTTCTTGATTTTTATATACAAATGCCTGTTTGTCATTGTCTTGCTGTCTATAAGACATCTGTCCAGAACCTTCTGGCTTTTAGATTCTCTGTTGAGAAGTTGGGTGTAAATTGAATAGGCCTACATTATATGTTTCTCTTTTTCCTTTTTAGATTTTAATATTCTTTCTTTGTTTTGTATGTTTAGTGCTTTGATTATTATATAGGAGGTAGGGACTTGGTTTTCTCATCCAATCTATTTGGTGTTCTATGAGCTTCTTGTAGTTTTATAGACATCACCTTCTTTAAGTTAGAAAAATTTTCTTTTATGATTTTAGTAAAAATATTTTCTGGGATATTGAGTGGGCAGTCTTATTTTTCTAATCCTATTAATCTTAGGTTTGGTCTTTTTTATAGTGTCCTGGATGTTTTGTGTGTCAGGAATTTTTTAGATTTTACATTTTCTTTGACCAATATGTCAGTTTTTTCTATTGTATCTTACATGCCTGAGATTCTTTCTTTTACCTCTTTTATTCTTTGGTGATTCTTGCATCGGTAACTCCTCTTTGGTTATTAGGTTTTCTATTTTCCGATTTCCCCCAGTTATTATTTTCTTTGTTGCTTTATTTCAGTTTTCAAGTTTTAAATTGTTTTATTCTTTTCATACACCTGTTTGTGCTTTGCCATATTTCTTTAAGGAATTTATTCATTTTCTCTTTAAGGACCTCTATCATCTTCACAAAGGTGTTTCTAGGTTTTTGTCTTTCATTTCAAATGTGTTAGAATATTCTGCAGTTGTTCTAGTACTGGGCTTCTGGTGGTAACATATTGCCATGGCTCTTACTGTGTTCTTACACTGACATCTAGTCATCTGGGGTATTGGTGATTATAAGTCTAGAAGATGCTTTCACTAGCATGGTATCAACTTATGTAGTACATATCCATCTTCTTTTGTAGGGGTCAAGACAAGATGGTGGCCGTGGATGGTTTAGGAGGGTGTCAGCAGCTTTGGTCCTTCTTCTGTGGGTGGTTCTGAGGGTATGTAGGGCTCTTACATGCTCTGTCCAGAGTGACTTGCACCTGAACAGTGGATATTTGCCCGAGTTGGGAGTGGTATAAGGGGGATATTGCTCAGTGGCTTGAGTCTTTGGACTCTGAACTGAGGGAACAGGTGGGGGGGCAGGTAATGAATGGGGATATTAGTGCTTGGGTTATTGTGCTTTTGGTGCTCTAAACTGAGGGAGTGGAAAGGTTCTGAGGGCAGGTGGAACTATTTTATGCACAAATATTTCATAGGTCTGTTTTCATTGATCTAAAATGTGATTCCAGACATCTTTTCAGTGGAGAATATATTAACATTTAAGTATAAACTGCTCTGACATTCTTTATTTAGAGGTGACTCCCTATTAGACAGTACTTCTCCTGTGCAGGAGACTATACATTCATGATTTATGTGAGCATACATGTCAAAAAGTGTCAAAATAGATTGCCTAAATGATAAAGGATTTGATTACACCCATTCATTTGGAAGTTGGGAAATACAACTAATATTAGTCATAATTCAGGAGAGGTCCTCATTTAGGTCTCCTTAGGTCTCTTTCTAATTAAAATAAACCATATTTGTTTTATAATCTTGAGCTCAGTAAAACTGAGCTCCAAGGTGTGGCTCTGTATTCTAGCTATCAAAGTACATTGTAATTTTCTAGGATTACATTGCAATCTTTCTAAGATTGGTAAGGGGGATGCTGTCAACAAAAAGGACTCAATATTTAAGACTTAGATTCTATTAATTTTTTCTTGTGTTGCTGGAGTTTGAACACAAGGTCTTCTACATGACAATCAAGTGTTCTTCAATCTATTGATATCTCTAGACCTCAAACTACCCAATCTTAAGTAAATTCACATTAGAGAAGGAAAAGAAAAAGAACACTGGAAGCGATATATATGTAACTGAAAAGTACAGAAGACATTTGACAGACCTCACAGAAAGTTAACGAATAGGTTAATTGGCAGTGCATTTTCCCATGTTTTGAACTAGAGAAGATCTGGTTAAGTGCCTGTAGGAATCAAAATCCCAGGTTTCCTTTGAATCTGAGTATTATGGTCTTGTTTAAGGTAAAGACTCATTGTCTCCTTTAGTTTTTCATGCTTATTCTCATGTTCATTCCTCCTTAGAACTGAAATAATAGCTTTGGGTGCAGAAAATGCATTGTAAGTGATACTTGTTCTGTGACACCGAAACTGCACATGGACCACATAAATGTTTGTCCATTGTGATTCTCCTTTCTCTAAACACATCTAAAAGAGATTCTGTGGTCATACAGAGGACATTGCCCTAACAATTTGAGCAAACAGTCCTCCTTCCCAAATAATTCCTCCTTGCTGGGAATCTTCACAAAGTCAATGACTAAGGTTATGATACAGTCATTTCATTTAACTTCTTTTTCTAGTTTCTCCAGACATTTTGTTTACTTGCTGTAGAAACAATAACAGTTGCTGATTCGTTAGGAGCTTTTCAAGAGCCAAAGATTGCTATTCACTGAGGCATCTTCTGCCTCTGTCCCACTATGTCTTTCATCACCAATGAAGACTACACATTGCTACATAATGAGCAATGGCTATGAGTTTCCCTCAAGTACAGACTGCAAGAATGGTGAATGGAACTTTTGCTTCTGGCCATTGCAAAACACTTGCATCAAATCACACATGAGGACTTTGAGAGATGTTCCCAAGCCAAATCACAGAGTAGATCAAATCACTCTTAGAAAAGTTGCTCATGGCTGTGCTCCCTTTATCATTTCCTTGACTAGCCAAGTGAATAGTCCACAGGTGAGCTATTCGTGGGAACCCAATCAAGATTGGTGGCAGGTTGGTAATTTATTTCAAGTTTATTGCTGTATTCCCAGGGTATATTAAAGGAAGCAGCTTGCCCTTACTTCCTCATCTCAGTCCACATGGTGAGTATTGTCTTTGTCAGGTGACAGTTTCATTATGAAATCTGGGCTGCAGATGGAAAGAGTAAGAGCCACATGAGAATGATTTATGGGTTTTCAAAAGCACTGCCATGCTGATGTTTTTGTCTCTCCATGGATTACTATCATGCCTGAAATTTTCACAAAACACTTCCTTATGGATCTCAGGATGAAGCTTTTAGATACTTAAAGCAGTCTCCTTTGAGGAGGAATAAGATATTGAATAATGAAGACTGAATTTTTCAGATCTTCATGGTTATGTGGCTGTTTCTTTATGCTTCAGTCACAACGACCTTATTTGATCAATGCGCTAAGTAAACCTTAAATGGGAAAAGTTATATCTTGCTGTAACTACCACTGGGTTCCAGTATTTTCTTTCTAATTTTTTAGTAATAAATCCTTCTTTGTGTTCCAGACTGTGCCACAAATCTCATCTTAAAGCTAGTTCACATCTCAGTCTTTATGCTTCAAAAGGTACAACACATACCCAGTTTTACAAGCCCACACCTTGTAGAGAGAAGGGTTGCTACAAAAGATGTTACTGCTTTAAGGTATAGAAAGAAGTCTAAGGCAATTGATCACAAAGTTGAGTGAATGCATAGAAAGCAGTGGAAGATGATACCAGACAATTGTAGATTATATTGGGTATTAAATTTTATTTCTATAAGGCAATATTTGGTCAATTTAAGGGGACACATATCTTCCCTCAATTTACATTTTCATACTTTTATTCTGAGTAAAGTAGAGATAATAGACACACATTTGATATGTAAAGAACAGAAGTCATCAACAAGACAGCCCAGTGAAACACACATATGCTCTAAGAGCGCTTGCACTTTCCTCCTTTAATTAGTAACTTACTAAATATTCTCTTTTTCATCGCTGTAGTGCCATAATAATATTATCTTCATGGTATTTATCAACTTTTCAATTACCTAATTTATTTATTTATTTATTTTTCCTAACCCATTTTATGCAAGCTAAAACCTACTACTCTGTCTTGTTTATTTTTCCTAGAACAGATATGAAACAATTTTGTTAAAATTATGCAAACCCATTATTATTACAGTTGGAAAAGTGGAGAAAGGAGAGCAGCAACTTTCTACTCTCCTACTATGCCCCATGCATTCTTTCTACTCAAGTGGAGAACTAACCTACCCAATAATTTTAAATAACCCTGATGTGTGAATTGGTGATTTGGATTATTCTATAAAGGGAAATTATCATTTGGATCTCAGCAATTTAAATACAATATTTAACAATTATTCACAAGAATTACTATGTTAGTTACCAGAGTTGTTATCCCATGAGGTAACTCTTAGACCAATTTTCACTATGTGATGTAATGTTATCATCTTTCAGAAGGGAACATTGAGTTTTAGAACCAATTTAAATTAAAAATATATATATTTATAGTGTATTTACATATTTTCCCACTTCTTTTGACCCCTCTATTGTCCCTTCTTCCTCCAATTCCCTCAAATTCATGGTCTCTTTTTCTTGAATTATTATTGTTTTACACACATATACACATATTTAAATACAATGTACTGAGCACATTTAGTGTTGCTTACATACATATTATTGGAAAACCAATTACGGGTCATCCTTGAGAAAGACTGATTCTTTCTGTTCCAATAGTCATGAGTTTCCTGTAACTCTTCCAAAGTAGGGAATTATGACATTTTTTCCCATTCATGTTGGAAATCAGCTAATATCATTGACACAATTTCATAGATTTCCCGATCATCTGACTTTATTGTTTTTACATCCACACTTTTGAAATGTTTAGGTGTAGGGATTGTGTTGCTGATGCATAAACTGGTTCTGGCCACACCCCCAAGGGTTTGGTAGTTGGCTAGATTTATAGCACCTGTACCAAATACAAAATCCCTTCTGTTGAGTGGGCTTTACATTCAAGTAGACACATGTTGGCTACTGTCAAGATATATGTCTTAAAGTTTCCATTGCTGTGATGAAACACCATGACAAAAAAAAAGTTGGAAAAAGTCTTTCTTTTGCTTACAATTCTATATTCTTGTTTATAAGTGGAGGAACTCAGATCAGGAACTCAAACAGGGCAGGATTCTGGAGTCAAGAGCTGATGCTGAAGCCATGCACGGGTGCTGCTTACTGGTTTTCTCCTCATGGCTTGCTCAGCCTGCTTTCTTTTAGAACTCAAACTACCAGCCTGGCAATGGTACCACCCATAATGGGTCCAGCCCTTTTCCCATTAAGCAGTATTAAGAAAATGCTTTACAGTCAGATCTTACAGAAGCATGATTACAACTGAGGGTTCCTCCTTTCAGATAACTCTTGCTTGTGTCAAGTTGGCACAAAGCTAGCCAACACAATATACACACTGCTATTTCTCCTTGGGGATATGTTTATGTTCTCATAATTGTGATTTACAAGTATCACTGCTGGGTAGGACTGTGGATTACTTTTTGCATTTGAAGCCTTCATGGAACATTCCAGCATTATGAAAGCTAGTTCTCAGAGAGGTTCCCTGGTTACATTCAACTACAGTACTGTATGTGGTGTGTCTAAAGCACGTGGTGTCTTCATATAACTTTTTCATTATATAATTATTACAAAACATTCATTCATATAATGTTTTCATTCATAAAACTGAGAGAAGAAATGATTAATCTAAATGAAGTCCATATATAGAACAAAACAAGTTAAATGTTTTCGTTTTTCACTTTGAGGGGGAAAAATCAGCCTTTAGTCAAATCAACTTAAGAAACAGCTTGAACTGTAAGATAAGACCTCTCCTTTAAGTGATTGCTTGCATGCTTATCCTATTCATAGTGGAAGAGCAATGATTTATGAACATTTTTATTTAAAATATAATCTTGGATTTATTCCAAATAATTGTCATCTTTGAAATGTTGTCAACCTGGGCTAGCCACAGGGATGCCAGAATTAAAGTATATATCAGGTCACCATAGTGTCTGCCTATTGATCTCAAGTGTATTTTATCCATCTCCCTTTTTATCACATAGTTCCTCACTTCACATTTTTATTTAATCCAATGACATCTGTGATTTCTTTTATGCCAGAAAGCTTGTAAAACACAGAAGTAAATGGGTAGACATATTCACTTAGCAGGAGCTTCCTTCCCATTTCTCCTTCTTTCCAGCTGAAACTCCATTAGGCAAAAGTGCCTCTGGTATTAATCTAAGATGATTAGCTGTGAAGTGGAACACAAAAGCAAGCCCGAGGTGGAGCCATCTGAGGGTGGAAAGATGCTTTCGAGCAAAAGAATAAGAGTTTAAAGAGGCAAACTTTCAAATAAAGCCAGGAGCTGGAAATGATGTTATCATCAGATAAAGCTGAATGGGAATGGTAGACAGATGCCAGGTAGGCAGGTAGAGAGA
>NC_022031.1:10436421-10462128 GCF_000317375.1 Microtus ochrogaster | reverse complement strand
ATAGATAGATAGATAGATAGATAGATAGATAGATAGATAGATAGATAGATAGATAGATAGATAGAAAAACAGATAGGATAGATAGATGATAGATAGGTAGATAATGGATATTTATAGATAGGTTACAGATACACACATATCTAGTTATACTAATACACAGTTATAACATAAATACATATATTATATATGGAGATAATTACTAGGTTTGAGTTAGTGTACTTAGTGTGAAGAAAACACCACATGTATAGTTTAAATTAATTTTTCTCTCTTTTTTAATTTGCTAATTTATTTTTATCTGTAATTTTAACTCATAATACACTTTCACATTTTTATAGCATACCATTATTTTAGAATCAACACTGATTACAAAACATACCATGAGATTCCATAAATAGGCCAACTTCCCCACAGGATGCTTGTTCCAGTGTTGCTAACTTATCAGAGACAATTTCTTTGCTACTGAATACAGCACATACTTTGGACACAGCACATACAGTACTCTAGTTGAACATAACCATGAGCCTCCTTTCTGAGGACTTGCTTTCATAATGCTGGAATATTCCATGAAGGCTTCAGCAGAAGACTTCTGCTTTACCAGAGATGAGGCCAGTTCTAGGGACCCAATGTAAGACATGGCCAGTTGCCCACTAATACTCTATAAAGCCTGCTCAGCATCAACCCTTCCCCTGGGCTCCAGAATCTGGTTCACACCTCTGACACTTTACTAGAGGCAATATTGGTCCAAAGAACCCCAGTAAGATCCTGTCCACTGTCCTCAACATTCCTTAAAGTCCGTCCAACAGCACCCAACAACTCCATCTCCCAGGGCTACATTTTCCAACTTTCAGCTTCCATGGAAGACTTTATCTTTACCCAAGGTCAAACTGGTCTAGAGACTCAAGACACTGCCCAGTGCCAGCTAACACTCACTAAAGCTGGCCTAACAGCCTCCAACTGTACCCCTCCTCTGATCCCACAACTTTGATGGAAACCTTCTACTTTACTTAAGAATGGCAGTACTAGGAATCCAGAGTACAAGCAGGTACATAGCACTTCAGAGGCCACACAGGTCCTTGTAACTTCAAAGCCAACAATGGCATTCAAAACCACAGATGTCCTGTAAGTTGCACAAACCACAGTGGAGACACACTGATGGATGTGAAGACTAGTTCATCACCAGAATCCCTGGCCACCTGGGTGGGAAGACAAAGAACAAAACATGCATCCAACAAAGACAAACATAGGAATCAACACCTCGACCTATAATCATCCCTAACACAGATGCCTACATACCAGTGTAAAAACATAATCATCAACAGAACAGACAACATGGCACCATCAGAGCTCTGCCTTCCTACTACACAGCAAGATCTGGGCATTCTAGGAAAGTACAGGAAAATGTCCCTAAAACCGACTTTATGCCTATGGTAGAAATACTTAAAGAGGAAATGAAAAAAAAAATCCCTTAAACAAATTGAAGAACAGACAAATAATTGGATGATTCAATAAATCCCTTAAAAATGACAGAAAGCTAAAAACAAACCCTAAAAAGTGAAGGAAAATGTTCAAGACTTAAAAATGGAAATAAAAACAATAAAGAAAACACAACTAGCAGGAATTCTGGAAATGGAAGATCTGAGGAAGTAACAAGAACTACAGATGCAAACATCGCCAACAGAATATGAGAAATGAAAGAGAACATCTCAGGTGTTGAAGATATGTTCAGAAGAAATGGATTCATAGGTCAAAGAAAATGTTAAATCTTAAAAAATCCTAACACAGAACATCAAGGAAATCTTAAACACCATGTAAAGTATAAATCTAAGAAAAATTAAAACAGAAGATTTACAGCTTGAAGGGCCAGAAAATACTTTAAACAACATCAAAGCAGAAATTTTTTTCTAAACTAAAGAAGGACATACCATAAAAATACAAGAATAACCCAGAACACCAAATAGATTAGACCAGAAGAGTCCCTGAGCCACATAATAATCAAACTATTAAACATATTAACAGAAGACAATTTTAAAAGATGCAAGGGACAAAGACCAAGTAGCATGTAAAGACAGAACTCCTATAATTACACCCTACTTCTCAATGGAGATTGTAAAATCCAGAATGGCTTGAACAGATGTCTTATAAACTCAAGTCCTCACAATTGCCAGCCCAGGCAACCATATTCTGTAAAACATTAAATCACCATAAATGGAGAAAAAGAAGATATTTCATGATAAAGTCAAATTTAAACAATATCTCTCCCCAAATCCAGCCCTACAGAAGGCACTAGAAGGAAAACTTCAATCCAAGAATGTTAACTAAGCCCATGAAAACACAGGCAATAAAAAAATCTCATACCATCCAAACCCAAAGAGCCAACTCCCCAAAACAAACAACACACACAAATACATATACATAACCAACACAAATAAGAGAAAACAATAATTATTGGTCATCAACTGTAGAAAATGCAGCATATTTTTATAATGAAAGTCATGGAAAGATCAGTTATACAAGGGACATACCCAAACAGAATAAAGGCAATTTACAGCAAACCTATAGCAAATATCAAATTAAATGGAGAGAAACTCAAAGCAATTCCACTAAAATCAGGAACAAGATAAGGCTGTCCACTCTCTCCATATCTTTTCAATATAGTTCTTGAAGTTCTAGCCAGAGAAATAAGACAATTAAAGGAGATCAAGGGGCTACAAAATTGAAAGGGAGAAGCCAAAGTATTGCTATTTGCAGATGATATGATAGTATACATTATCACTTCCAAAAACTCTTGTCAGTTAACTCCTATAACTGATAAATACCTTTAGTGAAATGGCTGGATACAAGTTTAACTAAAAAACTAACAATAATGAACAATAACAACAACAAAATTCTCAAGATCTGTATCCCTCCTATATACAAATGACAAGTGGACTAAGAAAGAAATCAAGAAACACCTTTCACAAATAGCCCTAAATAATATAACTCTAACTGGGCCAATGAAAGACTTGTATGGCAAAACTTTCAAATTTTTGAAGAATTAGAGACAGTATCAGAAATGGAAAATTCTCCTATGCTCATGGATTGCTTGGACTAACATAATAAAAATACCCATCCTGTCACAAGTTTGCACATATTCAATGAAATCCCCTTCAAAACCCCAAAACTATTATTTACAGACCTGGAAAGAACAATACTCCACTTCATAAGGAAAAAAAAAACCCAGGATAGCTAAAACAATCTTGTACAATAAAAGAACTTCAACAAGAATATCACTGGCCCTGATTTCAAGCTCTTCTACAGAGTTATAGTATTAAAATTCACATGATATTGACATAAAAACAGACAAGCTGATCTATGGAAATGAATCCAAGACACAGATTTATATCTATACACCTATGAACACTTGATTTGAGATAAACTAAAATTATTCAATAGAAAATGATACTGATGCAAATGGTTATTTGCCTATAGAAGAATGCAAAGCCATGTTTATCATCCTGCACAAAACTCAAATCCAAGTGAATAAAGACCACAACATAAAACTAGATACACTGAATTTGATAGGAGAGAAAAGGGAGAAGATTCTTGAACATATTGGCACATGATACAACTTTCTGAACAGTTTGCCAATAGTGCAGGCAACAAGTAATAAATGGGACCTCATGAAACTGACAAGATACCATCAATAGAAGATACCATCAATAGAAGAAAATGGCAGTCTACAGAATGGATGAAGATCTCACCAAACCCACATCTGACAGAGGACTGATTTCTAAAATCCATAAAAAATTCAAGGGGCTAGACATCAACAACCCAAATAATGCAATTAAAAGCGGGATACAGACCTAAACAGCAAATTCTCAACAGGAGAATGGTAAATGACATGGAGGCACTTAAAGTCATGTTCAGCATCCTTAGTTATCAAGAAAATGCAAATCAAAGAACTCTAAGATCCATCTTACAACTGTTAAAATAGCTGAGATCAAAGCCAGAAATGACAGATGATACTGGAGAGGATGTATATCAAAGGGAACAGCCCTTCATTACTGGTGGAATTGGAAACTAGTACAGTCAGTTTGGAAATCAATATGAAAGTTTTTCAGAAAATTGGGAAGAGATTTACCTTAAGACTCAGCTTTACCACTGGGCACATAGCCAAATGATACCCTATCACACCACAAAGACAATTAATCAGCAATGTTCATAGCACCTTTATATGTAATAACCCCGAAACTAGAAACAACCTATATGTCCTATGTCCATCAATGTACGAATAAATATTTGATACATTTATACTATGGAATATTACTCAGCTGTTGAAAACAATGGCATCATGGAACTTGCCAGCAAATGGATGGAACTATAGAAAACATTCTGATTTACCTAGACTCAGAAAGACAAATATAGTATGTAATTATTTACAAAAGAATACTACTTGTAAAAGATAATATGCTATGATCCACAGACCCAAAAATGCTAAGTTTTAAGGTAGATTCAAAAAGGTCCACGTGACTCTCACTGAGAAGGAGAAATAGATCAGATATCACAAAGTGAACAGGGGGGAGGGATCTGAATGGGGCAACTGACATGGGAGCAGGAAGGATAAGTCTAGGGATGATGGACAGAGAGCGTATTGGGAAAGAAAACTGGAATCGGGACATCTCTGGGATAATCTAGAGATCTAGTGTGATGTAAACGCCCAGGAATCTATGAGGGTGACCAGTGCTAAGACTCCTAGCAATGGGGCATATGGATCCCGAATGGGTCCTCTCCTGTAACCAGGCAAAACTTCTAGTGGAGAGCTTGGGACCTCCTACTGAGCCACATAACCTTTAACCTACAATTTGTCCTGCCTAAAAGGCATACTGTGGTAAAAGTGATGCAGAGTTTATGGGAGTGTCCGACCAATGACTGGTCCCGCTTGAGACCCATACCTTGAGAAGAGGTACTAACCCCTGAGAGCCAGGAGAAAGGGGTGCAATGTCACAGTGACCTAGGGTAGAACCAACATGACTGACAAAAAGTAAATAAAGTGATTCCTATTGACATTCTACTGCACTCATAGATTGTTGTGGAGCCCAGTTGTCATCAGAGAGGCTTCACCTAACAACTGATGGAAGCAGATGCAGAGACCCAGAGCCAAACATTAGTGCTTGGAGAATCCTGTGGAATAAGGGAAAGAAGGACTGTGGGTGCCAGAAGTGTCAAGGACAAGACTAGAAAACCCCCCGAATCAACTAAGCAGGGTCCATAGGGGCTCACAGAGACTAAGCTGCCAACCAAAGAGCTTGCTTGGGACTAACCTATGCCCTCTGCAATAGTTACAGTTGTGTAGCTTGGTCTTTTTAGTGGACTCCTAACAGTTGGAGCAGGGTCTTTCTCTGACTCTGTTACTTGCTTTTGGGACCCTTTTCCTCATACTGAGTTCCCTCATTTAATAGGCGAGGAGGTGTATATTCTTACTGCAGTTTGATATGCATGGGTGTCTAATACACATGGGAGGCTTGCTCTTTTCTGAAAAGAAAGGAAGAAGAGTGAATGTGGAGGTAAGGAAGGTTGAGGGGAGGCCTCAGAGGAAAGAAAGGAGTAAGGGAAAACGGAACCGGCAGAAAAGAGTATTTAATTGATAATAAAAAAAGATGCCATGTATACCTATTAAGAAGAGCTCTAATACTACATTATGAGACAAGGAACCTCCAAAGATGACAGCAAATTCATTTTCAGTTGACCATCAACTGCTGAGTGTGCAGCCTACTCTTAAGAGTTTGTTTTCTTAAAGAGACTCACTTGGAAGAAACCAAATTTCTATTTGCAAGTGTTTATCACTGGAGATTGCTTCCAGGTTAAGGATGCGGCATGTGTCCATTACTGCTTTCAGCTCCTGGATCCTGTATCATTCTGACACATTCCCATCTGGTTCAGACATATTCAGTCCTGCTGCATGCTGCCTCAGTCCATGTGAGTTCATAGTGTTTTGATCATGTTGATTTAGTGCGCCTTGTTTTCTTGGTTTCCTCCCTCTCCTCTGGCTCTTACACTCTTTATTCCTCCTTTTCCTCAGGGTTTCCTGAGCCCTAAGGGAAAGGATTTGATGGAGGCCTATACTTTAGTACCAAATGTTTTAAGATTCTAACTTTCTGCACAATGTCTGCCTGTGGATCTCTGTATATGTTCCTACCTGATACAGGAAGAAAATATTCTTAGTATGGCTGAGCAAGGCACTAATTCCTGAATCTAACAAGGCTTCATTCTTTTAGTAGAACTATAATATTTGTGTTTAACATAGATCCCTGAGCCATGTAGTGTCAGTTTTTTGTCAATTAGGTAGGCTATGGTGTAGGTTCCATCTCATAGGGTAGAGCACCTGTAGTCATTTAAGATATTGGTTGGTTACTCCTACAAGCTCCGTGACACCACTGCGCTAATATTTCTTTCAGGAAGGACAGGATTATAGATCAAAGGGTTTGCAGCTCGGCTGATATTTACATTTCTCTTTTGGTAGTTTACAGAATTCCTTTCTTTCCCAAAGACACTAATACCCAGGCTCTATGTAGGCACCAGCTGGTTTTCTCCATTTTTAGTGAGTTGTGTGGGTGCTGTCTTCAGCAATGGAGCCTTGCTGTCAGTTTGTGGACAGCAACTCACTGTCTTGCAACAACCTGGTTTCTTTGGGGATTCTCATGGGACTCCTTTGGCCTACAATTCAAGGCGATGTTGCTATTTCTGGTACTTGAAACTTCAGTGATGGCAAGAGAAGGATAGTTGGATTGCAAACTAAGTCCTATTATTTGGTAATTTCATTTAGATTTCCTTCATATGTATATATTTTAGGAAACTTCTACTGTATTAGGTTTATATGCTACCCTTCAAATGGCCTTTAATTTAAGCTGTGTCTCTCTGTATTCCACCCCTCATCTTCTTCTTCCCTTCCCTTCTCTACTTTATCTTCCCATTCCAGTCTCACCTCCATTAATCCATAACTGTCCATTCTATTTCCCTTTCCTAGGAAGATCTATCTGTAATTCACCGAGATTCTATACTCTCTACCTAACTTTTGAGGTTCTATAGGTTGTAATCTCATTAACTTGACAGCTAATATCTTCACACAAGTAAAGCACAGCCTACTTGTCTTTTCAGGTCTGGGTTACGTCACTTAAGATGATTTTTTCAAGTTCTATCCAGTCACCTGAGAATATCATTTATTAGCTGCTGAGTGATGATATCCATTGTGTAAATACACAGTAGCTCTTTGGGTTTTTTGTTGATGTTGTTGTTTTGTTTTTGTTTTTAAATTTGGCCATTTATCTATTGAGGACCCTATAGATTGTTTACAATTTCTGGCTTCTATGACTATAATGGAAACAAATATGGTTTAGCAAGTGTCTCTGTGATAGGATTAAGCATCCCTTGGGTATATTCTCAAAAGTGGTGCTGTTGGATCTTGAGGTAAATCAATTACTATCTTCCGGAGAAGCAAGTAAGCTGATTTCTAGAGTGTCTATACAAGATTTATTTAACACCTTGCGAAATACTAAAATTTGGTATTGGGATTGATTAAGCCTGTGGACTTCTTTAAACAAAATTTGCCTTTGAAAATGGAAAAAAGATGATGATGTTTAACATAATGCCACTGGGAGTCTCAAGGGAAAGATTTTGGTGAGGGGATTAAAACTTGCAAAAATTATCCTAATGTTATTTGAATGAAGAAATAGAGTAAAATGTTTTTTTAAAAATTATGATGCACCCTCTAATGTACATTTAGAAATAAAATTCAGTCCAAACACATATATGCACATAAAAAGATAAAATTTTAGTAAAGCTACATTTAGTCTTAATACATGAAATAAAATCTAATCTTTTTTATTGTCTTTAAAGTATAATATATTCCAATAAGATAATTTGCAGAATATAACATGCATTTGAATAACATAAATTTAAAACACACTGCCCTATCAAATGATTACTTTATTTACAAGACTTGTAAATTAATTCCTTTCTGTATATTTTCTTATATTCAAAAGGTATAGGCAAGTGCTTAAAAATAAAAATCACTGAAATATATTTATGCTTACAAAGTAAATCCATTTACAATAAAGATACACATACAATTAATTACAAACCCAAACAGTATAAGTATTAGCCATTTTCAAAAAAATCATATTTATATTATCATAAAATGTATATCCAAACAATATAAATCTATTAAAGATGCAGTTAGAAAAGGCTGAAGTACAAACAACTTAGGTGAATGTGAACACTATCTAATTTGGGGTACCTAAGACATTTTCAAACTGAAAGTCAAGTCAAGAATCTTTTTAAACATGATATAAATGGTTATTTGTAATATGAAAATGCTTGTATCTCAGAACCTGATGAGCAAAATTAGAATCCAAATGGCAATCTGAGGATAACCAGAACCATTCCGTATGCAAACTCTTTCTACCTTGGATGTGTGCCTCCCACGGTGCTTAAACAGTACAAAGATGTGTAACCACATGTCATCAGCTAAGAAACAAGAACTCTCAAACAGACTGTTAGAGAAACCTGGGATAAAATACTAATGAAAATTTTGGTTCTTATCAATTCAGAAAACACATAGTTTTATAGTTACAATGCCTACAGTTCCCTAGCTGACATTTGTGGTTTCGTCTATCAGTACTGTTGGAGATATGCAGCATCCCTTTTAATCTTTCTTTTAAAACCTCACAAGTAGATGCATAACTATTATTTCTATTTACAGAACTTATGTTTACAATCTGAGATGTGTTGTCCCTAGTCATATAGTTAATAAATAATTGAGTCAGGTATCAAAGTCAAAAAATCTGACATTCAAGTCCAATTTTTAATGAAGATTTGCTTTTATTTACAGTACCTGCAGAAATTTCTGCAAATGTAAAAAAAAAAAAACACTTTAGCAGAAATATAAAACAGTATCATTTCTTTCTAGAGAGTACTTTTCCCAAATATCATTGGAAAACAAGAATTATGCAATCCCATTTCAACAAACTAACTCAAGATGCAGCATCAAACCTGTGCAAACAGCAAGTTACATGGGTTCCATAAAACCTTTTCAAAGCAGAAGATGAACATGAAATTAGATTGAATATTTACTAGCTGAATACATTATCTGTGGCATGTTTGTATAATAGAATACCTTTCAGAAATTGAAGCACTGCCTTTGAGTTAGTGATAATGTAATAAATATAAAAACAAGTTATAAAACGGTAAATATAACATGGTTGTTGCTATATATTGTTGATTTTACAACTAACGGCAGACTCCATTTTTTCCTATTTTTTCTCTCTTCCCAGGGCACAAATTCCATCATCATGTTCTTATCCCCATCATCTTGGATTTGAAGAATTTTGGATCTTTCTCTCCAGAAGAAGAAATCAACAATCAATAATGTAAGTAGGAGATTGTATAATCCTCGAATTGAACATAACATTTTATTTCAACCACTAGGAAAAGAAACTGAAACACAGCTACTTAATAGAGGCAAAGAAGAATCTTTTTATTAAACTTACACATTTATTTGTGCATGGCATCTGTATGGAGGTCCGAGGTCAACTTGAGGAGACAGTTTGTTCTTTCTGGCATGTGAGATCAAACTTAGATTGTCAAGTCTTGGAAGAAAGGTTTTTTTTTTTTTGTTTTTCTTTTTTTTTAGCTGCCCACTGAGTCTGAGTCATCTTTCTAGCCCAGAAGAATTCCTTTATGGTTTAGGGATGTTAAAGAAACATCTGAGAATAGATGTTTTTTTCCTCAAGAAATTCTTTCAATAGAATGATAGCCAAAAAGGTTGGTATGACAGGGACACAGAAGAAAAGAAATACCTTGGAATATGAAGGGGACTTCAAGAGAGCCTGGAGGAAGGAAAATGGAGGGACAAAGAAGAGGAAAAACAGTGAGAGTTACATATGAAAACACCAAAGTGAAAAATATTCCTTTGCATTTTAATTAAAATTTATAGATAAAGATTTGAAAATAACCAAATTTTAGGAAAAGAAATGCTTCAGTGTTAAATCCCTGAATATGTTATATTATATGTTTAGGTTTTTCTCAAGGTGTATTTCTTCTGATTAGTAACCATATTAAAAATGTTGCTGTAGTGGAGTACTACACAGCAGAAAAAAATAACGACAGCCTGAATTTTGCAGGAAAATAGATGGAGCTAGAACACATTATTTTGAGTGAGGTAACCCAGACACAGAAACAAAATTATCAACATGTACTCACTCATAGGTGGTTTTTTAAACATAAAACAAAGAAAGCCAGCCTACAAACCACAATCCCAGAGAACTTAGACAACAATGAGGGCACTAAGAGAGACTTACATAGATCTAATATAAATGGGAAGTAGAAAGTAGAAAAAGACAAGATCTCCTGAGTAAATTGGGAGCATGGGGACTTTGGGGGGAGGATTGAAGGGGAGAGGGTGGAGGCAGGAAGGGGAGCAGACAAAAATATAGAGCTCAATAAATATCAATAAAAATTTATAAAAAAAATCTTATTTTCCAAGGTTCTCTCTGTGAGGCTTCTTTGGATTCACTAATGTTTCCAAACTGACTTTTCACAACTCCTTTCCTTTCCACATGCCAATGACCATGTTCCTGTTCTCATTCCCTTGTAGTAATGATTGCTAATGACTCCCATGGAATAAGTTTGAGATTGTGATACTAAACTTTGTGGGTTTTTAATATTAAAACATTGTAGCTTCTCCCTTAATAGAAACATCCTTATATACCCATAAGAATGTGTTGTGCATTTAATATTGAGAAAATTTTGTAGCACAAGATGATGGTTTGGATACTTAACGTCCATTAAAGGTCTTTGTGTTAAGGAATTGGTAAAAGGGTGATAGAGTGGGAAGGTATGCTGGACCTTTGCTAGGTGAGGCTTCATCTGAAGTCAACACAAACAGATACTCAGAGGATATTGTGGATCTGTCTCCCCCACCTTTTTATCTCTCTGACCCCTTTCCCTTTCTGTCTGTCTATCTTGACTAACAATTTGAGTGGTTTTCTCTATTTCTCCTGCTGTGATGTGCTGTATTCCTCAGAGGTATAAGGAATTAAACCACCTGGAATTTTCTTTACTGTAAAGTTCGGACAGATGAACCATAGTAAATCTTTACCCTTTTGAAGTTATTTTCCTCAAGCATATTGTTCTACTAGCTCAATATCACGGAGATAAAGAAAACACCCATAGCCCTAATCTTAGGCTCAAAACAAGGAAGGCTAAAACATCAAAAATTCTTAGCATTTATTTTTTAGTTTGGTTCATTGAGAAGTCCTGATGACCACATTCTGTTGCAAAAAGGTAGACGTCATCCAATATTACATGACGCTACAAAAAAAAATGGAGAAGGGACAACTTCTTGCTCCCATTCAAGGGACAAGACAATGCTGTGTCTTGAGTTTAGATATAAGAATTACAAGTTTCAAAATTTTCCATTTTTAGCACTTCCATTAACAGACTTTGAAGCCTATTGAACAAGAGTTCTAGCAAGGTTTGTCTAACTTATGAGGCTTCAAGACTTGATCTGAAGCATACTACTAGCACCAGAGGTTCATTTGGGCCCAGATGACTAGAACTGCTCAATTTCCATAGCAATGTCAGTCAATCTCCCTACAAATCTTCTGAAATACAATCTCTCTCTCTCCCAATCCATCCATCTATCCATCCATCCATCCATCCATCCATCCATCCATCCATCCATCCATCCAAATATTATTTAGATATGCTTTGAAAGAACAAAGATATTTTCTTAAAACATCAGAGGTAATCAACAAACCTTTGTCTTGCTTTTTTATTGGAACTAAAACATGTATTCAAAACTACCAGTTGATGGTAGTCAGATGTCTCTGGAAATGTTTTTTACCTTGAAATATTTGAGAAAAAATATTCCACAGGGCATGCTAAGATAAGGCAATTATTTAAAGTGAAAGCGAGGATACATCAATGAGAAAGGACCCATGGTGCAGTCACTCTGAGTCTTCTTCCCACACAGGCACATGTCTCGGGATTGAATCAACAAAGGCTTGAAAATGAGTTGTGGCTTGAGGAGAGCTCAAGAGACCAACGTCTAGGAGGTTTTTTAAGACATCTCCAGGTCTCCTGTTTAGGTTGGTATATTTAGTCCATCATGACAGTCAAAATCATCAGTAAACAAACCAAGTCTGAAATTTTAGAGGCGCTTTCTTTCATTTACTACAGTCATTAGTCAAACTCAAGTGCCCAAGATGCATAAAGACAAAATAGATCTTAGGAGAAACAATCCACATACACTTAGAAAGGCAACATCATTTATTTTTCATCTATTAGGTTAAAACTGGATGATAGATGTAAAACATGGCTGTTTAATAATCACTCATAAATGAAGGATCCAAGCATTTTGTATGACAACAGTCAACACCAATAACAAGAAGATTTTTATGCCTCTCAATGAGAGAAGAATAGACTCAAAGGAATCACTCCTGAAATTGATTAAGTTTCCAGCACAAGTGTCTGTTTTCAGGAAATATAGACCTGAGAGGAATATTTTAAACTGCATTTTAAGACCCCAGTAAATCCAGACTGACAGATCCAGGGCAAATGTTGGTATGTTGCTTAAAGGTCTTCACTTAGAAATGTATGGAAGTAAAAGGGAAAAATCAAGAAGTTTTCAGATTTTTACTTTTAAATCTGAAAGTAGAGACTGAGGAAAGAAGAACTTTAATTTAGCAGTGTTTATCATTAGCCAGGATGCTCCATGTTCGAGAGACGGCAGGAGGATCCTGACGTCTCAAAGACTGCCAAGCTAGTAGAAATGGTGACAGATAGATTGAGTAAAAGAACTTGCCTCAAAAATAAAATAAAATAAAAAAAATAAAAAGACAGTGAGGGATAGAAGAAGGCACTTAAGACCAACCTCTGGTGTTTATACTTTGTGTAGGCATTCACAAATCAGAGCACATGTCACAATATGTGTGTCATCGGCACCCCCTTACACACACAAACACATGTACCGACACATACACAAATGCATAAATATACTCACACATATACACACACATATCTACAGACATGCACAATATACACACATACACACACTTACCCACACATACACACATGCATAAATGTACATACATATATACACACATACATACACATGCACAGACATACACAGACCTGCCCAATATGCACACACTTACCCACACATACACACATGCATAAATGTACATACATATAGACACATATACACACACATGCACAGACATACACAGACATGCACAATATACACACACTTACCCACACATACACACATGCATAAATATCCACCCACATATACACACACATGCACACACACAGAGTCAAATCTTTGTTACATATTGGGTATGGCGCAGGAAAATCTCAAAATTAAGGCCAACATGGACCAGTAGCAATTTCAGGATAAACTGAACTCCATAGTTAGACTTAAAAAAAAATGTCACAAAGGTTATTAATAGGAGGGAACTGAGGTATTAAAATAGGGACAAATTGGTCAGCATTTTTTATATACATGGATGAAATTTTCTTAAGCAATATAGTACCATGTATAATAAAGGCATACAATACAAATTAAACACAAGATAAAACAATGAGGTATATTAAGGTTAGAGAAAACTGGTAAGCACAGTGGAGCAACAGAACCATACACAAACACAGGGCTTGAAAGCATCCATTGAAATGGAGCACAGGTGAGCTTTTCCAGGTGATCAAGTCATAAGTTTTGTGGCTATTGTTTTTTAAGCTGTACCATGTTATATATACTGAGCTTTTAAATTGTATTCTTCTTTGATAATTTTTTAAAATGATTAGAATATTTAGGGCTAAGATATGGGTTATAAATAAAATTTGATAATATGTAATTGTCTAGCAATCACCTTAAGTATAGTCATGTTTTGGCAGTGTATGCCTAATCCTGAACACCAAGAGTCCTTTGAGAATAGATAGGTGCATGAGTGCACCCATAATTTCAGGGGCCAACTGCAGTAGTACTTGGCTACTTTTTGTTTTTTTTGCTTTTTTTTTTAATTAAATTTTATTATTCAATTAAGGATCTCCGCCTCCCCCCCGCCCGCCACCGCCGCCCATCTCCCTCCCCCTTCCCCGATCAAGTCCCTCTCCCTCATCAGCTTGAAGAGCAATCAGGGTTCCCTGACCTGTGGGAAGTCCAAGGACCGCCCACCTCCATCCAGGTTTAGTAAGTTGAGCATCCAAACTGCCTAGGCTCCCCCAAAGCCAGTATGTGCAGTAGGATCAAAAACCCATTGCCATTGTTCTTGAGTTCTCAGTAGTCCTCCTTGTCCGCTATGTAAGTCCGGTTTTATCCCATGCTTTTTCAGACCCAGGCTAGACCAAGACCAGGTGAATTCCCGAAAGATCATCCCCATTGTCTCAGTGTGTGGTGTACCCCTCGCGGTCCTGAGTTCCTTGCTCATGCTCCCCCTCCTTCTGCTCCTGATTTGGACCTTGAGATTCCTGTCCAGTGCTCCAATGAAGACTCTAGAGAATATTTAACCTAGAAACTCTTGAAATAAACACCTAAGGTGGTGGAATTGTTAATTATCTTGTACTAATCACGCAGCAAATATGTATTTAATAAATATTGTGCTCCACAAAAGTATATAATTAATTTTAAATAAGTTTTTAAGTAAAAATACTAGAAAAATGTTTTGTAAATGTTTAAGTATCACAGACTTACAAGAATGTTCACTATTAATGAATTAGTTAAGATCAGAATAGCCTCTGAATGCTAAGTATATTCTGTGATTTTTTTCATAGCTTATACAACGTAACCATAGATAGCTGAGAACATTAAGCTATCCCACAAATGAGTCTCTGCTTTAAGACACTTGTTGATTTTCAATTTACAGCTTCTCCCACAAAATAAAGACATTAACTTAAAATGAGAGATGTGATGTCATTATATAATGATTTGGTTAGAATGCAAGCAAAGTTAATGTGGTTGTTAGTTTATTTATTAAAAAAGATTGTTAATGCTAAGGACCAATATATAAAAGCTGACAGCATTAGGTTTCCATCAATGATTTTTTTTATTTTAAATGGAAAGAATAAGATGGAGATAAAGAACAATGGTAGCAGAAATAGCTGCTACTGAATGAATAGAAACATTTTTTTTTTGAAGCCAGAGTAAAAGGTATATGTTTGCGATAATAGTTTGCAAGAGGGGGGAAAAAGCTAATTTGATCTGAAGGAAGCCAGAAGCAAATGTGTAATTTATATAAAGAAAAGTGGCTTTAATTTTTTTAATTCTGAACCTGGGATGAAGCAAATCTTTCCATTCAGAAACACACTGTTTTATGCAGGTAATCACAATAATTATGGACTTTTGGCATATAAAACACATTGTTTCCTTTTTTTGAAATGATGCTCCATTTCTGCAATGCCAAAAGCAGCATGTCAGGCATGAAGCCAGGTCCACAGTGCTTCTGCACAACAGCACGGCAGGCACAAGCTGTTCTGTCTGAGCCGGAGAACTGTAGTGGCCTCACTCATTACACTCTGCTAATATCACAGGCGGAAGCAATAGATGGTCAGAGTCAGCAATGTGAAAATGAAAAAAAAAGTTAAATACCAGCCTAGATATGCTTGTGATATGCTAAAAATGAATTCCAAGTACTAAAAGCACGGCATACAAGGAAACTATCAAAAACTGCCAACTTTGAGATTTAGAAATGTCATTCACCGATGCTGTTTCCAAACAAAAAGCTTTTATTCTCCTGGCAGGTTTTCACAGCTTAACAGATAAGCCTGAGCTACGGGTTTGCGTGTTGCTTCTGAGAAAGGTATTTTATGAACAAGGGCGATGGCTTGTGTGAGGGAAGGAGGCGTTAATGGGTTAAAAACTGTGTAAATGTTACTCCGGTAAAATTACAGCTTGTTGTTCAGATGAATACTCTCCACTTCGCATATAGCTTTAAATTATGGACAAATGCTTGCAATTGTGAACTCCCCACATTCTGCAGCCTGTTCCCAGGCTTCATCAACCAGGGCTGTCCAATGGGATTACTGTAAGCCTTCACGGCAGTCTGCCAGCCACTGATGAGAAACTCATAGCCCTGGATGTTAGATTGCTCTCTTTATTCCATCCTAGTGACGGCTGTGATTGCTGTCATGGCGTTAGGTTAGAAATTAGCATTGTGTAGCCCAAATTTTGCCATCCAGAACATACTCAGGGGAAGGAAAAAATATCAAAGAATAGCAATTTCTTCTGTAGAAAGAAAGAATGAAAGACAGGGAAGAAAAGCATTCAATGTCTCCATAATACAGATGTCTGCAAAACTTGGGTCAGGAAATGCTAAGTGGTCCTAGTTGGCAAATTATCTAAGACAGGTGTGTTCTCTTGTCATCAGAGAATGACCTCTGCCAAAAAAAAAATAATAAATAAGTGTGGCTTTCTTTGATAAATTAGCTAACTGAGGCAGCTACGAGTGAGAGCTTGTGAGTGTTCACAATAGTCGTGGCTTTTAACGGTGGTTTTAGGAAAAATACCCTAAATCAGTCAAGAGGCTTCTGAGTTCTGGGGTCAAGTCCAGGCTTTTGGCATCATTTCAGAATCCATATCTGGAAGCAGTGAAGGCATATAGCATTACTTCCTTGTGATAATTTCATTGTGACACACAGATCTCAGTGACCCATGAAAGGGATAATGTATGGTAAAGGAAAAGAGTAATGAAAAATAAAATACTAAATGAAATTATATATTTTTCATGTAATTTCTTCAATCATGACGAGAAAATTACTGAAGCAGAAGGGCCAGAATAACCAATGCTTGAAGTGATTTGGTCCTGTGGATTTGCCTAGTGTTTTCTTTCTATTTTCTGTTTAATTATTCTTATTTACTTAAAAAAAATAACTAAGTGCTTGCTGCTTGCTGATCTTTTAGTTTCTAACAAAACCACATTATTGAAAAAAATTATATTAATATCTCTTATACTAGAGATTAATTATAGCAAAAAATTGAAAGCCATTTAAATTTGAGCTAAAGAGGAATATAGGGTCCTTATCTTTTGACTCTTTCTAGGCTAGCACAGACATGCTAATTTTTTCATGTCATTAACAGTGAGCAGGCTGGAAGGATTCTGACATGTGATGTGTGCAGACTCTGCTAGGATTCTTGATTTTTATCCACCTACCCAAGCTTATCCGTCATCTTTAATCATGCAAAAGAGAGAATTACTTAATCATTTCATTTCATTGAAAAAGAAAGAGAAAGATTTACATTAAAATGATGACATGCACGAAAAAATAAATTGAAAATGATCGTGATGGGAAGGAAATGTGGAGACTGAAGCTCCATTGGTTTTGTGATGCTCATTTAAAGCAACGATTGAGTCAAAACCAAGATATAAAAGCAGTGATGGTGTTAGCGATTGGGGTATAACCACCTCACCTCTCTGTAGAAGATGCAGTCTGCATTCTTCACAAATTCTGTGAGAAGGAAAGACAAATAATTAAACATTTGATCCAGGTGTCTCTCTCTCATCTCACATTAGATTATATATCAATGACAATATTAATTAGAGGGATTGAATAGAATCCCAAAATGTACATTAAGATCTTCATATAAAATAACTGTTCAAATTCCTATGCGCAAAACCAATCAAATGCTTGAACTTTAATTGCAAAGCAAGGTTAAGCTTATACACATAATATAACCTATTTTATTTTTATTTTAAGCATACTACGGTATATTAGTATACTTGTATGTATATCATTTGTATTCTGGATTTTTATTGATAGTAAGGCATGTTTTTTAATGTAGTAGCATCTTTCATGTGCTTATATAAATTATATAAACTTGGGTTTGAAACCCAAAAAATGTTCAATTTTTCCCCAATTTCCCTTGCTCATTCATTTTCTTGTATTCCCATATTTCTGTTGAAAGCTAGTGATGAATCCTTCAAAAGATAAGGGATTTCTAAGTGCTAGTGGTACCCATTGACAATTTAAATATCCTCTTTTTCTATCACATGAATCAACAATCAGCCCTTCTGCATTTTTCTCTCTTTCTTCTGAAATACATATTGTCTTGTGTATTTCAGTTAGCCTATTTGTGAAAACAATCTATACTTGAATGGAATTGTCTTTAAATATTCATTTGAGTTAAGTAAGCATAGCCATATACAAGAGAACAGAACAAAAATATCTTTGATTTTTTTAAAAGGAAAATTGGTAAATGCATTTATTCTTGAACTTGTCTAGTAAATCACTGTTAAGAAGGAATTCTGTTCCAAGATGGTCCTACATATAGAATTCTCAAAATGTAAGATGCTTAATTATATTCCCTTCACAGTGATAATCATTTGATAAATCAGATAAAACGATTTATTCTGGGTTCTGCTAGCAATGTAATTGCCCCTCTTTCACAAATGCTGGGTATCTTTACATGAACAGCTGTGTAGTAAACAGGCCACACAGTGTTGTTAAACTCCAATTCTTCAGATATTTATTAAGATATTATGAGACCTTTCAAATACTTTGAATTATATAGCAAAAGTTTAGGTGATCTAAAAACATTATTGCATCTTATATAATCATACAACCAACAAACAGTTCAATGGGACTTAATGCAAGATGAAAGATGTAATTGATAGATTTAAATAATTTTCACCTTTAAATTACAAAGATTCTATACAAGCTGAAGGGAAATTATGATTTCAAAACACATAAAAATTTGCATAAGATTAATGAGTACAAGATTGACGATACTATCATAATTATTAGATGGAGAGTATCATGTATTTTAAAAACTCAATCATTCTTTTTCCTCATCTACTGCATCTTTAAATTCCAAAAATATAATTACCACTTTATGCCATGGTTCTTTGGGGAAAGATAAAGCTGATTCTGCTTTACTTTTATTTAACTTCATTGGAGTCTTCTGTGCTAGAGATCACAAGAACTTTTCTTAGTATTTGTAGATAACCATATGAAACCATACACAATTTTTAATGAGTAGTAAAAAATCATTAGAGTAGCACATTATAAAACTATAAATTTGAAGGTTATAGATAGACAGAAATTAGTTAATTAAATATACATTTTGTTCATGTATGTAAACAGGCGGCTGTAGTAGAAAAGTCAAAATAGCATTTTTCTTCAAAGAGGCATTCATATTAATGTATGTGAACATGTGTGGTATCAATTTATATGAGCATATGCTTTCAGTTGTCTTTGTATACTTATAAAATAAGAGAGAAATAAAATATATATCATGTTGTAATGTAAATATTTTATGCAAATCCAAATTGAGGAACTTATAAAATTACAGTTTTTATCACAGCAAAAACAATTAGGTTTGTATATTCCAATGATCTTCTGAAATGCATTAGTGTATAATTTACCACAGATAAAATTATATTCTATTTATTAATGGTAGATGATGCTAAATACATATTAGTTCTAATTTTCGTCATACTCTACTGTAATGTAAGCTTTTAAAGACAAATTAAAATGTAAGCCTAAATTATTTTATTTTCATATTGCTTCTAGAAATATTATATATTTAAATTTTCAAATATATATCTAAAATTTATATCTAAAATTACATATTAGTCAGTATATGAACTTCGAATAACAAATGCAATCAGAAAATAAAAGATTTGGATGAAATATTAAGGAAGTGCTAACAACTGCGATACTTTAACTTTATAGCAATAGGTGGCACTGTTACCTAAATACTCTGATTTGAATTGAAAAACTGGAAACGCGTTGTCTCTGTGTAATTTCATACATGTAAACAAATGACAACTTAGTTGAAAACTAAAAGTGCTGGTGATTGACTCGGTATTACATTTATACAGTCAGTAGTATCTCAAATAGAGGAAATGTAGATTAGAATGTATGGCAATAAGTATGATTTGATTGGTACACATTTCATGAAACTCATAAACATTTTGACTTTTAGTACAAACAGCAATAATCAGTGTATTTTTTCCTGCAAAAATTTTCTTTGTAAATATCAAATTATATGGGGTTTTGTATTACAAAATTTTAAGGTGTTTTAGAAACCAAGCAACCAATTACAGCACTTAGGTGGATCCATATGATGCATTTTTTCAATGCAATATTTTTCATGGATTGTGTGTGTGTGTGTGTGTGTGTGTGTGTGTGTAGGACCAATAAGAAAGTCCTCATGTAATCTACATGTTTGCTAAGTATCCAGTCTTTACTGCATATACAAGCTGACTGGGAAGAAATGATTTTCTTTGATCACTGCCAACTTGGTCATGGGTAGTATCTGAAAGAAAGAAAAATAGGCATGTGTTTACTCTGTTGATATGAATATAAGAGAGACCAATAAGGATCTTGGTAATGTATACTTTAACTTAGTACAAGCTAGAAAATGCTAGCTTACCCTGCGGTAAGAGTAGGGGCAGGGACAGACTTCATTAAATATATTCCTCTTCCACCAGACAGTCTGCTACTAAGATCAGGAGATGAAGCTCAGTCCCTATGGCTTCATGACCATGCATCCCTCCATGAAGATCAGTATAATCCAGTTTTCTCCACATCTTGAAAACTGATTAATAACCTGTGTGGTGGCCTTATCTTAGAATTTGAGAAATGTTACATGGATATATGATTTGGTGTTTTGTATGACTCTGCTGTATTGTTCATAAATATTTTGATAGAAAACTGCAAAGACAATATAGTGACCTAAGTTACTTTGATTATCAATATGAAAGCTCCTATCTAATCAGTAAGAGATCATTGCATCACCAGATATAGTTCTGGCTCTTAATCCAGAGTGGTAAACTCTGCAGGTTGTATGATTCTAATCCCCTTCAGACTTACTTTCTTACTTGCTGTAAATACCACCTGAGATTGACACCAGCTTCCAGAAAGGTTTCTGTTCAACAGATGTTTTTGCTTACGAAGTCATGTTCCTTTCCTGGGGAGATTGGGAAACCCAGGGAATATCATGGAGGAAACTTGGCCTCAACTTGAGACAACTTGCTTCTTTTCTGTCCTGGAACAAAGAAGGATGAGCAGCAGTGTCCATTACAATATCATCTACTATCCCCACTATTGCCATCTTCAAGCTTGCTTCCGAGGAATCTAGTCTGTGCTCTGTACAAAGAGAGGTGACCCTGTGATAGTCCTCTGTACTCTAGTCACCAGCAAGAACCTAGATCGCAACATCAACAAACATAAATTTCAAAGTGGAATTTTTACCCTAAAAATAACTTAGTAACTTTAAAAGGCAAGAAAAAGAAAGCTAGATCAAAACATTAGTGGTAGTAGTTACCACTACATATGAATACTTCTGAGGGGCTGTGTAGATGGCTCAGTAGTTGAGTACTGACTGTTCTTCCAATGGTTTGGGTTGATTCATAGCACCTTCAGAGTGGCTCACAGCCATTCATCAGTTCAGGGGATCTGATAGCCTCTGGTCTATGTGGTCAACAAGCACTCATATGATGCTAGGCATACATGCAGGCTGTGTGTGTGCAAAAAATGAATTGTATGTTGTAATATTCATCAATTTAATGTGTTCCTATTATTATGTACCACTTATTTCAGGAACCATGAAAGAGCCCACAGTTATCTAAGATCTGGGCTCTGTCCTCAAGAAGCTCCTGGGTCATCAGAGGTCCCAGACTGCCAATAGCCTGTATTCATACTACTCAGTTTTCTCTGGAGAAAAAAAAATAAATTTACAGAGCAAAACCTTTTCTGAAAATAAATCCCTTTATGGCCATATGATGAAAACCAAGGTATTTTGTATATTTTTGAGTTTTAATATGTAAAGACATTGCTGTTTAATAAGTGACATCATTATTGTATTTATCTTTCATCACATGAAAAGATACATTTAAAAGCATTATTAAATATTTCATTTTCAGAAGGGCTACAGCATAGCTTATTTCTTCACAGTCTCACAGGAGTGAAGAGAAAGAGGTGAACTATGACCGATTGTACCCTCACTTCATCTCCCTTCTCCCCAGAGTCAAATGAAAAGTCTGAAAATGAGGCTCAGCCCAAGATTCTCCAAAATCACTGTTAATTCATTAAAACTGAGTTCTGAACCTAACCAAATCACCCCACTGTATAGTAATGGAGTAAACTGAGACTTGGGAATATGAAATGCTAGCATGGAAGGACAATGATATGGTTAGTCATGATATCCCATCCTTCTAGCTAGTTCCCATTTTATAAAACCCATAGAGAAAGTTTTCCATTGTTGGCCTTGCTATTTCCGTGAGAGAACCAGTCGATAGATTACTTTTTGTCATGTCATTTCTCTGGCATAAGCTAAATCACGTGACTTCATGATAATTGTTTTTAATATTGTGTGAATTAAATATATGCAGTCTACAACAAAACTCAAATTAATTCATTGAACATATTTTTATTAAGGAAGTAGTTTTAAAAGGCAAGGTCACACAGTGGTAAGCTGTAAACCAGCAGGTACTTTTGGCATTACTGAAGTTTGTAATGAGTTGTTAAACTAAGAATCAAAATGGAAAACTGTCTTACAGTTTTCTGACTGAGCGATTGTTAGATTTGCTTGTTGTTATAAAATGTATACATTTTTTAAGTAAGGCAATAGAATTTTAAAGTAAGTCATAATTGGCAAAATGACTTCCAATTCACCTTGCCACATTTTGCTCTTGAATATGTTTATAATACCAAGTGCTTTGTGGATGTATCCATTCCATGGAGCTCATTTAATGCAAGTGTGATACTTGCTATAATGTACAAACAAATCCCAATGGTTTCCCTCTAAAAGGAGATTTTAGAGCAATGAGATGCAATAACATATAAAATTGAAAATAAATATGGTCAAAAGCAAATATTCAGATTTTTCAAAGATGCAAAGTATTACCATTATTTACTGTCAGTGTGCTCTAAAAAGAATCTCTTGAACTTGAATCTCTCCACCTGACTGATAAATTCAAGTCTTCAGCAACTCCACGACCCCAGAAATCACCAGGCTCCTTTCTACTTCAAGACCAACTTCTATAGATTCCACACAGACATAGGTAAATGTGAAGTAAGACATGTGTTAATTAGTGACATTAATTATTCCATAATTTGATAGACACACTTTAAAATACCATTTTGTATCTGATAAATGGACAAATTTAGCAGTTAATTTGAAAAGCAATTTTTTTTTTAAAAAAAAGAACAACCATGATATCAATATCTTAAGAGTTACACTTTGTTGATGCCTGCAATTAATGTTTTAGACACCAGGTACAATGTTCAGTGTCTTATGAATATTTCTGTATACTTAAGCAATCACTTTACTCCATGCTTGGAAGAAGTAACAACCTATTTCTGACAAGAAAAGTAATGCTTCCATGAACTCACTGACTGAGATGTGAGATTCTGTAGAAGGAGCTGCTGTGGGCTGCTTCCCGCCTCCCAGCTCCCAGCTACCGGCTAGCTTTAGCCAAAATAATTACATGGAAACTGTATTCTTTTTAAACACTGCTTCGCCCATTCACTTTAGTCTCTTACTGGCTAATTCTCATATCTTGATTAACCCATTTCTAATAATCTGTGTAGCACCACGAGGTGGTGGCTTACTGGGAAGGATCTTAACCTGTGTCCATCTTGGAGAGGAGAGCTATAGTGTCTGCCTCACTGCCTTCTTTCTCCCAGCATTCTGTTCAGTCTACTCCACCCACCTAAGGGCTGGCCTATCAAAGGCCAAGGCTGTTTCTTTATTAACCAATAAAATTAACACATTGACAAAAGACCCACCTACATCAAGATTCAAATCCAGGTATTGTAGGTCTTTCCCAGGTCATCTGTGCCTCCAACCCAGCCACGATAATGGTAACAGCTGAGCACTGAGCATTGGGAAAAAACTCCATGTGGATAAGACAAAGAAGGCTATGAATTGTTAGATAGGTCAGGAAGAGTCTTCTTGCTGCCTAATATGACCAGATTATAGCAGGAAATGAAGCTAGAAAGAATTACCTGGAAGGCTGATATTTCCAGTTATCTTTCAGCTGTAACAGGAAGTTGGTATCAAACTGCTTTTACAAGAAATGTAAGGAGACCACTTTGATTGCACCTCATTATGAAATGATGTCAACTGAATGGGTGTGTGTGCCAAGGAATAGCAACTGCGTCTTTCCTCAAAATGAAGCCTGATGTAAAAGAGGGGTATAAATTTTACTCACTGGAGGTGGAGATATTCTTTCAGAATGATGCTATTAATTATCCACAGTGCTTTGAAGAGCAGCTCATTGCTATAAAATTTTGTTTTGTTGGACATGTTGTGGACATCAAGAGTCTTGTTACACAAACAATTTTTGAAATACTGGAGAAATTCCAGCTACTCCAGAACTGTACAATGGTTGATATAAAGATTGGATTTGGTGTCAATGTAACTACCAAAAAGATTGCTTTTGCTGGTGTTATTGATATTGATTCCTGTAGACGATGGCCGTGGGGAGATTCAAGCCAGCAGAAGGACAATCATATTATGACCTTGAATAAGTAGGTGTGGAAGGCCTTTGTGTGACTTTCAGGTGGAGTGGAGTTGCTTTGGAGGTCAATCTGTGCAGGGTTGTAGTGTTGCTGAGTTCAATTTTTGACCTTGGTCACAGTGAAAAAATTAAAAAGGTTTTTAGACATTTTAGAACTCTACAACTTTGTGTAACACCTGCCCATAAAGGGCTAGACAAAACATTAAAGATTAAGCAGAATATGAAGGAAATATATTTACTGACTAAATTACTGTATTGCTAGTGGCAGGTAGAAGTGGTCTGATTCCCCTGGTATCTGGAAATACTGTGTGCCCATTTATCAGATGATCTCCAATCACACCAGACTGGGATGCTCAGGGTGTGTGATTATCTCTTGTATTGCATAGTTGTCTTGGCTGTTCTACTTTCTCCAGAAGGATTAGGCCAGTTTGCTTGCTGCAGAAGTGTTTGGGTTAAAACAACCATTTTATGTGGGCCAAACTTTGAGCAAGCATATTAAAGGCATAGATATCCTTAATGCAAGCAAACCAAAATAAAAATAAATAAATAAAAAAGAAACCAAAATCAAAAACAAAACAGAAAAACAGAGAATGAATTTGTTAGAAAGTAATTTTAATTTCTAGAAGAAAAGTTACATATTCCTAGTTTGGATGAGAAAATTCAAGCAAGATAGTATTGTATCAGTTTATTAGTGAACAAATGGTTGAGAAATTACCCATGGCTATTCGGGGTTTTTTTGTTTGGGTTTTCTTTTCTTTTTTTTCTTTTTTGCATTTTTTTAGCTCTGAATAGTGATGTATGCCTGCAACATGTAAATGCTAAAGCAGCAGAATTACTTTAAGTTCAAAGCCAGCATGGACTATGTAGTGAGGCCCTATATTGAATAAATAATCTTTATAGTTAGCAAAATTGGCATGATATTGCTAAATTATATCTCATCCACTGTATGGTTATTTGGGGTAGGTACACACTATTAACAAATGAATGTCATTTATGAGGCTGGAGCAATGTCTCCACGATTTAAGAGCCAGTAAACCTCTCTTGCAGAGAACCCTTAATTTGGATCCCAGCATCATGTGACTCTCAATCTCCTGTAACTCTATCTCCAGGAGATTTGAGTCCTCCGACTTCTGAAACCACACCGAAATGTTAATATTCAAACACGCCACACACACACACACACACACACACACACACACACACACACACA
>NC_022031.1:10426875-10435996 GCF_000317375.1 Microtus ochrogaster | reverse complement strand
TCAAGGTCCTGACTTCCTTGCTCATGTTCTCCCTCCTTCTGCTCCTTATTTGGAACTTGGGAGCTCAGTCCAGTGCTCCAATGTGGGTCTCTGTCTCTATCCCCATCCATCGCCAGATGAAGGTTCTATGGTGATATGCAAGATATTTATCAGTATGGTTATAGGATAGGGCCATTTCAGGTTCCCTCTCATCAGCTGCCAAGGAGCTAGCTGGGGACATCTCCTTGGACTCCTGGGAGCCCCTCCAGAGTCAAGTCTCTTGTCAACCCTAAAATGGCTCCCCTAATTAAGATATATACATCCCTGCTCCCATATCCACCCTTCCATCCCAACCCTCCCATTCCCCCAAGCTCTCCCCATCCTTCCCTTTTCACTTTTCTCTCTCCATCTCCCCTTATCACCCCCACCCCCAAGTTCCTAATTTTTGCCTGGTAAACGTGTCTATAAATGCTGCTGGTGATTTCTTTTTTATAAAAAAGTAGCTGCTGCTTGATTATCTGTAGCTCTTGTTTTGAAAATTTGAATGTTTGCATCGTGCATGCTAATAACAATTAAAAAGAAACCCCAACAAAACAAATCCAGGTAGTTCACCTTCCAAGGCAAGACTCCTTGTTACTGAGCTGGACCTGCCTCTGCATTTTCACATAAACATTGATGTGAGTATTTAAATAAATATATTAACTTAGATAAGGCATTTTTCGCTTTTCTTTTAAAGAGTAACTTTATCTAAAAATGCTCTACAAATTCAAACAAGTTACCAGTTCATATTGTTCCTGTCCTTAGGATGGTATCTATCACTAAGCTCCCAGAACTGTCATACTCATCATTGGTAAGTTTCTGGACTCAAAAGCAGTGATTTTTGAGGTATATACTGTATTTCAGTCCTCAAAAATTCAGAAAATGGCTTGAATCCCTAAAACCATCTGAAAAATGCTCTATGGCACGCATAGAAGCGCATCTTTGTGGAGAATGGGCTCAAATAGTCAATTAAAGTCTAGAGCAGTCTTCCTGATGACACGGCCTTTCATATTGATACCTTTAAAGTGCTGTTTAAACCCTCATGTATGAATTGATATGAAAACACACAAGTACATATACAGATTTCTAGTAAATACAGTTTCATGTATGTTAAGGAGAAGATAACAGTGTGCTTTGTTTTGAGTTGCTGTTTAATCTTTATTTACCCCAATACTTATAACACAAAGGAAGACAGTTCATCTAAGAGTCATGTTCCTCCATATAGTTAAATAAAAAAGATTTTTATTTAAATATCTTGTTTTAAAAGAAAATTCTAGTCACTTGTTGATTTGTGCAAACCTCTACTAAGTCAAAAAGCAGTGTGTGTGTGTGTGTGTGTGCACGCACAGTGTGGTGTAGTTTATGCTTACTGCATATATGCATAATAAGGACAACCTTTGAAAAATTTGGTTCTAAATGTCAAGAGCCAAAAAGAACTCTATCATGTGTGTTATTAATATGTTTCACTATCTAAAAGAGTATTCCATCATGTAGTAGGAATGTCACATTACCATAATTTTCTTATATCAAATGCATGCATTTAGCAAGTCTATTATGGCAGTGTCTGCCCTGAAAAAAGAAAAATCCTTTATGTCCGGAGGTTTATGATGTCCTGTCCATTTCACTTTAAAAATAGATCAATGTTTTAGGAGTAATTGTATTTTATATTTTTTGGTTTAGGATTCCGATGCACTTAAACAAACTACCTAGTGTCCATCGAGTATAAGTAAATTAAAAAGCTGTTGGATAATTTTGTTTATTAGGAAAAAATTAAATATGATATAAAGTGGACAAAGTTGTATTTCTGCTTATTTTTTTCATTAAATTATATGTTTTGGAAAAATAAAGCAGTTGTTATTATTTCCTTTCACAGAATAGTTAAATAATTTTAAAAATACTTATAAATCAGACATGTTTTATGCACTTTTTAAGGACCTCTTTAAATGCACTTTTAAAACTGTATCTGTCTGTCAAATAAAGTAAAAGTGAGGAATTCTTGTTCTGCTTAATGACTTCAATTCTAAGACTTAGCAATCTCTTAAAGACTAAATTTAAAACATATCTGGAATCATAATTTTCTAATGCAATTATTTAGAATCTTCAAATTTTTGTACATTAGTATCCAATGCTCTGTCTATAAATATAGAGTTTCCACTTAGGTATTTCACAATGCAGTTACTGTGGGATCATCTGCCTCCCACATGACACTGTACATGAAAGTTTACGTTTTCCCATTACTCATATTTCCTCAAAGCCTTGAATTCCATAGTTAGAAATTATATTTTTTGCACTAAGTTTGCAAAACTCATAGGCACTGTAGAAACTCACTCGCTGGCTTCCTAAGTGACCATCTTTGAGAGAACAAAGATGAAGAGTTGGCAGAATTCCTCTTGTAGCCACCTGCTCAGATGACTGATGTGTGGCTCTAAGGTCATCAGATCTGTTGTTGGCCCCTATACAGGTTGTGACACCATCTCACTCCTCCATACTTCAGTCCCTGGGATTTCCTACTTGTCACTGGACAGCAAGGCCTCTGTGCTGCCACTCTAAGACAGGGACCTGCCTTTCTCATAACTCTGGCCTCGTGTTCCAACTTTCAGTGGAAGCATGTATCAGTGATTCCAAGACTGAGTGTGTGTGTCTTCCCTAAATGGCTTTACCAAGTCACGCAAAGAGTGCCATGGTCTTTCCAACTCGATTACATCATCTGACACCGATTCTCTGATTCTTTCCTAGTTAATAAGACATTGACAAGTATTTTTTGAAAACTCATTGCTGACAGGTTGAGCAACCCTGCAATTACCTGGCACCAGAACCAGAGTTTTGGGTTGCCCCCTCCAACATCCACCTGTCTATGATCTTCTGGAACACACGAAGCGACCAGTCCTGCAGTCCCAAAGATGTATGATTTACACAGCAAAACAGCAGGGTATTCAGAAGGAGTTCCAGGAAGGGACCAAGATGAATATCAGCAGAACCCAGAGGCCTCGAACCAGAGCAATGACCTTGCAATGGAAGCTGGCAACTAAATACATGTGGACAGAAAAGTTTACTGCGTGACTCGCCGGGTCACTCTACAGTTTCCGTGATGAGATCCCTCTCCCGTTTGCTTTTCTATACGTTTTGTCCTTTAATTTCATTGGTGTGTGGGGTGGTGGCTGCTAGGGCAGAGACTGAATGCATAGGGACAGGAAATGAAAGCGATCAAGGTGCATGAAGTGAAGAAAGACACAAAGAGTAAATAAGAAGAAAGTTTTTTTTTAAAAAAGAAAATTATTCATCATTCTGATTTCCCACTGCTCAGCTGAGTCCCTGGCAAGCTGCAGGAGGCCCTCACTTCCTTTCTCAGCTAGTGTCCTGCTCCCAGGCTTCACATCATCAGATGTGTGTCAGCATTCAGGGTTAACATAACGCCAAAGCTCTTGATTCTCTATTAAATGCAAACGAAATTACTTTGTTTGGGGAAGGGAGCAAAAATAGCAAAGAGCAGAATGGCAAGGTGGTGCATATGAATAAAACACTTGTTGCACATGGATGAAAATCTCATTGTGAGGCCCATTATTCTGCATGCTAATTAAAATGGCTTGTTAGGTAAGGCCTCTCAATTTAACTTTTGTGTTTCTTGGCTGAATTAGTTACTCACAAGGTGGTTCCTCTGTCTCACTTGTTGCATTGCCCATAGAATAATTTTGTCTCTTCTGCCTACTTATGGGTTATCTGTATCTAAACTGTCCTGGCAGTTATTCTCTGATTCATTGAGCAGGTTACTCTGGGTAACCTTTTGATAATCTGTTATCATGTGAAATTACACATGATGAATGTATTGCTATTTACTTTTCATATTTTACTTCCCAAACTAGATTATGATTTCTTGAAGATAGATTATGTACCACCATTTTTGACCTTTCCATTGCATCATACTTCCAGTCCAGAGTAAGTCTAGGTATTTAATGTGAGTTCAAGAAACATCTCTCAATGTTATAGAGTAAAAAATATTAATTAATGCCATTTTATGTTTACAATCAGAAAGGACATGGTAAATTTATATTAGAACTGCCTGCATGTATTATAGAGTGTATCTGAACTGGAGTTTTATCATTCAATGGGCCTGGGGTAGCAGGATAATGGAGAGCAGGGCCGAGACTGCACTCGAGCACAGTAGAGCTAACTGAATAAGCAGCGAGGCAAGCTATGATTCTAAGCATGAAAGAAAAGCTCACTAGAGGTCTAGTGAATGGTTCTGAGTATACAGCCTTCCAGTGGCATTCCTAATTCAGTAAGACTGTTGTCAAATAAAATTGCAGTGTATAATTTTTTTCCACTTTTCTTGCGATTAAAATGTTACTAAATCTGATGCAGTTCAGAAGGTTTTCAAAAATTAGACATAGGAAATTTTGATACAGACAAATCCAAAACAATTTATAAAATGGCCCTAGGAAGTAGACCCATTTAACATGTCTACATTGCCCATAATCCAACATTTAGGAAAAGCTGAAAGGGAATTAGTGGCCTACCCCTCACACAAGACAGATCCTATGTAAACGAGGAAAGCAGAGTCTTGTGGTATAACTTGGAAGCTGTTGCTAGTGCTTGTGATAGTGGTCCTGACTGGAGAGACGGGGAGAGTATGGTGGTGGTGTCAAGGATGTTGCTAACTTGGTAGGCTCTAAATTAAGTTAAAGAGAAGATCCCCAGAGAGATGTCAACTTCATTAAGGTTCAATTTTAGCTTTTCTTAAAAATGTGTCTATGGTGTATGTGTGTTTGGGTGTGTGGTTTCCCCTCTTTCCTCTTTGAAGTGATGTGGTCATCTAGTTATCATTTACATTTCCTAAATACCATTAAAAATTGTGTCCAAATCTAGGAAAGAGTGTGCACTACAATAGAATAGAAGGAAAGTCACCACAATAAAATAGAAATCAATTAAGTGCCAAGACTTCCTGGGTATTGCATGGTTTATATTGAATTTTACTAAGCAAGAATGAAAGAAATGTTAAGTTACGGTTTCTAGTACCAAAGTTTTGTGTTGATATTTACTTAAAAATATTGAGAATTTCCCAACAAACACAACATTCATTTTCCCTTGCAAATCAAAATTAAATTATACTTAGATGAAGTTTTCAAAGATGAATAGCATTGTTTTTCATGTTTGTGTCCTAGGAAACCAACCTGGGGACCCGAGTCACACTATACCTTGAGCGTATGGCTGGGAAAGACAGTGGATGCTTAGGCCAGGGAAATGGAGGAATGTAACCAGGGCAAACAGTGGGAGCAGTGTTTAAAGGCCATTATCCTCTTACTGGTACACGAACTCCATTCAAAAGGCATATTTTTCCCTCTTGCCTCTAAGTTGCTATTTGTCACATGATACATTGATGACCTGTTATCTGAAAAGCAGTGACAACTTTCGACTTGTTTCTATTAATTCCATTCCATTTTTAATCTTTCTTATTGTTTTCAAACAGTATTTATTTGTTTTCCTTCATACACACACATCAACCCACTATTTAGAAAAGGAAATAAGCATTTATTCAATAGTGAAGCCCTTTCATACATATTAATGTAGGAAAATGAGCAGTAAGAGGATGGAAGTGGAGGACTGCACAAATCTATTCAACGACTAAGTGGAACATCAGTGTTTCCTGTGCCGTGAATTGCTCAGCATGTTTTTTTGAACTCACCATGGATGCAAAATCAGTAGGTATGTTGATGATTTCCTGCCTCCCCCTCTACAAACTTTAACTCCCATCCCTACCCTTTCTATTTGCTTTGTTTCATTGAAGATGGCCACTCATGAAAAAGGATCTGTTCCACTTATTTTTAGGCAGTAATGTTGGTGAAAAATTATGGGTATAGCTTTGGATATGACTAGCAGACCCAAATTCACTCCCTGACCTTCTGGCTCTTAACAATTTTCCACCCTCTTTTCTAAAATGTTCTCTGAGTCTTAGGTATAGAACTTGTTTTGTAGATGTATACTTTGGGACTGGGCTCCACAACTCTCCATTTTGATTGATTGTAGTTTTTGATAAAGGTCTCAGTCTGTTTCAAAGAGAAGTTTCCAGGATAATAATAATAGATCTGCCAAAGTGTATTGACAGTGGTAGACCACAAGATTTCATACATACAAAAGAACTATAGGCAGCTCAGGAACGCTGAGAGCGGGAGACATAGTCTTACCTAGGAAAGAGCACAGCAGTTGATTATTCTACTGCAAATGGGCAGACCAGGCTCAATCTATGTCTTTGCCCCCCAATGGGTCAGGTTATAAGCTCTCAGCTACTGATTCAGCATCATGTCTGCCGACTTCCAAGTTCCCCACCATAAAGGCCATGGACTATCCCTCTAAAACTGTAATCAAGCTCACAAATAAATGTTTCTATTGCTGTGATAAAACATCAGGACCACAGATGACTTGGGTAGGAAAACTTGCAACTCTCATGTCATACTCTGTCGCTGAAGGAAGGCAGGGCAGAAACTTGGTCAGTGCAGGATGTAGAGCCATGGAGGAGTGCTAATTACTGGCTTGCTCTAGATGGTTTGCATTACCTGTTTCTGTGTAGTCCCCAGAATCACCAGCCCAGGTGTGACAACGCTCAAAGTGAACTGAGCCTTCATACACAAATTACCAATCAAAAAAAAAAAAAATGTACCACAGACTTGCCCATAGTCTAAATGTAGGGGTGTTTTCTCAATTAAAGTTACCTGTTCCAAAGGCTTTTTGAGGCAGGATTTCTCTGTGTAACAGTTTTGGCTCTCCTAGAAGTGACTCTGTAGAGGAGACTGGTCTCAAACTCACAGGGATCCACCTGCCTCTCTTTCCGAGTGCTAGGATTGGAGGTGTGAGTCATTACTGACTGCCTGTACCTTATTTGTTATCTGAATTTATTTTACCTGATAATGACCTTTTTGAAAACTCCAATTCCTTGTCCTCTTCCTATCTACTTCTTATATCTAATTATATGATGTCATTTGTTTAGGCTTATGAATAACTGAGAATATGTAGTATTTGTTTTTAAATACGTAGCTAACTTCATTTAATGTAACTCTTTCCAGGAATATCTATGTTGCATAAAAGACAAGTTTTCACTCTTTTTTAGTTATTATTGAGTCACTTTCCACCACATCTACATGGCATATTATTTTACTAATATTGTTGTGGTGGATACCTATGTTATCTCTGTACCTTGTATAATTTTAGTAGTGTCCACTGAACATGGTTACCAATGCCCTTTGTGTCTGTCATAAACTTTGAATGCTACCTTTAGTGTCTGAAAATTTGAAATAGAATAACATTCATATTTCTATGGTTTTTGTCATTGCATATGCTATTTAAAAGGTACTTGTTGTGCTACTTGGACTACACATTTCTTTACTTCCCAGTAAAATTTGTTACTGCAAATATTTGTTTTAAATCATGGAGAGATGTCTCAGTAATCAAGAACATTTACCAGAACCCTATGTCAGGTAACACACAACCACCAGTTATTCCAACTCCAGGGGATCTAAGGCATATCTGACTTGTAGACATGTGCACTTCCATGAACATTCTCCTTCATAAACATACACACACATGCATACAATTAAAATAGTTCAGAAAAATCTTTTAAAATATTTATTTTTGCCTCCTTATATACCTATTTGAAAGAGTTAAGTCTTCAGCCAAGTTGGCAATTTAAAATACAAAATTACAAAAGTTTCTAGAGTATAAGGAAAAGAAATAGATGCAAATATATTTTGGTAAATATATAAAGGATCATAGGCTACAATACTAGAGATATACCAACCTTTAATCAGAATTAATACAGTTATGTTGGCCACAGATCTTTAGAAGACCCTGAAAATAATCCTTGGTTACCCATCAAGGCAAGGGAATGGAAAGGAAGTCCCTACACAGTTCAGAAACAGACATCAGAGGCCTCAGAGCTGGGGCTGACCAGAATTCTCCCAGCCCGAGGGTTAACTTTCATGGTATCCCAAATCACCATGCAAACATCTTTAAAAAGGAGGCAACCAAATTTCCACCTAGCTATGAAACCTTTGAAATATTTTAGCAACCAGCATAGTATGAAGGCATTAAGAGTGCTGTAGTGGCTCACATACCTAAGCAGTGACCAACTAGATTTAAGACATGCTCAGTAAGAGGTATCTTCCTTGTATAATAAGCCTAACTAATTAATTGTTATTGGAGTAGAGTCTATAACCACTAATGTACAAAAGCATCATAATCTCCAATAACAACCTAAACAACTGTTCTTATTCACATTGATAAGTGTTGTCTTTGCCCCCAACCAAGAAAAATTCTCTTTACTACAGTTAGAGACGACCACAGAAAACTGCAAACAATAAATATGCAGAGCTGTAGTGCCCAGTTCCAATGGATAAATCTACAAAACACTCCCAAAACTAAGGCTTAGGGAACATTATAGAAGAGGGGTTGGAAAGATTATAAAAGCCAGAGGATCAGGGTGCTTTCTGAGAGATTATCTCTCCTAATAACATCAACATGATCACCTCAAATATGAGCTGAAAAAGAATACAAACAAATGTCAAACTGGCCCACAAGTCCTCAACCTTACACAAAGAACAACAATACAATTAAGCAAATCTGGGAGCAGGAGAGGTGCCCCTCCCCATGCAAGAGCACCCTGGTTGGTCATCCAATGCCTAAACGGCCAGCTTTGAAAACATACATATGAGGAACAGTATGAGTTTTCAACAGGTTATATTTAGGAATACTTATAAATATATTTATACTTATATAAATATATACTTGTGTATATATGGAATAATAGTTATTAACATAAAGAGGACACAGATTTAAAAGAGAGTGGGAAGGATATGTGGGAAGGTTTGGAGGGAAGGATTGGAAGGGAGAAATTTTGTATTTAAAATAAAATCTAAATGATAAACACAACATCAATAAAAGAATAAAGTTAGAACCTGAAAATGTAGAAAATCAATCAATTATTATTTAAGTCAACCTCTTGAGTCCTCTAAAAGGCAAAAATATTTTTAAAAATGCTAGAGAAAAATATTGTTTCCCTCTTTGTGCACGAACCATTTTCAACAGGAATGTGTTGGCCTAGTTCCTCTCTCTCTTT
>NC_022031.1:10373463-10426465 GCF_000317375.1 Microtus ochrogaster | reverse complement strand
TCCCTCCCCTCCTTCCATTACCTCCACCTCCCCCTACCCCCATCCACTCCTCAGAGAGGGTAAGGCTTCCCATGGGGAGTCAAGAAAGCTAGCACATTGCTTAGAAGAAGGAACAGGGCCCTCCCTACTATGTCGATGTTGAGCAAAGTATTCCTTCAAAGAGAACGGGTTCTAAACAGTCAGTACAAGCAGTAGGAGTAAATTCTGGTGCCACTGCCAGTGGCCCTGCAGTCTAACCCAGCCGTACAACTGTCATCCACATTCAGAGGGCCTCCTTTGGTCCTATGCTGGTTCCTGCCCTATTAGGCCAGTGTTGGTGGGCTCCCATTAGCTCAAGTAAACTGTTTCAGTGGGTATCTCCATCATGGTCTTGACCTCTTTGCTCATATTCTCATTCCTCCCACTCTTCAACCGGACTCTGGGAGCTTATCCCAGTGCTCCTCTGCGGGTCTCTGCCTCTGTTTCCATCAGATGCTGGATGAAGGTTCCATGGTGACTTTTAAGATAGTCATCAATCTGACTACAGGGCAAGGCCAGTTCTGGCACCCTCTACACTATTGCTTAAGGTCTTAGCTGGGGTCATCTTTGTGGATTTCTGGGAATATCTCTAGTGCCAGGTTTCTTATTAGCCCCATAATGGCTACCTCACTGAGATACCTCTTTTGTTGCTCTAAGTCTCGTCCTTCTCCCATCTCGACTATCACATTCCCTCAAGTTCTCTTTTCCCACCTCTTCTCCCCTCTCCCTCCACTTCTGCCCTCCCTTGTGCCCCCAACACATGCTCTCAGTTTTCTCAGGAGATTTTTTCTTTTTCCACTTCCCAGGGGCATCTATATATGATTCTCTTAGGGTTTTCCTTCCTCACAGAGATCCAACTGCCGCTACCTCACTGAGTACTGGAATTAAATGTATGTGCCACCACTATTACGCTCAGTGTGGTTTCTATACAGGTTACAAAAATCTACTTTTATTTTATAGTAGATGGTTAATAGTAAAATTTAGTTCTTACAATATTTCCGGTAGAACTAGTGGGACAGGAAGATATGAGAATGTAGCTATCAGGCTAATGACTTTTAAAATGAACCCATCTGAGCTAGAAAAAAAAAACATTCTAATGAGGTTACCTAGACTCAGAAAGATGAACATCGTATGTTCTCATTCATAAGTGAATACTGTCAAACAAAGGAAAGTGAGTTTAAAGTTCACAACCCTAGAGAAGCTAAGTAACAAGGTGAACCATAAGTAAAACATATTTAGATACTCTGGGAAGTAGAAATAGATAAGATTCCCGGACAAAATTGGGAACCTAGGATTGGGGGGAGAAGGTAGGATAGAAGGGGAAGAGGAGGGAAAATGGAAGGGGTGAAGAGAACTTGAAGGAATGGGATAGTCAAGATGGAGAAAGGACAGAGGAGAGCAAAGGAAGAGATAATTTGATTGAGGGAGCCATTAAGGGGTAGACAAGAAACATGGCACTGGAGAAATTCTCAGGAATCCACAAGGATGACCTCAGCTAAAACCCTAAGCAATAGTGGAGAGAGTGCCCAAATTGGCCTTGCTCTATAGTCAAATTGATGATTATCTTAAATGTCACCATAGAACCTTCATCCAGCAACTGATGGAAACAGAGGCAGAGACCTGTAGCAGAGCACTGGATTGAGCTTCCAGAGTCTGGTTGAAGAGTGGAAGGAGTGAGAATATGAGCAAAGAGATAAAGACCATGATGGGGACACCCACTGAAACAGTCTACGTGAGCTAATGGGAGCTCACCAGCTCCAGCTGGACAGGAAAGGAACCAGCATAGGACCAAAGTAGGCCCTCTGAATGTGGGTGACAGCTGTAGACCACCTGCAGATCAGACTGTGGGGCCACTTGTTGAAGTAGCAACAGGATTCATTCCTACTGTTTGTACTGGCTTTTTGGAACCCATTATCTTTGAATGAATACTTTATTCAGCCTAGATATAATAGGGAGGGCCTTCAAACTTCCCCAAAGCAATCTGCCTAATCCTTTCTGAGGAGTGGGTGGGGATCGAGTGTGTGGGGGAGAAGTGGAGGGAATGGAAGTAGGTAGTAGAAGGAAGTGGTACCTGGGATTGTTATGTAAAATGAAAAAAAGATAGTTTTTTTAAAAAAATAAAATAAAAATATGTATTCATCTGTTCATAGTGTTAGAATATATGGCAGAGGGATTTCATTGATATTGTTAGTTTTTCAATAAGTTGACTATGAGTTATCTAAAACTATTGTCTATCCTGTGTGGATATGATTACATCAGGTGAATTCTAAAAGAATATCAGAGAAGATCATGTTTGAAGTCGCAAGTGACCCTGACAGATCCCTTCAAGTCATGAGTGACCCTGACAGATCCCAAGGCAGGCAGAGGACCGCTGTGGGTAAGGGGCAGGCAGATATGCCATGCAGAGAGAGATTGGATATGGATAGTTTATTTAGTGGATGTTGGGAGGGCATGGAAAGGGTAGAGAGTATGGGGGAGAAAGAGAAAGAGAGAGAAATAGAGGGACAGAGAAAGAGAGGGAGAAGAGGAGAGCAGGGAGGAGGGAGGCAGAGAGCAGGCAGAGAGAGGCAGAGAACAGGTAGTTTGGCTGGATTTGAAGGACAACATTATTTTGAGGATGGTTACAGAGAGGGGAATATTACAGGCATGATGAGTAGACTCTCTGGGAATCAAGAACAGTGGGACAAGAAGCAAAGGGAATGGTGCTCTTTAGACATCGGAGTCAAACTCTGTTACCACTGAGTGAGCTTCAAGATGACCTTTGGTCCCTTGTTCGGCTCTTTAACTTCAGAATGCCATGAGTCTGAGAACTGGATCCAGCTAAACTGGACTGAAAACCCTAAGACACAATGAGATAATAATTGTTTGCCTCCAAACCACTTAGCTTGTGAAAAATTTTATGCATAAAAGCAAAACAAAACAATAGCATAAAATGGTTTATGTCTAACTCACCCCCTACAAATATGCTTGTGCATTTGATTATGGAAAATCTTTGGGTATTGTTTGTGGTTTTATATAATGGGTTCTTGCCATACAGCTGTGACTGACTTTTATTATCTAATCTCCTGCATCAGCCACCAGAGTGCTGGGATTAAAACCAGGTACAAACATCTTTAGCTGCATGCTTCTTAAGGACCTCACAACTCAACCTTGACTTTCTAGTTCTTGTAGGACTGGGAAGTGTATAGAAAAAGAGGGGAACAGTGCTTAGAGAACATGGCACAATACTTACACAGCACGCAGTTATTTCAAAAGTTTTGCTTTAAAAAAATCAATGTGCCGTTATGCCCTAATGTCTTATAGAATATAACAGTAAAAACTATAGATTTTGCATTTCGGGCTGTGTGGTTAAAAATAATATTATTTATGAAACATCAATAATACTGTCTGGGTTCAATTATTTGGCCTTAATTCTGGAGTTTTTAGATTTGTTCTACTAGTTTCGACAACCTGACAGGACTGTGTATACTTGTAAAATATTTTGAGATCTAAGTATTTGACTAAAATACATAGAATATATAAAGGATAAGGATTGCCGAGGTGGTTCAGCTGGGAAAGGCACTTGCCTTACCTGAGTTCAATCCCTGGAAACCATGTGTTGAAAGGAAAGGGAAAATTCTTATAAATTGTTTTTCATTTTTTATATGTGCATTGTGACACACACACACACACAAAATATATAAAAAATTAAATATTTGCATGTAGTCAGATCCCAAATTTAGAAAATAAGTTTATAAATATTACATGGATTTTGTGTTTTTGGCAGGAGAAATACATTTCTAAGAATTTTGACTTCTCAAGAATCTTATTTATTTATTAGTTTTGTTTATTTATCTGTATGTGGGTTTTTCCTGCATGTATGTCTGTGTAGTACCATGTCCATTCAATTCCCATAGCCATCAGAAGAGGGTATTAGACCATCTGGCCTTGGAGTTGCAGATGGTTGTGAGCAGTCAGCCCGAGTACTGGGATTGGAACCCTGGTCTTCTGGACAGGAAATCAGTGCTCAGCCCTTTTGTTTACTTTATAACAATGTTTCTGACTTACAAGGGACACATTTGTGACTCATTTTGTTGGTTTCCTAGAAAATTTAAAGTTTTTAATGGTAAGTTTTTGGCTTTAGTACAACTTGGCTTTGGTTATTACTGAGCATTTCAATCTCATGCCTGCGCAGTTGCCAGAGGTGGGGTGGGGCCTCCAGAGTATGCTTCTCAGCTTGCTTGTATAGCTCCTTCAAGGAGGCTTGAGATCTTACCACAGGGCAGTTATGACTCGGCTTCCTAAGATGAGCGATGGCAGAGGCTGTGTGTGAACTACAGAAATAACCACAGAGACAGTCCTTCGATGGTTGACTACCCAGTCTTGGAGGAGAAAGCGTAGCTCTTGGAGTACACTAAATGGCTAGCAGGTGAGTCACTTTGTCCATGTGCAGCTCTTACTGCTTGGAAGAGATGATGATACAAGTGGCAGACCATGAAAATCTGTGACACTCTAAACACTGACCAGATTAGCAAAAGAGAAGAGGAAGGATACATACTGCTGAGTTCATTTTAGTGAATGCTTTGAAATATAACTTCTATTATGTTCTGATAAATTTACCTAATGTGTCAAGGTGGTAATTTTTCTACAGCTGTCCATTTCTCTTTATTACAAGTCATTCATCTCTGGGTCTTTCACGCAGTGTTTGGTTTCCCAGAATAAAAACTATAATTTCTGGTTTCTCCGGAAATACAATACTGCATCAGTGATAGGTGAAGAACTGTGGGCAGTTTTGATTCCATTTTTCACTTCTGTTGGTTGAAATGTGGAAACAGAGCCATATGATGTTCTCTAATGTAAAATGAAGAATCTTTCTCAGGTAGTCAGAGCAAGAATACAGAACAACAGAGATCAGAACCTGTGGAGATGCCAGTCTGTTTATTGTGGGGTAGTCAGTAAATCAACTTCCCTATGTCCAAAATTACTTTTGTTGCTGCTAGAGTAGCAATGCTCACATTCTAATTTTGTTTTTCCAAACTTTTATGAACACTAGCCTTTCTTAAAAATACAATTTAAGTTGCAATGCAATGTGTATATTAATATGTGGCTAACTTATGTGACTAACTAAAAGATATGGTAGTAAATCCAGGTATGTATACTCTGATCTATCCAGCATATCTCAATCTGCTACTTTACTTCATTCCATTAAACTAACGAAGTTGTTAACAACCAAACTTTTCATGAGTGAGTGTGCGTGCATGTGTGTGTGTGTGTGTGTGTGTGTGTGTGTGTGAGAGAGAGAGAGAGAGAGAGAGAGAGAGAGAGAGAGAGAGAAGGAGGAGGGGGAAGAGGAGGAGGAGGAAATGATAAATCTACACTCAGTCACAATGATCAGTTTAAAAAACACTGTCTAAATTATTGCAGTAAAGCAGAAGTGATGTACATGAAAGCGTACTCTATGGAAGCAGAATCCTTAGTATATTTTAAAGCTGGCAAATATAAACTTCTTATTAGTTCTTACACCTTGTTTACTGAAAGTTTGAAATGATTTAAGTGTAAAATTTTGCTTATTTATCCCCATTATTATGAATTCTTCATTGTGTACTCAATGCTTGTATTGAATAGTTGGAAATAACTAAGACATCATTCTAAAGAGCTAGTCTCTGTTGTAAAGAGATTAAAGCAGAGTGCACCAGGTGACTAAACTATACCTGTTCTCTTGCTTTTCCCTCCTCCCTAATGTCTGACAGTCATCCAAGGTGATCCCTCTTTTCTCTAGTGTCTGACAGTCATTGAAGTGATCCCCCTCCTCCCTATTGTCTGACAGTCATCCACGGTGATCTCCCTTCTCTCTAGTGCTTGACAGTCATCCGAGGTGATCTCCCTCCTCCCTAGTGTCTGGGAGCCATCTGAGGTGATTCCCCTTCTCCCTAGTGTCTGGCAGCCATCTGAGGTGATCCCCCTCCTCCCTAGTGTCTGATAGTATGGACAGTGGAAGTTAATTGCTAGCAGTCTAACTCAAAGCACAGGAAGTTGGAGGTGGTCAAAGTGTGAAAGCTCATCTGCAGCCAAGAAGACGATGAGGAAAAAAAAAAAAAAAACAACAGAAAACAGAGGAATCACAGAAGCATAGTCACGAGCTTGGTCTGCGTTTGGTTGGCTTTTTTCTTAAAAATAGAAACAGAATGCTTCTGAATACAAGACAAAAGTTTTTTGAGCTCACCTTTCCTTGGATACAGAACAAAGGTTTTAGTGTGAATTGCAGCGAGAACAAGGACAGAGGCATAAGAACGTTATCGAGTTGCTTTCAGTAGCAAACCTGACATGTATATGGAGGCTTATGACTCTTAAGAAATGAAATCCTAAAAATACTAAAAATCCCTTTGTCACTCCAATATCTTTGACATTTTAAGATAACTGATCTATGATTTTTTTTCCAAACTAAAATCTTAGAAATATATTTTCTTGCCTATTTTGTATTAACCTGGGCTTGAGCTGGGGAGACTTTCCTTATCTTGAAAGTTGCAGGAAGGTTCCCTTGTCACAAGTATCTTGGCAGTAAGAGAGAGTTCAGATTGCATGAAATGATTTCTTGTTCAGGTGGAGAGAGTCTGTGGGTATTTGATGCCAGCCTAAGGTCCAGAGTTGAAACATCTCTGTGAGAATAAGGACAAATTTTAAGGAAAGAAATAACGGCCCATAGTTGTACTTACAGTGCACACAGAAAGAGGATGAAGTCAGTGCAGGCTCAGCTCAGAGCTCCTGCCTGCTTCATGTTAACCACAGTTGCTGTCGGCACGTAGTACCCAGGAAATAGACCCCCACCACACTTGGAGGATCTTATATAGGATGACAGAGAACAGGCTATTTAAGCAGTGGCCAAGAACAACCTGATGGTCTCTGCTACAAATTGAAAGTGAAGGTTACTTTCTTGTAGACTTTATCTTAAAGCAGTAAAACGGGTAACTGCAGCTACAACTGAAAGTATTGATTTTGTAATTTCAGCAAATTAAGAACAAGACAGAAAACCTATTAAACCTTTCCACTGATTGCCAGGGTACTTTTTGGTGATTCTGAGGGTGACATTAAAATTACATACACCTGTCTCTTTAAAATGAAATATATATGTTTTATAGAAGATGGATCCTGTAGTTTTTGTAAGTACATGGATTTTCACTTTTTAAATGTGAAATTTGCAAAGCCTAATGTTATGACTGTCATATAGTATATCTAATTTACATAAATTTTTAGAGGTTAAAGATAGATATATGTTTATCACATTTTGGTAAATTAAACTTTTCACAGACTCAAGACTTCTAAAATAAAAATAGTAAAAGAAACTCCAACAGTATTACATGTCAAAACATTTTGAGTAATGACTTCACAAAAATATATTACAAAGAATACTGAAAAAAGATCCAATTATAGTCTTGTGTACAAGAGTAAAACAAACCTATTTGAAAATGTTATTGAATGCATCAAACTTTTAAAAATGTGATTTTAAAATTTAAGTGAATATATTAAAATTCACATTAATCATAATGTCAAAGAGGAAACTGGTTATGAAAAATATGATAACAGAATGGATAGCTTACAGTTAAAATAAATTCAGAAAATTTATATCTGTCTTTCTACACTCACTCACTCTAAATATTATATTTATTAGTTGGTAGATAACATTAGAGAAAATAAAGCTTGAAAAAGAAACCTTCATAAGTAAAACAAAATGAAAAACTGACAAATTAAGTCAATTCCAGGATTTTTCATTCGGTTGTGAAATCACAGATAAATTTATACTTTTGCTTATAAGATTTTGTTCTTGACAATGGTATAGTCAATATGTAATTTTTACCATATATGATACCAATCCTCTCATAAGACAGATACATGTTCCCTAAAAGAGAAGGACCATTCTCCCTCTTGCATGCAGTATCTTTTGAGAAGCATTTTACAGTTTCCTTAAGCCCCACTGATTATGTCCATATCAGATCTTGACCAAGGTAACATAAAATTATTACAATACCACTACTCTCTGGTAAAGTAGAAGGAACCATCTGATTAGCTTGGAAACTCCATTATGAAAAATGAACAGGAGTTCCGGGTGAAAGTGATCCCACATAGGCAACTTTGCATGAGGGGATTCCTGACCCAAATGATGATGTGTAGTTGGATTGGCATAATCAATCCCAGGACTCACTGTCAAAACCACTAGTCATTACATTCAACACTATGATGAACATCATGAAATACTTTGAGATGCTCTCTGTAGTTAGCATACTGAAATCCAGCTTTTAGACACATGCAGTAAAAGAGGTAAAATAGTTATATGAAAAACCCAAAGAAATTCATATAAAATTTATATACCTTCCATAGAATGAACCAAAAATAATATGGTACACTAACATTTGTTATGTTTATTTGACTGTTTTTGATATATGAGAAAAATAATATTTAATATAATTTCACATAATATAAAATAATTAAATAAGATGGGAGTCGGTGGCACACACCTTTAATCCCAGTGCTTGGGAGCCAGAGACCAGCACACTCACAGCTCTCTGTGCGTTCAAGGCCAGCCTGATCTACAGAGTGAATTCCAGGATAGCCTCCAAAGCTATAGAGAAATCTTGACCACCACTTATACCACAAGTTGTTAAGTGCTATTGCTTTTAATCCCCTCATTAATATAAAAATACAAATTCAATTAATGATGAGAAGACAAGTTGCACTGGAATATTCTTTTTTTTAATTAATTAATTTATTTATTAAAGATTTCTGCCTCCTCCCCGCCACCGCCTCCCATTTCCCTCCTCCTCCCCTGATCAAGTCCCCCTCCCTCATCAGCTCGAAGAGCAATCAGGGTTTCCTGACATGTGGGAAGTCCAAGGACCACCCACCTCCATCCAGGTCTAGTAAGGTGAGCATCCAAACTGCCTAGGAATCAGATAGCCAATGAAGTCCTGCCCTCAGCATAGTGGTTTCAACAGTCTTGGATGGCACATCATCACATTTGCCACTTATCCTCAGATGGCTGAAACTAGACCAGAACTCTTAACTCTCTGATTTGGTTCTCTAGATGAGTAGTAAAATTGGAATCTTTAGAATTTTAGTCAGGAGATTCATTTGCTATACTAGTTATACTTAGGCTTCCTTGAACTGAACATTTTTGGGAAGGCATTAAATTTGTCCCACTTTGATTAATTTAGTTGGTATTTTCTACGTCTTTAACACTGTTATAAACAATTTAAAAGATGCAAAGATGAATCAAGTAATTATTTTCCTTCTTTAAACACATGACAATCTGGGAGGTCATCTGTTCAGGTATGGGAATCAGGACTGCATGGTGTTAACAAGTTGCCAGCTTCCACAGTGTGTTTGCTACCAGCAGTTTTCTCTCACTACATTTCTTTTTAATAATTTTCACAGCAGGAGGTAATAAAGTATGGAATTTAAAAACATTATTTTATCAGCTCGAGAATTCTCCAAATATATAAGAAAAGATTATTAAAGAATGAATGTGCATAAAACTCATAAAATGTATACTGCTGAAGTATGGTCTTAAAGTAATAGAAATATTTTTTGAAGATTATTTTACTTTGACTCAATGAACTGTGATAAACATTGAATTCAATACTTCCATAGTTGTTGTCAGAAAGATCATTATATTAGCAAGTGATCATAATGCTATGTTATAAATAGCAGAAAGGTAAAAATCTATTAAGACAAAAATGCTTTGGTGTCCAAATGTTATCTTTACAGGATTGTGTTTGAGTATGGATTTTTGCTAAGTATTTTGTTGAAACTGTCACGTGGGTCTTGTATTGATACATTTAGCTTGAAAGTAACTCAGACATTGGGTGAGAGAAAACTCTTGTCAAAAGCCCTTGATAAGACTGTGATAAAAAGGAGGGCTATTATTCTAGTGGACTCTTATACTAAATAATATAACCTCTACTCTGTGCACATTAAGTCTTGATATAGTGCTGTACAGTATTCTGTTTTAAATAGTATCAACATATTTACAAACCTAAAAGAAAATTACAATTGGATCTTGAAAAATGCTTCTGAAATGTTCAGATCAAAACAGTTTCCTTAATTCTGAAGACATAAAAGTATCCCAGCTGGCACAGATTTATTCTGTTTAATTTGAAAAAAAAAACTGAGCCATTTGGATAAGTTCAGATCCATTTTGGCATTGAAAAGCACTTGTCTTGAAGCAATATGAAAGACTTGAGAAAAAGATGCTCTGACGAATTAACTAGCCGACACTCTGTCTTTATATCTAAACATAACATCTTCAGGGCACTGCAAATGTAAATTGTGATCGTTGACCCAAAAGAGAAATGTGCTTAATTCAAGCTGTGCATCGCTCCATGTCAGATCAGTGTTAGTCAATACAAGCTGAGTGTCGGTCGTATCGTCTCAGGAAGTCAGCATCATGCAGACACTGCTGACATGGGAGAAAAGAAGGAAGGAGGGAATTAAAAATTAAACTCTCATTTTTGTGTCTTCATAATAAAAGTGATGTTCTAACACATTTTTGCATAAACATATTTCTAGGTAAATGATGACAATAGGATTATACTTCTGTTTCTAGACATAATAGTATAGTAAGTGGTATTTAGAGGTCTTGTACCAAAATTGGTTGTTATTTAGACAAGCTAATTAAGGCCTACATATCAAATGTATAATCATACTTTTCTTTCAGATATTCATGGTATTTATCTCTTAATGTTTATAAGAAGTTTTCACCTAAATTTTCAGAGAAGAGCTTCCAATCAAAGCCAGTTTTGTGTACAGAATTGTTCTCAACATAGTACTCCAATTACTCAATGCTTCTTACTGCACTGAAGGTAAGTATGCTACTACTTACTACACTCTGCCCCATGTGGTTATGCATTTCTGCTCTCTAGTGCACTGCATTTGAAAATTGTAATCCTTAAAAAAACAGAAAGAATTAATTTTAAAAGTCATGAAAATTTAGATGTAATGAGCCATAGATGTCTTTCTTTCATAAGTTGAATAGAGTTTTTAGGCTCATCTGCACATTCTTCTATTTATTTAGTGTTAATATTTAGGAAAGGATTGAATGTTGCCGAATGAGAAAAAAAGCATCTTATCTATGGAACTTAGTCTTTGATTAAAAAAAAAAAACAAAACAAAAAACAACTGCTCACCTTTGCTAATTTCCAATGCTCCTGTTAGCATCAGCATTGAAAGCCATGCAGACACCCAGGATCAAGGGCCAAGTTAATATCTTGAACCATATTGTCTCTAGGAGCAGTGGTGACATACAAACTCGGCTTCTGCTAGGGGCCAATATTGTGGTCTATAGTCCTATTGGAAGTTCAGGTCCTGCATTGCCACTAACTGTCATAGAGAGGTTGGAACCAAAACCTGAGGCCTTGGTGGTGTCCAGAGGCCACACAGTTGCCAGAACCATTCCCACCTAAGCAGCCATTCCTTCCACCCATGTCTGGGTCCATGGGCCAGCTGAAGCTGGGTACTGTGTTGATGTCTGTGACCAGTGTCATGTCAGGAGACCTTTGGAAACATGCTAGAAGTAATCAGAGTGCTATGCTGAGTCAGTCCCGCCTTTCACTGCCTTGGGAAAGCTGAACTTGCAGCTTGCTGGCCACTACAGCAAGACAACTGACTTCTATGCTGGGGAGAGAGGGCCCCTACCCCTCACCATAGGCCAGGCAAGGATGAACCTACCTTAAGGTCATGCATAAGAGGGAGCTGACTCTGACACCACACTCAAGATGGGTGGTTCCTGTTGCTCAATCTGACCTGCCTGGCTAACACTCAGACCCACAACTGGACCTTGGGTTGACCCACTGCAGCATCTACCCATTCTAGGTCCTACTTGAGTTTGTGAAGGGACCAATCCTATGGAACAATACCTGCAAGATCTCCAAGACACAGGATATCCCAGAAGAGCTCCAGTGATAGTCCAGTGAGGATTCAGTGAGGTTTGGTGCACCAAAACCCAGAGGCCATGAACCAGACCAAGGACTCATGCAATGAAGAATTGCTATTCAAGTTGATGGACAATGGGGTATACTATATGACACACCGAAGCCTCTAATGCCACCAGGAGATGAAGAGGTGATGGAGAGTCAGGAGAGAAGAAGAAACAGATTTCTCTGTTTCGTGTGTAGTTTTTATTCTGGTCTTGTTTATTGTTTGTTGTTGTTGCTATTATTTTCTTGCTTGCTTTGTTTTGTTTCAAACTAGTAAACATCACAAAAACAAACATTGTGGGGGATGCAACAGGGATGGGTGGAATGTGAGGGTACCGGAAAGTGAACAAAATTGGAGTGCATAATGTCAAATCCCCAAAGATTCAATAAAGAAGTTTAAAGACAACAACAACAAATAAGAAGACAAAAACCACCTGCTCATCTGCCCTTATTCTACATATCTGTAATCCCATTCTAGGGAGCCTGAAGTAAATCTCATAACATGAGTTCAAGGTCAGTCTGGATTACATGGTAAATTACAGGCCAGGTTAAATAACAAAATGAAACTCTGTCTCAAAAAACAGGCAGTCCCCTGCTATGCATCCACAAAACAGAACTCCAAATATGAAATCCACAAAAATCAAATGAAGAAATGAAACTACCCTGTCCAGTCAATGCATTTATGTGTAATTTATGATCAAAGCCAGTGTTAAAAAACATTTAAGATACAGAGAATAAATAAAATTGCAATTATAAAAATATATAAAAGATAATTATTGTTTTAGTACGAGAATAAACTAATCGCTCTTCCAAGTGTAGGGTACGGCTGTAGCATTGAATAGTGCATGTGAGTGCAAAAATCTCCTAGAGAACGCAGTGCACATCACCAAAACTCACAATTCTGGGGGAGTTTCATCTCCCACAGACCATTAGTTATGTAGAGCTGTCGTTTTGATTGTGTAAAGGAACGGACGTAACTGCTAGGTGGAACACCCTACACTGGTCCTCTATCTCATGGAATAAGGAGGCTATGGCGAGAGACAGAAGAGTGGAGGCTTCTTGAAATGGCTCTGTGCTCCACCACTTACATTAGGGTTTTCTTTCTCTTGTTCTGCACAATGTAAGATCAAAAATAACCTCCCAGGGGAAGTAATGTGGTTGGTACCCACATCACTAAACAGGGATGTTCACATGGTGCTGTCTGGCAACATAGTCTTTCCACCTTCCCTTTGGTCAGTCTTAGAAATGGCTGTGATTAGCATGAGCATTATGAAGGCAATGGCTTCAGCTGCAGCTGCTCTCTAAGCAAACTGTGGTATTTATGCCTATGTTTCTGAGCAAAGGTCATAGCCTCTGACACCTTACATGCAGCTATCTATAACATTTTTCTTTGTAAATGTTAATAAGAATGTTCACAAGTAGCTCATGTTTGAATAAGAGAAGGACATCATTATAATTTAACTTGCATTTACTACAAATGTGTATTTTCTCATAATAAACGGAGTAAGAATGTCAAGCTTCTTAGTATTCTAATAGGATTTGAGAAGCAGGAAATTATAAATACTCTAAATATCTCAAGAACAAAATTTCCAGAGGATGAAATGGGCAGTCAGAAGAATTTATGGTGTCTTATAACATCAGGGAAGTGACGTTTAGTTTTCTGTGACTTTCTGCATTAGATGATTGAAAAGCAAGTTCTGGTATTCTGTTCTACCTTTATCAAATAAGAAAGCATAATGCTTATTGGCTTTCTAGTTCTGGAGGCGATACATACTATATCTGTATATGCAGATTGCCTCTCCTTTTGTTTTTTTTTGTGATATCTATGAAGTTTCTAACTTCATAGTGGAACATAGCCAGTGAGTATTCTTTAATGCAGCCTGTATGAAACTGGGATAATAAGACCAATAATTTATTAAATGGCTTTTGCACTTTTGGATGATTCCTGAAGCTCATAGTGAGAGGTAGTTAGAGAAACAGTGGAAAGAATCACAATCTCTTTACTGTCTTTTGTCAGCAATTCTTTATTTGAGAAACAAGTCCAGTATTTGGACTCTGTAAGCTTTGTTACAGAGTTAACTCATATCAAGGCATAAACAGAGTAGGAAATCAAAGCCATCTATCACTAGCATGATGCTTTATACCCCCATCAATTATGAAGTTGTACATGCTTGACCACTAAACTTAAATGGTATATGAAGAATGTGCCGTATTAGGTTCACAAAAATAGGAAAAATCACAACACTTGATTGGACTCCTTACTTTTTTGCTTCTTTGTTTCTTTCTCTGACCTCTTTGAGCTTTGTGGTAGTTTTATCATCAATTAACAAAGAAGAACATTTGAAGGCCTAATTGATAGTTGGGTCCACATAGTATGTTTACTCTAGCCAGAACTGGATGTCTACAGTTTATTCTATCCAACAGTTCCATTCTTGGTAATTTTGAAAGAAACTGTGAAGTTAATTATTCCCAGTGGGCAAGGTTTTGAATAGAACACAGATGCTGTGGAGTTTCCTACAAAATATAGAATGTAGTATATGGTATGATTTACATTCTAGCTTTGACATTCAGAGACAAAAATCAGGGAATGGAGGTGGAGCTCTATTTTCCTATTGTGCCCAGTGCCTTGCTGAATGATTCTTTGTAATCTCCCTGCCTTGGAACTCATATGTAGAGAGTCCCCCTTTTCCAATGGTGGAAACTTTTACCACAAACTGATCCCCAGGGTCATGAAGTTGAAACCTGATGCAGCTTCCTGATCATTTGTGGTCACTTATCTATAAATTAACAGAAGAGAGGGATACTTAGTTGGCATAAATAATTTCTCATAGTTGCTAGCTTATTCACAGCAAAGAAAATGTGCCAACTCAATCATGAATGAATGGTAAAGGATCTCAATTCACCAGAAATAAAACTTGACTTATTCTATATGGTAAAAAAAAATGTGAGCTAAGCTTTTGGTGGAGGTTACTGGGCATTTGGTAATGAAGCTTTAGAATCTACCCTTGGTACCAGCACAAAACTGAAGATTGAAACTTCTCTAGCAACTTTACATTAAAACCTGTTTGTTTATTTTTATTTCAGAGGAACCATCAAAAATTAATTTAAAAATAAAGGAATTGAAGCTAAGTGATGCAAAGTGACCAGTTGATGGTCATACAGCTAGCAGACGCCAGGATGTCCATTTGCTGACCTTGTTATGCTCTGACCTTTGTTGCTCATTATTCTACTGTGCTGTTAGTGGCACAGCTGAAGATGAGAGGGGTCTTTTAAGGTATGGGCCCAGAGAAAGGGCACTAAGTGCCTGGACTGAAGACAATAATGTATGCAGAGGTCTTCTCCAGTGGCCAATGCCAGCAGTAGTTGGACCAAGTTTCCTGAAATGCTCAAAGCGTGACTCTGATAAAGAAGCATGTGACTACATCTGCCATCAAAGAACGCCTATACTCTACCTCTATTTCCATATTTAAAATAATAATGGCTTTAGTATTTCTACAAGACACTTTAGTACTTGCCTATCATTTTATAATTGAGAGGTTTCCATTTTCAACAATTAAAGGTAGTCCATACCATGAAACTTTATCTGTGGTATCAACATTATATTTCCTTAGCTTCAAACATAATTTTGTCAGAACTTAGCTATAATTCTCCCTTTCCTGTTATTATAAAATAATATAGCTTTATCATGATGGTCACATCCAAGCAATATCATTTATTCCTTTTTTGTGTTATTATCTTTACTGTCTTCATAACAATTTAGAGTTGTTACTTAATAACCAGTGGGTATTGCTTCTAGTTGAAAAATAATTTTAATACTGTAAAAATATTATCAGAATGTTTTATATTCGTTTTATATACATTGATAAGTAGGACGTTGAAGTAAAAAATTAAAGTGCATTATTATTTATAGGAGTATGTATTGTAAATGCTTGCATTAAACTATAGATTATGTTTGTTCAATATTAATATGTATTTAATGATGCAATATTTCTCTTTATTCAGTTATCCTTTTATGTCAGTTAATAATGACCCATGGTTCCTTTTATGTAAATGCTCTGTGTTTCTTATTTAGTTTATTTCTAACTGTGTCAGATATTTATTATTATTCTATACAGAGTGTTTTATCATGTTTTCAAATTATAATTTATTAGTACAAAAGGATGAGACATTGATTTTTAAATATGTATTTGAAAACCTAGCTTCTCCTTTGGGATAGCTCTCTAAAATATATTTATTTAAGTAAGTTTTCTAAATTCCTTTTACTCGCAGTGTTTCATGTTTCTAATTTAATACATACACATATATATATAAACACACAACTATATATAGTTTGAAAATACATATGTATTATTGGCATATATATGCATATATATGTATACACATACATATACTAACTTAACTAAGTACATAATTCATTGACCACAATTTTTCATTAGGATTCTAGGTTCATGTATTTTATTAAGACATTATTCTATGATCCACTACTACTAAACCAATTCCATTCATCCAAGGGCCTGTGTAATTTCCTGACTTGAATGATGCTTACTTGCCTTTCTTTCTGTAATCTTGTGATAACTTTTTCTCCTGCCACAACCAGTTTATGATTTGGTCATTATAGCTTTATCAGCAGTTAACTTTGATCTTCAGTATAACCTGCCTATTTTCAGGATCTTTTGGGGGGTGAGAAGTCTATACTACAGCCTTGAATGGTCTGTGTCTGCTCCATGGGCTCCCTTCTTACCTAAACAAGGATTTCTTTCAATAACAAAAGACATGGAGTAGGTCATATGAAAATACCACCATAGTTGTGTGAAATGTATTTATCATAGCCTGCTGGCTGTTTGATGTTTAGACAAAAGAGGAGGCTCAAGATTTGTCCTAACATTCTAGTCCACTCTATTATGAAGATTTTATAAGGCAAAAGTTTTGTAGACTTTCTTGTATTGAAGGAAGAAACCTTGATTTTACTCAAGGAAGTTGGAAAATATAGTAAATAAATATTAAGGCTTTCTGGCAATTTTTTTAAACAACAACTACTCTATTTCTATGTGTAAGAGGACTTATAACAGGTATTTGGAAATGTAAACAAATATTGTTTAGACACAGTTAGTGGAGGTATAATTTACTTGTGCCATTGTGGAAAATAGTGTGGGGATTGTTCAAACAACTAAAGAAAAAAAAAAGAACTGTATGATCCAACTACCTCAGTTTTAGATAAGTATTCAAATAAGTTGAGATCAGTACATCAAACATGTAACTGCATAGTTATTCTTTTGTGGCTTCATTGAACAAATCAAGGTATGGAATCAAACTATGTCTGCAAATGGATGAAGGGATAATAAAATGTGTCACACATTCACAATGGACCACTGCTCAAGAATGAAAGGGAAGAATATCTGTGTGTGTGTGTGTGTGTGTGTGTGTGTGTGTGTGTGTGTGTGTGTGTTACTATGAATGGTGATAGAAAACATCACACAAGGTGTGATACATCAGTGACAGGAAAATGTGTTCAGTACCAAAGAAATACACAGAGGTCTATATTAGTTATAAACTGAGTGGCCTGGTAGCTCCGGCTTCTTATTAACTCCTACAACTTATATCAGCCCATAATTCTTTTCTGTATAGCCACGTGGCTTGGTATCTTTTTTGGTGAGGCAGTCACATCTTGCTTCCTGTGAGGCTGGGTCAGGACTGCAGACTGACTCGTTCTCTTCTCAGAATTCTCTCATTGTCCTGCCTCTAATTCCTGCCTGGTTACCCAGCCTTTACTTTCTGCCTAGCTACTGGTCAATCAGCACTTTATTAAATAGGTACAAGAAACAAGTCTTCACCAGGTAAAGCCATTGTCCCACAACAGTTTCTTGTTCTTACTTTTGGGGAGGGGATGGAGGTAACAATTGTCAAGGAAGCCTTTTATATCTTTTTCATCTAGGAGTCTATAGTCATTCATACCACTGCAGAAGAAGCTTCCTTGCCCTTTATATTCAGCAGGAGTGCTTATCACTGACTTCCACATGGTATCTGGCAATAGTATGGACCACAGACATCTACCTGATCTCTGGCATCAGTACATGTCACAGACCTCAGCATGGTCTCTGGTGGCAGTTAGGGATAACTTCAGGCAGCAGAGGAGACCACAGATATTCATCTGCATGGCATTTGGTGGTAACACAGGCCATGGATATCATTAACATGGTTCCTGACAAGAAGACATTGGACCCTGACATGGCCTCCATTGGTAGAACAGATAATGAAAATCCACATGTCCTTTGGTGGTAACATGGGCAACAGATATCAGCACAGTCTCCTGCTGCAATGAAGCAGGACAATGGACCCAAACATGATCACCAGAGGTAGCACAGACTACAGACATCAGCAGGGCCTCCAATAGCAGCCCAGGCTTTGGACATTGACAAGCTTCTGCTTATCTCCACAGCATATGCACTGTTTTCTTTCTCCATTCTCCCCACCCCTCAATTGAAAATTCCTTCATCACAGTGGTGTTAGATACTGCAGTTCAACACTTAATATATTTCGTTGCGCATATAGTTCTGCATGCAAATATTCATGGCCATAAGTCATTGGTCTAGGTCAAGGCCTCTGGTGTCTGAAGCACCATAAAATTGTATCATCAGCTAGACTTCTTCAATTACAGCCATGCTTCAGATCTTCACTTTCATTGGTGATGACAAGCTCCTGGATTCGGATCTGCAGTCAAGACTCCTTCTAGTGGTTTAAAAGCTCAAACGGCTTAGCTGTATGTTGATAGACTCAGAGTGCTAGATCTAGGCCCAGATGGCAGCTGGGTTGGTCAGGCCTTCTGGGAAGGGGTGGCAGGTTCAATTGGTCCTTTTCCCTCCTCCCTTCAGTTTTCTTGTCTTGATCACATACTAATAAAGCATCTCTTGCCTCTATTCAGAAAGCATATGGCATACAACTCCTAGGCATTTGCTTGCATTTCTCTTTCTATCTTGTATTTGTATTTTCTATCACTTCTTTCATGACTTTTCTAAATTATATACCTAGTTTTTCAGTTTTTAACTAATTTAATTTTTTGAATCTTTCTGAAAAAAATCTCTTAAAATGTATTTGAATGCAGGGGTTGTAGTTTTTTTTTCATAAATACTATTGTGTCATTCTCCACAGTTTTTTTGTTTCTTTCATTTATGTGTGATCCATGGAAGGAGACTGAAGCAGAGTTTTTAACCTCATTTCAGCGATGCAATTGAAACAGTAAAAGAGTTAAATTATGAATGATACAGTTCTCAACTGATGTACCTTGGAAGGCACACATGTTCATGTCTTGGCTAAGAGCAATGAACACTTTTGAGGTGGGAGAAAGGAAGTTGGTTCTTGGGGCTGTGTTTGGATGAAGTAATGGAACCTTATACTTCTGTTTATTTTATCATATTTCCTGTAAGCCAGGAAGCAAATAGTTTTACTCATTCCCACCTTCAGGGTGCTGCTCTATTTGACCATGAGCAAAGATGATGAGGCTAACTGACCACTGAATGGAGCCTCTGAAACCAAGAACCAAGATAAAGCTTTGCTTCCTAAGGTTTATTGTCTCAGGTGTTTTGTGTTGGCAATGGAGAGCTAACTGGTAATGACTAAAGCTTGATCGCTGTCACTCTAAATTGTTCTACTGCACAAAACATACATGGGATTAAAAAGCAGAAAGATTTGGTAATTGAACCCAAGGTTTATAACTGAAAAAACATTTTACAAGTGAAAAAGATAAACTCTACTCTTCTGGGTAGAATAAAATTCTGTAAATTAAGGGGCAATTAAGTTGAAGAAATGACGACCATTTGGGGGATTGATTTTCTTCCAGGTTATTCAGAACTCCAATTCTCTTGTGTTTTACATTCAGAGAGAGTCCCTTTTTTCTTTTTTCTTTTTGCCTATTTCTGCTTTTTGTCACAACTTAAAACATTCTGTTTCAAAGGCAACATCAGAATTCTCCAGGGAGTACTGTTGCTCTATTGAGCAATCTTTGATCATATTGTAATGGAAAAATCCCTGCAGGTGTTATAAAATGTGTACATATATTTGAATATATAAAATATGTATTTTTTTATTTTATCTTCTTCAACACTTCTAAACATAGACTTCTTTTGTGAACTGACTCCAAAGTGATGGATCATCTTGGGGAAAGATTTCAAAGCATGACAATTTTGTATATAGATGGTGAAAACAATTAGATTTATAAATTCTTTTGCAATCTTGAGTAATCCTCAGCAGTAAAAATGAAAATATCTATTAGATAGAAATACATGGAAATCTAATCAAAACAATGTACAATTTTTTATTTTATAAAATTTATACTGTTAAGCTTCTTGATATTTATAATATTAAATTACTAAAAATATTGGCTATTAATATAGTTGTTTATTTCAGAATCTGAAAGACAATTGGTACATAAATGCAATAAGTGATAATACCTTTAGAGCTATATGTTTAATGATTTTATTATATATATGCATACATATGTATTTATGTTGAACATGTTGAACAGTGCTTATGTAATAAATGGTTATGTATTAGATTTTTAATACAAGCAAGAATATTAAAATTTATGATTATTTTTTAAGACATTATGATTATTGATGGGGAAAGGTCATTGGTTAAGTAATAAAGAAACTGCTTGGCCTCATAGGTTAAAACATAGCAGGGGAGAAGTAAACAGAACAGAATTCTGGGAGGAAGAGGAAGTTAGCTCAGACTCGACAGCTCTCCTCTCAGGGGCAGACGCCTCAGAGAGACACCATGCTCCCCTCTCCTGGGCAGACGCATACGATGAAGCAAGCCGCCAGGTCAGACATGCTGAATCTTTCCCCGTAAGACCGGAGCTACACAGTTTATTAGAGATGGGTTGATTGGGATATCAGAATTAGCCAGTAAGGGCTAGAGCTAATGGGCCAAGCAGAATGGGCCAAGCAGTGTTTAAAAGAATACAGTTTGTGTATTGTTATTTCGGGGCATAAGCTAGCAGGTGGCCGGGGTGCTGGGGACGCAGCCCCGCCGCTCCTATTACAACAGATTATTAATCTTGATTTTTTTTCAGAAAATCGGATATATAATCACTATTGGAAAAATTTCTGGGCATGTCTTCAAGAGATTATATGTTACATTAATTAAGATGGAAACATCTACTCTAAATGTCGGCAGTTTTGTTGATGATCTGTGTTCTCAGATTGAAAAGCAAGAAAGCAAATTGAGCACAAGCATGCTTTACTCTGAACTTCCACACATTGATTCCCACATGACTAGCACTTCCTGCTCCTCCTGTCAAACTTTCCCTTATAGAAGAACTCTGTAGCCGTTAGCTAGACATATATATTAAAATTTATGCATAAAAATTATATATAATTCATATTTTATTCCAAAGGCAACTCAGCTACATTTTGTATTCATTCATTCACTCATTCATTCATTCATTCATTCATTCATTCATTCATTCATATATTCTTAGTTCCTGTCTTTAAAAATTGAAAATAGATTCTTCTCAGTTGAGCATTAGTGGCACCTGTCTTTAAAGCCAACACTCAAGAAGCAGAGTTAGGAGGATCTCTGTGATTTCAAGGGTAGCCTGGTCTGCAAAAACAAGTTTGAAGACAGACAGCACTTTTACACAGAGAAATCTTGTCTGAAATAAAAACCAACCAACCAAACAAGCAAACAGCAAATAAAAAGATTCTTCTCTCATGCAATACATGCCAACTACAGTTTCCTCCACCTCCATTCCTCCAACCTTCCCCAACCTCCATTCTCTCCCAGATCTACTCCCCCTCTGTTTCCTCTTCAGAAAAGAGCAGTCCTCCAAGAGACAACAGCCAACAGGAAAAAACAAAACAAAATGAAACAAAACAAAACAAAATGAAAAACAACTAGAAAAGGCAAGATACAATAAGACAAGGTACAAGCCCTTATATTGATGTTGGACAAGATAAATCAAACTGGAGGAAGAGAATCCCAAGAGCAGGCAGAAGAGTCAGTTATACATGTACAGTCCCAGAAAAACCCCAAGCTAAACAAGCACAGCATGTATGCAGGGAACCGAGTGTGAATTCATGAAGTCCCCAAGGTTGCTGTTTCAGTCTCTATGACCCATGCATGTCAGCCTTCCTTAGTTGATTCAATGGGCCATGTTCTCCTGGTGTCCTCCATCCTTCTTTTCAGTTCCTTAGTTGAGATTTTGCTACGAAAACAGTTTGGGCAACTATTTTCTTTTATCCATAATATATAATTTTGTAGACCTCAGTTTTAAAGCCTAAGTAATTTAAATGTACCATTATTTATTTAACTATTTATTGTACCATTCAGACACATCATTTTCAAAATTTCACTCTTAGAGTAAGTTGAATTTAAAATTCTAATGTGGATACCAATATATAATGTGGATTGTATCTAATTCTTTTATTTTTGATTAGCTATGTAAGTTAAAATTTTCTATTTCTATGACTGTCTTACAAATATTTATACTATACAATGATAAGTGCTTTCAATATATATTTTCAGCAAATTTTTAGAAACTTATGATACTTTAAAGATTTTTGAGCATATTTTTCTAAGCATCATCTTCACAGAGATGAGCTGTTGTGTGATATTTTGTTTGTGTTCTGATAAATAAAGCAAGCCTGAAGATCAGAGGGTGGGGCTAGCCACTAGTTAATCATAGAAGCTGGGTGGTGGTGGCTCACACATGTAATCCCAGCACTTGGGAGGTGGAGACAGGAAGTGATAAGGCAGAATATAGACAAGATTATAGCCTTTCTGGCTGAGGAACTAGAGAAGAAGAAAACAACTGGTGGCTGCCCCTGGTTCTCAGAACACAAACAAAATATCACACAATGAACGTTATCATTTTTGTTACTTCCTTCTCAGTATCAACAGAAACAAAAACCTAAAAAAACAAAAACAAAAGAAACCCTACATGGCATTGATTTCATGTCTTTTTATTATTCTATAAAACATTGACATATATCTATTGACCCCTTGATTTTTGATTTTTCCCATTGAATAATACAATAATGTCCAGATTAATATTAGAGAGGGGACTTTTGAATGTAGGTTACTTTTGCTTTGTGGCCAAAGAAAATGAAAAAACTAACATTGATAGAGAATTTTTCTAAAGTAATTGAATTTATTAGAACATCTATTTTCCCCATTTCTCTCTATTTCCCTACACTTCCTAGTTACTTGCTCCACTTATTCTCGATGAAACTTTTATTACATATTATTGGGGAGCTAAATCCCCCCAAAGTACATTAAATTTTTAACTAATGCAGAAACTGTTAAGCAAGATATCTCATCTTTGAATTATTTTTTTTTAAGTGCCTTCTCCTTATTTTTGAAATCTTTTCTTTGTGTAGTCTGGAATCAATTTGCACTGCTGAGTGGCCTTGGCTCATCACCCAAGCCTGAGGACAATAAAGGTCTGGTGTGTTCATCAGGCAGAAAGACCTAGTCAGCAATCTCTGGTCTCCACTTCACACTCTTTCAGGTCATGGGAATTTAATTAAAAGCCTTTTAACTTTATTCAGTGATCACTAGGTAAGAGACAAATTACAGAAATGGAGTCTGTAAGAGGTCTCTTTGCCTGGAAGCTGCTTAAGATGTGTTAGAAATTCAAGAGTCCTAGGAACCTTTAAGACACAGTGCAAATACTGTTAGCAAGTGGACCTTCCCTAGACAGGAAGGAAGAAGTCATACAAATGTGAATAAAGACTGCAACAATGAATGCCAGCAGAATTGGTGAACTAAGTGTACTGAATGAATTTACCCTTTTCACAGACCGTGAAGGATTTTCAGGAAGCCATCTGGATTTTAGTTCTCCTTCATCACATACTTAAGAGAATATGAAGCTGTCCCTGTGCAAACACAGCTCTAACACTGTGTAGGACATGAAGGGACAGTTGAAGGGTTCTGTGAGTATCAGATTATTTTTTCCTTGACACTTCTAATTGCTCAACTCATTAGCTACAGTTGCTTATAAGTTCTCAGAGAGATTAAAATGGATCAACGTGGAGGCCAAAAAAATGCAGGTCCATTTTCACCTTATGTGATAGTTAGAGAGTTTTGACAAGCACAGTTGCATGTCCCAACTCAGGATGTGGTTGATTGTTATTTTGAAATTAAGACAAGTCCATGCCATCCTAACAGATGGTCAGGATATGTAAACATACTTCTGCTCCCTCTTTTGTAACTATGAGGTCATCTGGGGAAGGGTGGTCTTCAGTATATGTGAAGTGATCTTGAGCATCTTTGCTACCCAGACTACAAAATGCTAATGATTTGATATCTTAGAGTGATAAAGAGATTCACTGTGTGAATTATCATTTATATCATGTTAATAAAGTCATTTGTTACCCCCCGCCCCTGTTTATGTTGGCTATAAAAGCTATGGAAAAATAAACTTGGTGATTTCAGAATTTCAGTTGCTGGAATGCCCTCCCCATACTATCTATGATTTCTGTCTTATTATTTTTGTGTGTCTTCATATTCTTTACTGTATTTCTAAAATTTCCATGCCCTTACTCTGGTTAGAAGTATGGTTTTCAAGGCTGGTCCTCGACAGATTTTTCAGTTCAGAAGTCCTACCATTTATGTTAGAAAGTCTATGTTAAAATTAGAAATTTGATTCTCCTCTCTAAGAGAAAGATGAAATATGTCACAATTTTGTAAGACTTAAAGTGAGATAATTTACATAGGCATCTTATAATTTCATTTTTGTAGGGGTAACAAACTAACCCACAAACAACCTGATAAACCCTTAGGCCTTTGGAGAAAAAAAAAGGCACTATTGGCTGGGTGGTGGAGAAGCATGCCTTTAATTCAAGCACTTGGGAATCAGTGTCAGGTAAATCTCTGTGAGTCTGTGGCCACTACGGGGTGGGGGGGGGGGGGGGACTAGTTCCAGGACAGGCTCCAAGGCTACAGAGAAACCTTGTCTCTAAAAATAGAAAAAAAAAGGCACTATCAGGTAATCCAAGAGCTCATTAGGTTCCTCCCAGCAGCGGGTCAAGGGCAAAACCTGTGTTTGAAATGCGGGAATGCAACATCCTGATCCTAACTTTTTGCTGTACATCTAGAATTCATTTTTACAGAAATGAATAAAGGAAAAATCTGTTAGACATTTGAAATTAACTTATTTTAGTCAATAACCATGTGTTCTGTATTCATTACCACTTTGTTGACAATAATTGGAAACTATATGATACTTGACCAGAACCAGTTGTGAGGATGAAAAGGGACACACAGCCACTGAGCCTTTCTGTGTTCTAGACACTTTTCAAGGCCCTTTGTTCATTTCATTTCTAGTAACCAAAAGGAAAATCCTGAAACTTCTATGGAGATTCTTATAAGTGACTAAACCAAAGAGCTAAAGAGATAAACTTTTTCCCTCAAGGTTCTTTATTCACTTACCCTTTGATGGTGAATATTTTCCTGTGTTCCAGCTAGTAGGTGATCTCAAGGATACAGCAAAACCAAAAGGAGCATATTGTAGGATTATAAAATACCAAAATGCTGGATGGGAATCAAAAAGGAAACTGAAGTTGCCTGTTTAAAAAACAAATAAACACGTATTTCAGCCCTCTTCTCTGTTTTCTCACTGAAATATATTATCCATATCTAGAGTTTATATTATTACATTTACATCATTTAGTGTGTGTGTTTTTGTGTATATATGAGAGAGACAGAGACACAGAGAGAATGTGTTTGAAGGTCAGAGGACAAATTATTGGGCTTACTTACATCCTTGTACTCCATGAGTCCCAGAGATCAAACCCAGGCCTTCCAGCCTGGTGGCAAATGCTTTCTTTCTCTCAGCTTTGTCACCAGTCCCCATTCCTAGGGTTTAATGGGTATTTTAAACTCAGACATTTCTTTCGGAACCCAGGTACACAATTGCAATTATTTTCTTCTAAAGTTCTGAAAAACATAGCCTATTTAACAGTGAAAAACTAAACACATGATCATCTGAGGGCATTCCAACAGTTGATCTATTTGTACATCTCCGAGATTGCCACTGTCTTTCCTACTGTGAAGTGTGAGTGGTTTGATATTTATGTTTGCCTGATGTCTACCTTCATCATCAAACTCTGTTGGATGCTTTCTGGAAGATTCGCTTCAATTTTATCCACCCCTTTATCTTTTTACCCCACTCTACCTAGCATAGGTTGACATCATGTCATCTGGAACACTAGAATGTTGTTCCCAGCTGATCTACTTGCACCTTCCTGGTGCCTGTCAAATGTTCATGAGTCTGTGTGTTACATCAAAATGGCAAATTTGATCATATTACACATTGCCTTTCCTTAATACCTTTTAATGATTACTCAGTGCTCTCAGAATAAGATCGAGATATTCATCATGGCTACACATCTGGAAGGCCTGGTGCTACACTCAGTTTTATAGAGATGCAGTTCTCTAGACACCTAGGTTTTTCACTGTTTTGTGCCATTTTCAGTTGTTTATAAATTTTTCATATAAATCATAGAATACATTTTGCATGTGGAGTTAATGCCTTATCATTCTTCAGATAGCAACTCAGTGGTCACACCCCAGACAAGACTCTCCTGAAAATGCTGAGCAATGCTTTGCTACTTATATATTCTACTTCTGTAATTAGTTTCTGATAGAACCTGGGAGATATAATTTTCCTTTTGATTGAGAGGATTTAGTGGTAGAATAAGACTTTGCTCTAGAAATTTAAGCCTCAGTTTGACAAGGACCACGCTACTCCTATCTCTCTTGCTTTTCCTTATAACAAGTATTTTCTTACTATGAGAGTGAAAATCTGAGATGTGTAAATTACTAAAGCAGGAAATGGCAGAGTTCATATGTGACATGCAAGAAATCTTATTTTTAAAATGTCTGATTTTATGAATGAAAGATTTAAAAATTAAATATTTTATATGCAACAGAAATATATTTATTTTTCTCATAAACAATGTCCTATGTCCAAGAGAAGACATAGTATACTAGCAAAAACCACATACATAGTATTTACATTTTATTGGAAGAAGACAGTAAATAAACAGGTAAGATATTTAAGGTAAGTTGAGAATCTTTGTCTATGTGTTCATTTATTTTTAAGGGATAGTTTGAGGAAGGATGTGAATCGTAAAAGGCATCATATATGCAACAAAAAGAAGAAAACTCTCTGTGACAAAATTCAACAAAGCTAAGAAGTGCAGTTATGAGACTTTCCAAATGAGAAAAAAAGTGAGGGAGGGGGAGGAAGGGAGCAGTGATGGAGAGAGAAGGGGAGGAAAAAGGGAGAGGGAGCAAATGGTGATGGAGAGAGAAGGCGAAGAAGAGGGAGGGGAACAGTGATGGAGAGAGAAGGGGGAGTAGATGAAGAAGAGGAAGGGAGCAGTGATGCAGAAAGAAGGAGAAGGAGAGGGAGGGAGAGGTGAGGAAATATGCCTTGAGAGGATGTTGCTATGAACAGAACAAGGATGCTTGAGGATCAGAGCAATAGGGTACAGGTGTAGGAAAGATTGCAATAGGTCTGTAGCTATATCCAGACCACTTTGTAAAAATGGCCCACTAGAAGCATGGTCTCTGTATTTGACAATTCTTAGACATTGTATGTATTCTTTTGTGAGACTTTAACGAGGATATAGTTGATTTTAGTGTGCCACTCAGAAGGGCCAAGCATGACTGCCCTATATTCGAGAGAATACTAGGGGGTTGTCAGAAGAGAAATCAAGCTAAGAAATTAAAGCCAGTTTAAGGGTTCCTTCAAAGCCATTAAAGGAGGGTTTCTGGGGTCATTTATTACCATCCAGGACCAAAGAGGGATTATTGTGTTCTTTCTATTACCATTAGCAGTTAATGGTGGAAAATAATGAGTGGGTCAGAAAGGCAGGAGGCTAGCTCCTAAAATTCTTTATAAAATGTATTAATTATTGCTAAATATGACATTAATGACTAAAATAGTGACATTACTAACAGTGTGGCAGCATAATGTGGTATAAAGGGCATAGGCCTCTTAGGTCAGTCAATCTGTCTGCTATTAACTGGTGGCGTGGTCATAAATAGGTCAATTTACATCACTTAGCTGCAGTTGTTTCATTTTTAAATTAACCTTTTCCCATCTCTTTTAAGATTAAAATTTCTATGATTTTATAAGGAATGCCTTAAAACAAGGCTTTTGTTACCATCTCTATTAAATGTATTAAATGTTCATCAAAAGAAAAGCACTGGAAAGTGAAATGCTTAGCATGTCAAAATACTCAAGGTTGTGTTCTTTGAGCCTTTTGGATTGTCTGTACTCTTAGGTCTATTAATAGACATTATTAAATAAATTTGATTTATTGAACATAGTGATGTAATACCATGACCACCAATCTAATGGTTGATGACTGAAGCATTCACACACACAGACACTCAAATGTGGGTATAGCATATGTATGAGTAGCTGGCAAAGCTGGAAATTCACACATCCTCGGCAAGATAGATTAGGATGGCCCAACATTTCATTGTGCCCATTCAATGGTACAGGATTTAAATCTCATGAATGTGTTATTTCTGCTTTCCACTTTGTCTTTTCAGGTGACAGCAAATGAAAGCTGATGAAAGCTGCACAAAGGAGAGGAGGAGAGCCATAAAGAACTGCCCAGAAGCACATGTTGGTGTTTTGAAGTAGCCCTCTGTAGCACCAGCCAGCGTTGAGCTCACTATTTAGTAGAGAATGGCTGTGAACTTCTGATCCTTCTGCTTCCATTTCACAAGTCCTAGAACAGCAAGAATGTACCACTTTGTCCATCTCAAAAGGATAAACTTTTTAGTCTTATCCAAATATCTTAATGGCAAACTATAACTCTATGCACTTAAAATAAAATGTGATCACTATATTGATGCAAATGGTAAGACTAGCGCAAGGTCATGGAAGATAGTATTCTATTGGTGTATATAATATGCCTTTTCTCTTTTTCAATATAGAAAACTAGCTCTAGTGTTAAGGTCATGGAAGATAGTATTCTATTGGTGTATATAATATGCCTTTTCTCTTTTTCAATATAGAAAACTAGCTCTAGTGTTAAGGTCATGGAAGATAGTATTCTATTGGTGTATATAATATGCCTTTTCTCTTTTTCAATATAGAAAACTAGCTCTAGTGTTAAGGTCATGGAAGATAGTATTCTATTGGTGTATATAATATGCCTTTTCTCTTTTTCAATATAGAAAACTAGCTCTAGTGTTAAGAAACTTCATCTTTCTTGAAGCCAACTGCTGTGCCTCAGACTTTCAACTGTCTGTGGGACCATTTGATGTCCATCTTCACATGGAAGACGCAGAATCTGCAGATTCCACAGACCAGGAATTCAGATGTTCAGTGCTCTAGTGCACATGGGTATATCCCCACACATTGTAAATAGCTGTTATCACTGGTTAGGATAACTTAATTAAACTTGCTTATTAAAAATCTTTAATTCGTTAGTGATAAAATCTTGATTAGTACATTTTCCCTGCTAGGTGACCTTCTAATTTAATAGAAAATGAATTTTTAAATGGGGAAAAATGCCTGTGGCAGAGATTTTGTGGGAATGAATAGAGCTTGCGATGCACATAGGGATATGTTCCAGCCTAATTAGTAAGGGTGCAAATGAATTTTTATTTCATACACCAGAAGTGTCATTGATGAACCATGGTGAGGAGTTGAAAATGCATTCAGATTGGCAGTGTGGGACCAAAATCTGTGGGAAAATCACAAGTTAATTCATTGATTGCCCCTTGGAAATTACTGCTGTTAATTGTTAGGTAATTAACATGGAGCTACAATTATATTGGCCTAAGGGGGTGATTAATGTTTCACCATGTCACATTAGTGGCGGCTGGATTTTCAAAGCTTTGCTCTTCACACGGTTTAGGAGACAGATGGCATATTGTCTATGGATTTGTTTTCTACTGAAGTTAGTGCTGAGAGCACATGTGTGCATTTTCTGTTCTTGTGCCTCCTCTTATAGATACAGATTTCAATCTAAGGACTATTAACATTTATGAAATTCTATATTTTAAAATGAGCTAACATACTTGTTGCTAGATGCAAAAATTTTAATTTTATGTATTGGAATAAACCAAAGTGGTCTTGCATAAGAGGACTTGGCATTTTTCTTTATAATGTGTATTAAATTATTAAGTGATAGTAGGAAGAAAAATTGCATCATATCATACTTGTAATGATCTAATTTAAGCAGAAACCAAATAAGCCACAGCAGACAAACATACTCATAGTGATAAAATAGAGCACATTGCTTTGTGCAATATGCAGCCCATTTTCTTTGTCACTAGTAAACCATGTATGCATCAATATATCAAATTCTCACTTGGCACATTCTTTGTAGCATAGCCTATGATGCCTTCCTGATCTCAAAACATCAAGCCTGAAAAAGAAGGGGTGAAATGTCATTGACTCTCCCCAGGAAGCCGGTACCAGCCTTGGTTGGGTGGGACTAAGATGTTGCATAACGGGTTGCGGTTTGCCAGGACCATTTATTTGTAATCTCAGTAGCAACATTTGCTCACTGTCTGCCAGATTCAAGGTGCATGTTCTAGGATGAAAATAATTGCAAAGAAAATTATATATAAACTATAGCTACTACTACAGTTTGTTCAATTACAGTTAAAATTAATTTTTATTTAGAGATAAATATATCTCTAAATGAGTTCAGATCCATAGACACAGACTTCTGCAAAAACTGCTTTTACTATTAGACTTACCTTTTGAAATTCAATTAACCTAAAATGGTTAAAAAGTTTTCGAAATATTTAAATCTTTAATACAAGACAAGATGACATATTATACTTTGTGAAAAGATACATTCATGATGAAAAACTTAAGTGAATCCAAATATTCTAAAGGTTTCCAAAGGTGGTTTCTTTTTATTTAAAACATCCAATTAAGAAATATTATCTAAAAAGATAGGATGAATTTCTAGCAGTTCAAAGAATAGAGTCTTTTTACAATATTTTTTTTCCTGCGAGGATTTGAAATGTCCTCTCTATTAGTTACCCCATACTGAGGTCTCTGTTGTGACTGTAGCCTCCTGCTTTTATATCGATTTGTACTCCTTCAACAAATGATAGAAGTCTCTATTATCTACGGTCAAGCCGGCTATTAAGTTTTAATGTCCATTAAACCTGAAAAAAAGGTGAAAGGAAGCCAGTTCTTCTAATGACGTTTTAAAATAGAGAATTATCAAAATCTTGATTTTGGAGCAATCCTGTGCTCAGGTCCTTTTGCTTTTCTTTTACATTAAAAATCAATTGTGCTTGTTCAAATGCCCATTTTATGTGGAGTTGACATTTCACCCAGACTCCTTTTTCCTATACTTATTATAATGTTCCGAAAAAGGTGCTTATCATTCTGGAAACAGCAGAATAAATCGCAAGGCTAAATTAGGTGTCTTCGTTTTCCTGGAGGGAAACTTTTATCAAATGTCATTTTCATCCTATTTTTAATAAACCTTTGTGGTAAAGCAAGAGATTCTGACTTTGGTATAAATTGTTGCAGAAAGTTACACTTTACACTTTGACAGCTTTCTTTGGAAGAGGGAGGAACATAACCCAGAACACTAGGGTTCCTATATCTATCCTCATTTCTTCCCTATCTTCCCTCAATATTGGATGATAACCTGGGAAAAGTAAACTGAAATAAGCCCCCTTTTGCCATGAGCTGATGTTGGTCATGGTGTTTACCACCAGAGTGGAGAGCAAACCAGGACAAGTAATATTTATTTGATATTCATGGAGGCAGTCTTAGTGATCATTTCATTTTATAAAGTGGAGCACAACAAATGGCGTGGGGTTGTACGAACTGACATTTGGAAGTTTGTTGATGTTTTTGGTTGTTGTCTTTGCAGGTCTTCAAATTGGTGAAAGGAACAAAGAACTTCATGTTTGAAGTGCAAGCAGTTTTTCTGGAGAAGACGACCTTTCCAGAATTCATTAGTGACGGAGTCCAGAGAAACTGGAGTGGGCTCAGTGTCAGATACCAGGACTGAAGGAAGGGCTGCTGGTGAAGTTAAATCAGTGAGCTGAGTGACTTCAGCACTCATAGATCATGGCGACGGAGTTTATGTAGTGAGGGGAATCATGGCTAAGCATGGTAATGAAGCCTTTAAAGACCTGGGTAAACCTTGTTAATATTGATTGTCAATTTGTCAGGATTTAGAGTCACCAAAAGGCAAGCCTCTATCTATTAGGATATCCTCTATCAGGATTATCTAGTTAGGTTACTTGAGATAGCAAGGGACATTCTAAATATGAGTGGAGTACTACTTACTGGGTTTCTAGACTGCATACAAACAGAAGGCCAGCTGAGTACCAGGATTCATCACTCTTGGCTTCCTGAATATGAATATCATATTCCTCGCATGCTGCCTGTACAACTTCCTCACCATGATGGGCTCTTTCCCCTCAAAATGTAAACTGAAACAAACCCTTCATTCTTAAGATTGTGTTTGTCAAGAATGTGTTCACACCAATGAGACAAGTCATTAAAACAACTAGGATTTTACTTCATTGAGTCTAGGCCTCATTATGTAGCTCAGGCTGGCCTAAGAATGCTTTTAGCCTCCAAAATCTGATGCAATAGTCATGTATCTTTATGCCTTGCTCCATTTGGTTTAAATTGATTTTCAACATCTTGAAATTTTGTCGGCCATATAACTAAGCAATATATTTTTTCCTACTAGTTTTTCTAAGGACAACACCAACCATACCCACTCCCTACTAAACACACCTAAATAGTTGAATTTTTTTTTATGAATGATGTGTGCCATGATATTTCTAGAACCAGATTCCTATCTGTTCTTTCCCTTATATTCTGCGAGAAAGTTGCTTTTCTCTATTTCCCTGGTCCTCTTAGGAAATGTAGTCCTTTCCTACCTTCTCAGGCCTTTGGGAAAGATGCCTTTTTGTGACAAGCTGTAGAACTAGATATTCCTGGATAAGAAGCTAAAATCAGAAAATAACATTTCCTTAGATTTAGAAAACAAACTTCCTAATATTTATAGCTACTGGCAGAATTCATAATTACATTGCCTGGTGCTTGCCTTTTTGACAGGCTGCCCAGGCTTCACGTACAAGACTTTCACCTGCATCCCTGAGGCCAGGCAGTCATGGTTAGAGATGATCTGTCTCCCTCCCTAACTAAGCAAATTAAACTCTCCCAACAGCTTGCTTCCAATTTACTCTTCCCCAGTAGCAAGAATTTGGGTTCACTGTTAGAATATAATACACTTAAAAAAATCACAGATTAATCAGTTTAATTGTTTATTATCTCAAAGTTTAAGTTAGACAAATACTTTTTTTCCATTGTGATGTTATTGTTATACTTTGAACATGAAGCATTCATCCAGCAATGTCAAGTTGTATGAAAAGGCTTAGCAACCAGTTTCTGGGACAACGGAGAGGTGACTGAATCATGAGACACTAGTCTCATTAACGGATTCATCCATTTTGGGTTCATTGTTGAATGGGTTACAGAAGATGGGACTTGATTGGAGGATGTAAGGTAGGAAAAAACCCTCGAGGGCTATAATATACCTTGACTCTTTGCTCTTCTCTTAACTTTTGGCTGTCTTGGGGGCATAGCTTCGCTCCACCTTTTGTTATGATGTTCTACGCTACTACTCATCCAGAAACAATAAAACCAGCCACCACACACAAAAGTCTCTGAAAATGTCAACCAAAGGCAGTCCTTTCTCTAAGTAGTTTTTTCCCAGGTACTTTTGAAAACTTAAACATAGCATGTGTTAATTGCAACCAATATGCAAGACATGCTTTTCTTATGTTCAGTCAGTATCATGGATGAGAGGATGTCCGCAACACAGTTTAGAGGAAGGAGAAAAATGCCAATGGAATTTTAAAACTAGAGAAGCAGTTAATGTAAGAAAGTGCTGTAGGAACAAAGCACAGTGCTGTGTGTCTGAGACTGAGAAGAAAGTGGTAGTCACTTTAGATAGCTCAGCTCCAGACATGCAGAGAAGGGAGCAAATGATGAGAGAAGCCAAGGAGACTGAGGAGCCAGAGAGCTGGCATTTCAGGAACGGATTGCAAATACGCCATACAGGAAGCTTTCAAGGGAGCACACACTCTTGAAAACTGCAAGAATGACTTCACTTCCTTGGACAAATTATGAATGCAAAATTTAGAAATCATTTGGCATTGATATTCTTATCTGTGCCTCACAGGAAGAGACAGGTTCTTTGATGGAAAAGGTCCTTCGGTTTATGTATTTCTTTCATTGGCTAATGAATTAAGAAACTGCTTTAGGCCTTAGAGGACAAAACTTGGGTAGGCAGAGAAGACAGAACTGAGTGCTGGAAAGAAGAGCAGAGTGAGAGATGCCATGGATCTCCTGCCTGAGAAGGACACTGGTTAGAATCTTTCCGGTAAACCACAGTCAAGTGGCGATACACAGATTAATAGAAATGGGTTAAATTAAGATCTAAGAGTTAGCCAATAAGAAGTTAGAGCTAATGGCCAAACAGTGTTTTAATGAATACAGTTTCTGTGTGGTTATTTCGGGTGTAAGCTAGCTGGATGGCCAGGTCAAACAAAGGGCCACCCTTTCTCATACAAAAATTCTTCAAGTATTCACATCTTTAGCCTCTTCTCTTCAACAATGCAATAGCACCTTGGCTACCCAAAGCACATAATAGCTGATAAACAGCTAATGGGGCTAACTCTGTCTCACTCATTTCTTCTCACATAGAATCGCACTACTACATCCAGAAAGGCTTATTTACTAAGTTTGAAATATGATGCATGTTTACTTTGCAACTAACTGTCTTCTAACATTAAAATCATTTATTTTGTATGTGTATGCTTGTATGAATGTAAGCCACATGTGTATAGGTGCTTGAAAGGGCAAAATAGAACGCTGGATACACTGGAGCTAGAGTTACAGGTGGTTGTGTGCTGCCCACATGGGTGCCCAGAACCAAACTAGAGTCCTCGGGCTAAGCAGCAAATGCTCTTAGCCCTGAGTCATATTTCCAGACATTATTGCTATATTCTTAATTCCATATTAAGGATTATTGAAAAAGCATAAAAACTGGATGGAAAGGGATTATTATTGTTTATTGCTATATTTAGCTATAATTGATTATTTTTAACTTTATTACTTTATTAGTAAGAAAAATTCAGAATCAATTTTATTAAAGTAAAAAAGAAAGGTTTTAGAAGAGACAATGGTACAGATTTGCCAAATGGTCTTTTTAAAATCCAAAGAACTGACAAAATAAGCTAGTATTAGAGACCTGCCAACTTGACTGAGCCTTTCAAATCACTCAGCTGATGCCTGTTGTAATTGCTGCAGCTCTGATTTATTTGTAAATGTTGGGCCTAAATAAGACTTTTTATGTCCCATTACTAAAACATGTCATCTGACTCCTGAATTTCCAACAATTCTTTCCTCAGTTTTTCTCTCCTACTTCTTGTGTTGACAATATATCTCTTACTATTGAACTTCATTGCCAATTCTCAAGCCCTCTTCTTCAACATAAATCCTCTGGCCTTCTTTTTTCTACAGTCTAATGGCCAAAACAAGCTTCTCATACCCTCCAAGTAATCTTATCTTTACTTTCATGATTGTATAAATGTACTCCTGCTACAGGCAAACAGACTGCGGTCATGTTTTATTAATACTTACTGCAGAATCTTCCTGCCTAATGACATCCACTCTAGTCCTCTTTTCATTTGTCCCCTATAATTTTCCCATTTCTTTTTTATACATCAATGTCTTTCTAAAGTGCCCAAAGACCACGAAGGTCCTTATTTTATTGTTAAAGTCTATATTTCTTCATAAATTTTGTGCATATACCCATGAAGCAAGCTATAGAAAAAGCAAACCTTACAATTAAGGAAACTCAGCATTTTTGTTACATAAGAAAATTAACCATTAGGTATTTTGATTATATTTAGAACTCATATATCTAAAAATAACTTATCATTTTAGCTTATAAGAGATTATGGAAACATTCAAGATTGGTGGCTAGCTATTCCTATCATGAGTTTTAGTTGTCCTGCGAAAGGATTAACAAATATTCTTCTCTACTTTTGAACTTTTTTATTTAGTGATTGGGCACTTACAAGTATGTGACATAATTCATCTAGCTGTAAGAAGCATGCTTCAGGATAGAAAGAAAGTGGCCTCTGACTGGCCAGTTTTCATGATTCTCTAATAGTTCATGCTTTCATGCATTAAATAATGTAGTATAAATAGACTATGTTTGTAGACCTTCCCTTTCCCATGTGGAATTTTACTTACATCATTATTACACTATGCCCATCTGCTATTCATGTGAGCAGGCTTAAGAGATAGATAGATGTTTCTTAGGTCCCACAGTTCTGAGAAGCTGAGATTTCACAGGAGTTCCAGCCATCCAACTTCTAGGTGCACTGGTAGAGGCTGGGTCGCAAAGCAGGGTATAGCAATGGAATCTTTGCAACTCATCAAAGAACTTGTCAGAGCTGACTCTGTCTAAAGCAGGGAAGTGAAATCCCAAAGGCAATAAAACTGTCCTTGAGGAATTTTACTGTTTACCAGATTGAGCAAAAATATCCTCAAAGGGTATATACTAAGTCTTATTTCCTTCAAAACTAGAATAATGAGCCAAAGATCAATACAATACAATCCCAATAGTGGGATTCTTAAATGAGAGTTACTATATAAAAAATAAAATGACTATGCATCATACTTATTGTTGAGTGTTTCTCTAGGGCCATTTGACACAGATTACTATGAATTTCAGAAGTATATTCTTACTAGTAATAAAACATAGAAGTGATTCCTCATTAACATGGTTGTAAATCCTTGACATTAAAGTCATGCTCTTTTATATGTACTTGATGTTTGCCATTATGTAGGGGTTTTAATGTTTTCTATTATGAATGGGCTTTAATAATTAAAAAACCTAATATGCCCTAGAGAGTGCATTAGCACTCTGATTAAGCTGAGCTGTGACTTCAATCTAATAAAACACCTTCTTTCTTTCCTTCATTAGCCAGACAGGTGGTATTCACCCATCATTACTGGTATATGGACAATATATATGGATATGTTTTCTCAGAAGGGGTGATGTGTATTTGTGTATCTATGCACACTCTACAGCTCACTCCCTTATCTAATCAACATATATTTAGGCCTGTATATATCACGTTTGAGGCAAGGAGCTACAAGCAAGGCATTGTTCAAGGCAAGGCTTTCCTTTGATACCCCCAGGAACAACCTAGTTCAGCAGCTCTCAGATTCACCATTAATTGGTTTTTATTACCAGTTTACTTCAATGGTTGAATAATACCATTTATTTGGAAGGTTCATATTTATTTGTATTGTGTGCTGAGATGTGTCAGGGGAGGACTTATTGAATAAAGAAAATAGAGTGTGTTCTCTGTACTTTTCAAGCTCAGTGAAATAATTCAAACAAATAAAAACATTGAAACGAACACTGGCAAACACTGAAGATAAAATACTTCCAAAGATCAAGGTTCTCAATGCTTCAGTAGGATATTGTGTAAGACCAGAATTTTTAAACCACATGCTAAGACTTAATTCTGCCCAAGACAGCCACAGATCAAGTAAAAAATGACAATCATAACAGCCACATGGGTGGTTATCTTTAAAGGAGAGGATTTCTAAACATTGAAAATATGTCTGTATTTTTCTGTCATGTAAGGCCTTTGTTTCTAATACTTCAGTTATTTCAGAATGAAAATACAACAAAGCAAAAGAGAACAGCATAGACTGTCTCTGACGTGAGTCATATAAAAGTGATTTTGGAGAGATATTTATTTATATGTGTATGTGTGTGCATACATGTGTGTGTTTGGATTTTTGCACCCATGCCTGCAAATATGACTGCCAGAGGAGTACAAAGGGTGCTTTTCTCAATATCCCTGTTTATAGTTTGTTGATGCAGTCTCTCACTGACCTGGAAGCTCACTTTTTTGGCTAGGCTGGCTGTCCCATAAGAAAGCTTTCAGAATCTGTCTGTCTCACTTCCCAATATCATGGGTACTAGCACATGTATCTATGTCTACATTTTTTATGTGGGTGCTGTAGAACCAAAGCCATTCTCTTGCCTGCTAAATCATCTTCCTAGCTCTCTAGATACATATTTAAATGAATGTAAAAATATACTGAAGGAAGGAAAGAGGAAGGTGAACTGTTACAACCAGGAGTACGAAATCAGATAGCAATGGAAAGTTGGGTTACAGAAATGAGATGTAAAGAACATCTCTGCATGAACAAAGAAAATCTGAAGAATTAAGAAGTCAATAGTCATTATTTCACAATGCATGTATGCCTGCTTCATCCTAAAATAAAATGTATAGTTTCTCAAAATAATTTGTCCAGCTCTGTCTATTCAACCATACTCTTTATACTACATGCTATTTATAATTTATTTATACTTTAGTGTATTTATAATTATACTTTTATAACTATATACATGATAATTTTAACTTTATGAAATATATTTTTCAAATGTATTTATTGACCATTTTCCCCATTTTTTTCTAAAAATGTATTTGCATTAATAAGACCTTGCTTGGCAAATTAGATAGTTCTTATTAAAATTTATTGCAATTTGCAAAAGTTTCATATTTAATGAAAATAGAATACATTGTAAATCTAAATGACAAATAAATCTTCTAGTTGAATTATGCTTTTCCATTATGATATAATTTTTGAGTTAGAGATTAAATTACATAAGTACTTCTCTAATATATATGGCATCTGGGCACAGCTAAATATACTTTTTTCCAACAACAATTTCTCTTACATTTAAAGTATTTTCTTTTGCCCTAATCACTTCGGGCTCTGACAGGATTGTTTCTCAATTCCTCTTCTCAAATTATGACAAATCAGAATGTGTAACAGGGATTAAACTAAATATGTATTAGAAGAGCAAAGAATTCACCGAGGCAAGACTAATCATCATTTAGATTATCAGGAGGAGATGATTAGTAAACAAAGGGTTGCATGACAAGTTCTGTTGATGCTGTTTCCATAGCCAAATGTTTTAGCTTTTACAAATGAAAAAAAAAATCTCTAAGCAGCTTATGGGGAAAAAGTAATCATTCAAATTACAAACTTAAGAATTTCAAATTACATACTTCATCAAGTTGAGTCTATTTTAACTTACTGAGCAGATTTGGTGGAACAGAATGAGATAATTACTTAGTGTTTCAAGTCAATGGTGAGCAATCTTTCCATGCATGCAATTTATTCTCTGAACAATTGCTGCTGCAGATGGGTGTGAGAAGCATTGCTGAGACCAACTCTCTCAAGGGTTCTGTTTAAAATTACTCAAAATTGTATTCAAGAAGCATTTTAAAGATACATTTTCCAAGTGATTTCGCTTATCTTGCTATTCCTTTGTAGAATTTCTTTTTAGAAATCCAAATTTTGAGAAGTTTTGTTGAAACATGAGGGGAGCTATAGCAAATGTTTACATCTCAGTGGGTTGTCTGAGTTAAAGACAAAAAATATAACTAAATAAAACTTTCCACAAATTATGTGTGTGTTTTAACTTAATAGTCTGAAATTATATCCCATTCTTCATGTCAGTTCATTTTGAATTTCTCAAGGATGTTTAAGATTGTGAAGTTTGCTGTTTGGCAAACTGGATGTAAACACCAGTTCACCACTTAAATAATTACAGTGGATAAATTAACTTTTCTAAGGCATAATGTTTTTGTCTATAAAATAGTGCTAACAACACCTGCCTCATCATTGCTATGCTGCTAGAAATTAAGGAGTGGTGTAAAACACTGATAATGATGTTTAATCTGCTTAGTGCACACAGTTTATTATAAATGTAACATCGTATTATTAGTTACTATTATTCCTGAAGTATATCTTTAATATTTGGTGTTCGGGTTTTCAGAGACATAATGGACAGTTTCAGGTACTCTAAGAGTGAAACAAATGCCCTTATAAACTTTGCAATTCATTAAGACAAGCCAATATAGGTCAATACTCTAAGTTACAAATACAAATGTGAGTAAATACACATTTTTTAAACAAGATCTATGTGTGTAACCCAGGCTGTCTTCATACATCTGTGAGGTTCAAGATAGCCTCAACCTCATGGTCATCCTGCATTTGAGTCCTGAGTTCTGGGGTTACTGGAATGATCAACACACCCATGAATCCAAAAATACTTCTGAATGAATGTTCCTTAGATATGTTCCCTCAGTTTCTAGAACTTGCAGACCTTAGAGCGTCTGTCTATTCCAGGAGTGGTGAAAAAATGGCTGTTTTTATTATTTGAAATTTCTTGTTAACATGACTTTCCCATAGCCTTTTTAGGGTTGTTTGTCTTGCTACAATACCATGATATTATGAAATATTACGAAACATTAAGATTGAAGGCAGAAAGAGTGTAAGACCCAAAAGGGCAGAGGACACCAAAAAGAACAAAGAAAGAAGAAAGAAAAACTCAAAAAACCTTTTAAACACAACACACATACGAACTAACAGAGACTGAGGCAGCATCCACAGGGCCTACATTGGTCTTCACCAGATGATATTCTTGAGCTAAAAGAATCCCTAAGGAAAATTTTGTTTTCTCCATTTATAGTGAACGAAAGCTTGGCTGGGTATAGTCGTCTGGGCTTGCATCCATGGTCTCTTAGTTTCTATAGTACCTCTATCCAGGACCTTCTGGCTTTCATGGTTTCCATAGAGAAATCAGGTGTAAGTCTGATAGGTTTACCTTTATAAGTAACTTGGTTTTTTCCTTTGTAGCTCTTAATATTCTTTCTTTATTCTGTATGTTTTGTGTTTTGATTATTATATGGCGAGGAGATGGTTTTTTTTGGTCCAGTCTATTCGGTGTTCTGTATGCTTCTTGAACCTTCAAAGGAATATCCTTCTTTAGGTTGGGAAAGTTTTCTTGTATAATTTTATTAAATATATTTTCTGGACCGTTGAGCTGTACTTCTTCTCTTTCTTCTATTCCAATTATTCTTAGGTTTGGTCTCTCTGAACATGGCGAACAATGAGGGCTGATGAGAAGCCAAGGACAATGGAATGGGGTTTTGATCCTATTTCATGTTCTGGCTTTGTGGGAGCCTAGCCAGTTTGGATGTTCACCTTCCTAGACATGGACAGAGGGGGGAGGACCTTGGACTTTCCACAGGGCAGGGAACCCTGACTGCTCTTTGGACTGGAGAGGGAGGGGGAGAGGAGTGGGGGGAGGGGGAGAAGGTTGGGAGGAGGGGGAGGGAAATGGGAGGCTGGGAGGAGGGTGAAACTTTTTTTTCCTTTTCTCAATAAAAAAAAAAATGAATCCCTAACCCAGGACCTGTCTCAAACTGAAGACAACTTACAAAGAAAAATTAAGTTTTCTCCAAGGATTCTACTGGGGAAGCAAACTACTCTTAATGGTAGGTTGTATGCCCAGGGGTAGGTAACCAACAGAAAACAGATTCAATGGGATTTTTGGAGGGAACTTGTCTCTTTCTTTTCCTTTTCTTTCTTTTTAAAAATGTTTATTTTTCCTTTTTATTTTTCTTCATTTTTACCCTACAGTTCTTTTGTTGATATATTATGACTTCCAGTTGTGTGTTTATATGGGATTCCCAAGTGACTGAATGAGTGGTTCTCTGCATCTGTATCTGTTTCTTGTGCCTTTGTTTTTTGGGGGGTGGCTTTTTTGTTTTGTCCTATTTGAGATGTGTTTGTTTTTGTTTTGTGTTATTATAGCTTATTTTATTTTATTTGATTCCCTAGAAGCCTGCTCATTTTGTAATGAGAAACAGAAATGGCCCACAGAGGTGCAAACCAGATAGGGTTCAAATGGTAAGGGAGATAAATAGACCCAATTTCCCATGCGTATCTCTGACTGATAACTGCCCACAAAGGAAAACTTAATTTTGCAGACTCTTAGTAGCTATACAAGCTATAATTAAGGGTAGGCTCTACGTCCAGCAAACAGTAGATAGCTAACACAAAGCAAACTCAATGATATATATATACGTATATATACATATATATGTGTGTGTGTGTGTATATATACATATATATATAGTCTTGACACTTTTTTTAATCCATACAGATCTTTTGCTTATATATTATGATTTTTGATTATTCTGTTTGCTGTGTGCAAATTTTTGTGTCTCAACATCTGTATGTGTTCCTAGTGCTTCATCATTGACTACCCTTTTTCCTACTTCTTGCTTTGATTTACACTATTCTGCTTTGCTGCTTTATTTTATCTTCTTTATATCTATTATTATCATGTTTAAATGTCTTTATTTCTAATGAGAGAGAGAGAAAGAATGGATATAGACTTGGGGGTAGTAGATATGGTCTGTGAAGAGTTGGGAAGAAAAACTGTGATCAAAATATATTATATAAAATCAACTTTCAATTAAAAATATTAAGAAAGAACAAAAATGTTAAAAAATAAAAATTCTATAGTTGTTAAAGGATATAAAGAAATACTTATTTTCCAGATAAAAATTCTATAGTTGTTAAAGGATATAAAGAAATACTTATTTCCCAGACTTATACTTTAAAAGATGTGACATACTCTCAATCTTCTTTATTGTCCAAAGACTTAAAGTATTTTGAACTTTCCTTGCCTGATGGTATTAACAATATCATCCCAAAACTAATTCACTATCAGAAGATACAAGCTGGTATTTTACCAGATATAAAATGTGGTGTTCAGGAAGGAACAGTTGGTCTCAGCATTAAAACATTAGCTTCACAAATTGTAATGGGTGCTGGATAATAAAATAGAGGTGCTATTAGTGTTTTAAATATTGACTCCATAAAATTAAATGAAAGTAAACCCATTCAAATTAAGAACACTGACTCTGAGCTCTAGAGCTGTGTGCTAGACAAAATGAATTGCAGATTAACCTTGATAATTTATTCCTCCTTAATCTTTTAAGTTTATATCATATTATCGCCCAATGCAGTATTCAGGTTGATTACTGAGGCCTCAAATTCATTTGTCGTAACTGAAAAAGAAATTGATATTCTGATTTTTGTTTAAAGTATGTCTTTATAGGGAAGTATGAGAGACAAATCTGGTAGAATATTGTCTCCTGTGCATGATATAGCCATGGCTTTGCTGAAATTGAATCATGTCTTATTCTTTGTAGAAGACCTTTCCAAAATTAATCACGATGATATTTTCTTAAGAAAGATGAAGAGGGCTAACTGGGACATAAAGCTGTAAATAAGGTGATCATATTTCATGGACACTGTATGAGGTCCCTCTCATTTCTTCCTGAGTATATGTGGACACAACAGTTTCTATATCTATAACTGACTCTAAGTTTTCCACTATTCTGTTAAGTTGTCTGTAAGCTACCAACACCCTATTAAACTTTTTTATTCATCAAGTTACAGTTAGTTATAACTGTTTTTTTATGCTTTGAGTTTCTTTTTTCAGTGTGTTGTTAACGTCCTATCTAAGATGAATAGACATTGTTCATATGTCCCTAAGAAAACCCATGTAATAACCAATCATAATTGCATTGTTTTGTCAGTATCCTTTCTAGCCCACAGTCATACAAAGAAATGCTACCAGATTAGAGGAGAAGGACTTGAAGAATTTCTATAATTTTATATTCTCATATTTTACAAAAAAATGTATGCACAAAACATTTAAATAGATATTACTTTCAATATGTCTTCTGCAATACGTAGCAGGTATCATAAAACCCTTACGTCTTATGAAACTTTAATAATGTTATGAACATAATATAATTTTCTATGTAACAAGAAACAATACAGTAAAAATATCAAGATGACAAAAGTCTGCAAATAATACAGGAAGGATATTGTCACCAGTATGGCAGAAATGAGAATATTTAAGAGACACTTGTGTCTTTTAGTTGGGCTATCAGACTATTAAAACAATGGATCCCCAAATGAGAATATTTCCCTGAAATCTCTGACAGGAAGATGGAAAATGCACTTCCATGAGTGGGAAATTGTAAAGAGGCCCAAAAATGTGAGCCTAGAAAAGAGTTTTCATAGTCCTAAAAAATCGTTTGACCAATTTACAGACTAAGAATGAAACACAGACAATGGTAGGTCAATGGGTAAGTGAGATTACACCTTGACCTTGTCAGGGACAGCATAGATGTGTAGAACTATGGCCCTCTATTTTAACTTTCATCTCAGAACAGAAAATGAACTTGAGATGGTTGGGTCTCTTTTTCCCTCTTCCCACAGTGGATCTGTTGAACCAAGCTCCCTTTTCTAAAACCTTTCACTATGAATTTTACTTTTCTTATTGACTCAGAGATGGTGTCTGTGACTGACTCAGGGCACACGTTGTGATCCTCAAGTTTGAAATCAAAATGAGTAGGTAATGTCAAACTTACCTGACAAAGAAACCTAAATTTCTGTATTACTGTTTAATTCCTCATTGGCAGTCTTCAGTTTCCGCCAGTTCTTCTCTTGTGCCAGGAAGCCACCATTGACATTACATGACATTGCGTCTCTGCTAATGAGACTATACATAGTGCAAACTAAGCTGTTATGGGAAATTATTATCCATTTATATTACACTTATTAAATTCTAATGCTACATTTGGCAATGTGATATAAAACTGAGTAACAGTCAATGCATGTTCTCAAAAATTTGTTACTGAATTGCAATTGCTACTTTACACTCAAGTGTAGAACCTTCCTCAAATTTATGTGATTGAAAACCTTTAAGAATTTTTTCACTTTTCCCAAGGTTACATATTGAATGGTGTGATAAAAATATAAAACGAAGACACCATGACCTCAGGCCTATGCCCTTCGGAGCTGCCTAAACAACTTCTAATGTGAACATATAGTAGAGCCTGTGATTGGCTATTTAAGTGCAATCCTCTCCCATTGTTTGAGATTATTAGAGTAGAATTATTCATTGTATTTTATGTACTAAGACATAAAATATGAGAAATGAAAAAAGGTGCCAAATGAGTATTTCCAGGAACCTTTTTACCTCTTATTTTCTAGTTAGTTAGGGTTTCTGTCGCTATGAAGAGATAACACGACTAAGGTAACTCTTACAATGGAAAACAATTGAGGATAGCTCACAGTTCAGAGGTTGAGTTCGTTATCATGTTGGTGAAAGGCAGGCAAACATGATGCTGGAGAGAGTTCTACATCTGGGTCGGCAGGCAGCAGGAAGTAAATGTTACACTGGACCTGGCTTGAGCATTTGAGGACACAAAGCCTTTGTGACACCTTTCTTACAGCAAAGTCACAACTGCTTCTACAAGGCCACGCTTCCTAATAGTGCAACTCCTTAAGAGGCTATTGGGTCATTTTCATTCAAACTATCACACTTTTAGATCTCATGAGCGCAATCTGGCTCTATGTCATTGGCCACCATTCTCAGAGTTTGTGGGCACTAGGCACTAGTGCTTTCGTTATGAAGAGGAGATCTGAGAAGAACACAGAGAATCCTTCGCAATTGTCATTTCTAAATGACATGAAAGAGGTTTTAGAGGTTTCAAAAATCTCTTTGTTTTAGTTCTTTGTGTTGATTACCTTTTACGGAACACAAAGGTGACCCAAAGCCTGTGTTTACATTTTTGCTCTGTATCCCAGCTAAATAACAACTGTTTTCTGATTATGTAACTAGAAAGAAAAAAAGACTTAATGGAGTTCCTCCTTCAGCTCAGTAATGCAATCAAACGCTCTCTGGTCCTCTCTCGGAACACTGCGCCTTCATTTGGCATCTTTATTAGATTTGCAGTTCCACTCTGTTTGTGTCAGTTGTCATCTGCCCCAGAGCTCGTGACCTCAAAGAGTTTGGGAAGAGATGGTTTCTGTCTAGCAGCCCAGTGCATCCATTAGAAAAGCCCACCGTCACACATGTGGTCCAAGGCTCACAGGCAAAGGAGCTGTGAGAACTCAGTGTGACTGAGCTATGGGAAGCATTAATTCAGTACTGTTGCTGGTAATGCAGCAGAGATGGAATTCATCAGTTCTTCATTTCAGAATTGATGACAGAATGAGGAAGCTGGTAGTAAGTTGTGATGTGTCCACAGATCTGTTCTTTGTTGTAACGGATCTGAGAACTAAAGTCTGTTAATGCATCCAGCAAAGATGACAGTACCTGGATGAGGTGGAGTTAGGTTACTGCAAGTCTGCTCTTGGCAGGGTTGCCCTTGAGACCTATAGTTACTACAAAAGATAATTAGAAAGAAATAACTATTAAGAAAATACTATATACATATTTAAAGGTTTATTATTTTATTGCTTTTATGTATGTGTAGATGTGTGTATATGCATGTGGATATGTGCATATGATTATAAGTTCTTGCAGGGGCTAGAAGCATCAGATGCCCTAGAACTGGAGTTACATTAGTTGCCATGCAGGTGCTGGGAAAAACTCACATTTTCTGAAGAAAAAGAGGTGTTGTTAACCTCTGAGTCATCTCTCCAGACCAGAAAATTATGTGTGTGTGTCTGTACACACACACAAATTTAAATAAACATATACAGGCATACATAATTTTTTAAAATAAACAATCTTTTCCCATTTTATATACCAAGTCCCAGTTTCAACTACTTCTCCTCCTTCTACCTTTCCCTTAACCTAACTCCATATCAACTGCTCAGAGAGGGTAAGACTTCCCATGGAAAATCAACAAAGTCTAGCACATTGTTTTGAGGCAGGACTAAGGCCCTCTCCCTGTATCTAGGCTGAGCAAAGTATTTCTCCAAAGAGAATGGACTCTTAAGATACAGTTCAAGCCATAGGGTTAAATCCTGATCCCACTGCCAGTGGCCCCACAGACTGTCCCAGCCATACAACTGTCAACCATATTCAGAGGGCCTAGTTTGGTCCTATGTTGGTTCCTTCACTGCCAGTCCAGAGTCAGTGAGCTCGCTGTTTCAGTGGGCATCAACATCATGATCTTGACACCTTTGCTTATATTAGCTCTCCTCCCTCTCTTCAACTCAACTTTGGAGCTCAGCCCAGTGCTTAGCTGTGGATCTCTGAATCTGCTTCCATCAGTTACTGGATGAAGGTTCTGTGATGAGAGAAGTTATCACATAAGAGATATGATTAATGTAGTCATCAGTCTGATTATAGGAGAAGGCCAGTTCAGGCACCCTCTCCACTATTGCTTAGGGTCATAACTGTGGTCATTATTGTGGATTACTGGGAATTTTCCTAATGCCAGGCTCTTTTGCTAGCTGAATACTGGTGACCTTAATCAAGATATTTCTTTCCTTGTTATCTCTCTCTGTTCTTCTGCCATCTAAACAATTCCATTCCCTAATGTTCTCCTCCCTTCTTCCCTTCCCTCTCATCTTCCCTTTCCACACTCCCTGCTTTCCCCATCCTCATGCTCCCAATTTTCTCAGAAAACTTGTCTATTTCCCCTTCTGAGAGGGATTCATGTATGTTAATCTTAGGGTCTTTGTTGTTACCTAGTTTCTCTGGGGTCATGGACTATATGCTGCTTATCCTTTGCTTTACATCTAATATCCACTTATGAGTGAGCACATACCATGATTGTCTTTCTGGGTCTAGGTTACCACACTCTAGATTTTTTTTTCTAGTTCCTTCCATTTGCATGCAAATGTAAAAATGTCAATATTTTTTACTGGTGAGTAACACTCCATTGTGTAAATGTACCATTTTTTATCCATTCTTCAGTTGAAGGACATATAGGTTGTTTCCAGATGCTGGGTATTACAAATAATGCTGCTTTGAACATAGTTGAGCAAATATTCTTGTATATCATCATTTGGATATATGTACGAGAGTGATATTGTTGATTTGCAATTTTCTGAGAAACTGCCATACTGGTTTCCAAGCTTCCTGTACAAGTTTACACTCCCCCCAGCAATGGAGGAGTGTTCCCCTTACTCTGCATCCTCTCCATCATAAACTATCATTCATGTTTTTGATATTAGCCATCCTGACTGGTATAAGATGGTATTTCAGATCCATTTTGATTTGCATTTCCCAGAAAACTAAGGATGTTGAGCAGTTTCTTAAGTGTCTTTTGGTCATTTGAAATTCTTCTGTAGAGAATTCTCTGTCTAGATCTGTAACCCAAGTTTTAATGGGATTATTGGGTGTTTTGATGTCTATTTTTTTATTTCTTTTATATTTATATTTTGGAGATCAGTCTTCTGTTTGATGTGGGGTTGCTAAAGATCTTTTCCCATTCAGTAAGTATGCTCCCATTTGCCCTATTGACTGTGTCCTTTGTCTTACTGAGTTTTCTCAGTCAGAAGGTCCCATTTATTTATTTCTGCTCTCATTGTCTGTATTACTAGGGTTATATTTTGGAAGTGACCTCCTGTTCTCATGCATTCAAGGATACTTCCCACTTTCTCTTCTATGAGGTGCAATATCATTGAATTTATATTGAGATCTTTGAACCATTTGGCCTTGAGTTTGTGCGTTGGGATAGATATGGATCTATTTGCATTCTTCTATACGCTGACATCCAATTATGCCAGCACCATTTGTTGAAAATGCTTTTTCAACAAAAATAATTTGAGCTTCATTGTAAAAAACCAGGTGTTCATAAGTGTGTGGCTTAATAACTGTGTCTTTGATTTGATTTGGTCCACCTGTCTGTTTTCATGCCAATATCAAACTGTTTTTATTACTCTACAGCTCTATAATAGAGTTTGATATCAGGAATGGGTGATACCACTGGAAGTGATGTTTCTTTATTATACAAGATTGTTTTGGATATCCTGGAACTTTGTTTTTATTTTTCCATATAAACTTGAGTATTGTTCTTTCAAGGTCTGTGAAAAAATTGTGTTGGGATTTTGATGAAGATTGCATTGAATCTGTAGATTGCTTTTGGTAGGATTGCCATTTTTATTATGTTGATTCTACCTATCCAAGAGCATGGGAGATTTTTCCCTTTTATGATATATATTTTGAAAGGCTGCTTGTTTTCCAGCTGTTCAGAACTAAAATAATCACACAGAAACTATATTATTTAAATCACTGCTTGGCCCACTTGCTCTACCTTCTTACTGGCTAACTCTTACATCTTAATTTAACTCATTTCTATTATTCTGTGTATCACCACATGACAGTGGCTTACCCACTAAATTTCTAGTGACTGTCTCCAGCAAGGCTACATAGCTTCTCCCTGAATTTGCCCTCTTTCTTCCAACATTCCATTTAGTTTTCTCACCTAGCTCTGTTACGCTATAGCTCTGCTATAGTCCCAAAGGAGTTCCTTTATTAACCAATGATATTCACAGCATACAGAGGGGAATTCTGCATCACCTTCCCCTTTTTGTTTAAATGAAAAGGTTTTAAATTTAACAGTAAAATTACATATAACAAAACAGGTATCAAGCAAGAATTACAGTTACACTATTTATACCTACTTTATCTTTAATCATAACTAAGGAAAACTATAAATATAAATTCTTTAACTTTCTCAGAGACTCCAGAAAGATATAATATTGCCTAAGTAAACAAAAAGTACATAATAAACAACTTCCAAAACTCTAGAGTTGACAGAGACATCTCACTGCCTGCACAGTCACCCAAAGTTCTTTTGTATCATTAGGGCATCTATCTTTAGCCTACAGGTAAGTAGTATGCAGCAGAATTTTTCATGAAGCAGAAAATTACAAATACAATTCATATATATTGGCAGTTTGTCAGTCACTTTTTCTGTATCTTGCAGAATGTCTAGAAGACTCTTTCATGAAGCAGAAACCCTGCAGGATCATCTCACCTTTAGGCAATTTCAGCAGTCATTTCTCTGTGGGTCCTGCATGTCCAGTTAAGCAGTATAGGCAAGAGCAGTTTCTTTCCCAAATGGCTAGCAAACTCCATAAGAAGCCTCTTCAATATGCATCTTCCTCTTAACGTAACTGGTGCTTCAGGAGCAGATGTGCCTCTGAAATGAAATAAACGCTGTATTCTGTAGTCTTTGAAAACTTTGAAGAATGCCTATCCACCTGAAATATATCTCTGCACATCTAGAAAATCTAACTAACCTGACAACAAGCTTGACTATTATGGATGATTACCTACTAGCCTATATCTCTTAACTACATATTATATTTTTAAATGAGCGGCACAATCACAATACCTTCATTAAGATCAGAAATACATATATACAGTATAACAAAATTGACATTAAATTTGTATCAATAAACCAAGATCCATACCAAAGCAAATTATTCATCTCTATAGAATATCCCCCTTTAAATGTATGAAAACATATATAGACAATATTTGGGAATTTGGGTGCAGTTCTGTCCAAACTTCTTCCTGCTGTTTATTAGGTGAAGTAATTTTTGAGGGGTGCTCAAGGCAACTTTTCAGGGTGTCTTGGTCCATCAAACTACATTATCCTGGAATGAATCTACAGGTTCTCATGCTCTGTGCAAACAAAAGAACCTCTTTTCCAAAGCAACATATCCTTAGATCCATATTTTGAAATAAAGATACCTTTAAAGTATATATGGTGGTTTAGCTTAGCAATCTCCAGAATCAAAGGTCTTTTTGCAGTCAAAAAAATTCAAAGAAGACACAATAATATACATAATCCAGACTCTCTTTGAATTTTTCATTTTTACATGACTTATTTTTCCTTATTCCTTTTAATCTATGACTGTCTATACTCTGTCTCTTTAAAGCCTTACCTTTTATTAATCATTTACTTCTTTTTATAACTGTTTATATTCTTTTCCATCTCTCTCCCAAGCCTACATACATTTATCCAATACTGTGACCCATTTAGACATCTTTTCCATTTGAATTTGTCATTATTGTGTATCTGTAATACTTTACTGCTCAGGAGCGCTTTTTAAAATGCTAAGCACTTCATAAAAATCTAAATTGCACCATTGCTAGGGTATATATGGTATTTTCCGCTTACTCTGTACAGCCCAGCATGGTGGAGTTGCTCACTGCCTCTGAGAGCCATGTACAATGTCCCATCTCTAGGCACACAACCCATCCATGTTGCCACCAAGTGAGCCATAGCACATTGCTCATAAACACTATTCAAATGCTCAGTCTCCTGAAAGAGCCAGAGGTCATGCTGGCAGCATGGCCCAGAAAGCCAGCATTTCAAAACAGTACTGATATTTTTTGGTTACCTCTGAATCAGAAAAAAAAAAAAAACCCTCTTAAAGAATCTGCAGCATACCACCAGCAAGCAAAGTCCATTCAGGAAAAAAATAATGTGACTATCCTTTGTTTTATAGTGTCTAGAATTCTTTTCCAAGACCTCTCAAGTTTTATGTGGATTTAGTCCACCACGTTGGGTGCAATTTATAGTAGGGTGGGGGATGCTTGTTTGTTGTAGATTGCTTTTGGTAGCATTGCCATTTTTAGTATGGTGAATCTACCTATCCAAGAGCATGGGAGATCTTTCCATTTTCTGATATATTCTTCAGTTTCTTTCTTCAAACACTTAAAGTTTTTGCAGTACAGGTCTTTCACTCATTTGCTTAGTGTTATCCCAATATATTTTATGTTATTTGTAGCTATTGTAAATGGTAATGTCTTTCTGATTTCCTTTCCAGCCTTTTTAACATTTGTAAATAGGAGGGCTACTTTGAGTTGATCTTTTATCCTGTCATATTACTCAAGGTGTTTGTGATCCATTGGAATTCCCTCATAGAATTTTTGGAGTCAATTATATATACTGTCACATCATTTTCAAAAAGCAAAAATTTGGCTTCTTCATTTCCAATTTGTATACCCTTGTTCTCCTTTTGTTGTCTTATTGGTCTAGTTAGAACTTCAAGAACAAAGTTGAATAGATATAGATAGAGTTGACAGTCTTTTCTTGTTCCTAATTTTAGTGGAACTGCTTTGAGTTTCTCTTCATTTAATTTGATGTTGGCAATCAGCTTGCTGTATATTGCTTTTATTATGTTTAGATGCTATACTTGTATCCCTGATCTCTCCAATATCTTCATCATGAAAGGGTGTTATACTTTGTCCAATGCCTTTTCAGCATCTGAGATAATTGTTTCATTTTTTTTCTTTCAGTTTATTTATATGGTAGATTATGTGATAGATTTTCATATGTTGAACCCATCCCTGTATCTCTGAAATGATGCCTACTTAATCATGGTGGATAATTTTTCTTGATTTATTCTTGGATTCATTTTGTCAGTATTTTATTGGGTATTTTTGCATCAATGTTCATGAGGAAAATTGGTCTGTAATTTTCTTAGCTGAATCTTTGTGTGGTTTGTGTTTCAGGTTTACTGTAGCCTCATAAAAATAAGTTGGCAATGTTCCTTCTGTTTCCATTTTGTGGAACAATTTGATGAGTATAAGTATTAGTTTGTCTTTGAAATTCTGGTAAAATTCTGCTCTGACACCATTGAACTCTGGATTGCTTTGGTTTGGGAATTTTTGATGACTGCTCTATTTCCTTATGGGTTACAGGTCTATTTAAATGGTAATCTGGTCTTGATTTAATTCTGGTATGTAGTACTTATCCAGAAATTTCTCCAGTTCTTTTAGATTTTCCAATTTTGTGTAGTATATGCTTTCGAAGAATGGCCCAATGATTCTCTGGATTTCCTAGGTGTCTGTTGTTATGTTTCCTCTTAATTTCTGATTTTGTTAATTTGGATGTTTTTTCTCTGCCTTTTGATTAGTTTGGTTAATGGTTTGTCAAGCTTGTTGATTTTCTCAAAGAATCAGCTCTTTGTTTCATTTATGTTTTGCATTGTTTACCTTGTTTGCATTTTATTGGTTTCAGTCCTCAATTTAATTCCTGTCATCTGCTCCTTCTGGTTGAGTCTGTTTCTTTTTGTTCTAGAGCTGTCAGGTGTGCAGTTATGTCTCTAGTGTGAGATTTCTCCACTTTCTTTATATAGGCATTTAGTGCTATGAACTTTCCTCTTAGCCCTGCATTCATAGTGTTCCAATGGTTGGTGTACATTGTGCATTCATTTTTGTTGAATTCCATGACCCACAGGTGATTCATTTGAGCACTGTTCAATTTCCTTGAGTTTGTAGGCTTTCTGACATTAGTGTTGTTTTTAAATTCTAATTTTTAGTTAT
>NC_022031.1:10366029-10371977 GCF_000317375.1 Microtus ochrogaster | reverse complement strand
AATTATTCATTTCCTTTTTAAGGGTCTCTATCATAGTCACAAAGTTATAGTTAAAGTTGCTTTCTTCTGATTCTTCTGGGTTAGGATGTTCAGGCCTTTCTGTTGTATGACTACTGGGTTCTGGTGTTGCCATGTGGCTTTTTAGATTGTTGAATTTATTCTTGCATTTGTTCCTAACCATCTGTTTCTCCAATTGGTGCGTGCATGTCTTTGTCTCTTGGTCCAATCCCTGTAGTCAGTGGCTGTGTCTCTAAGGTCCTCTGTTGGACCAATAGTTTCAGTTGCTGTGTGTGTCTTGGGCAGCCATTCTTGGTTTATTCTGTGCAGTGGCTGTCTGTGTCTCAGGGAGCCACTGAAGTCTCTGTGGATGGGTGGGTGTGATGGCGTAAACGAATGCAGACAGATTGTAAAATATATATATATATAGCTTTAATGGAGAAATAGACTTACAGAACCACCGTTCCTGTGGAGACCAGGAAAGCAGAAGTGAGTGCAGCGAGCACGCTCGCTCGCCAGATTTATAGGTAAACATTAGCCCGAGGCGAACACCCCTTAGGACTTATCCCTACAGGTGGTTTTGGGAGTGGTGTGGGACTTGTAGATTACAGGTTCTGATCAATTGTGGGGAGGGGTGTGGGAGCAGCTTATCAGTAGGTGGATTGCCTGCTGGCTGACTAAGGAAGTTGAGGCAGGTCAAGAAGGTGCCTGAGGTTTTGCACCAGGGCCTAAGGCCTAGAGACTGGTCTGTCCAGCTGGGGAACTGGTCACTCACTCACCTTTGGGCCACTCTGTGCAGAAGCAGTCTGTGTGTCAGAGATACTCTCTTGGTCTGCTCTGTGAATTCAGTGTGTGTCAGCAATTCTCTCTTGGTCAGCTACCACAGCTTATGAATACACTGGCAGCAACTCCTCTACAAACCTAAGCCTGCAACCTGACTTCCAGAAGGACTTTGCACCTGAATATGCTATATTTTTAATTTTCAAAGTTTGGTTATTACTATTATAAAACTCAATAATAAATGCCCAGAAGTGAGCATTTGCATACAGTAATCTGGAAATATCCGTGTGTTTGTTGACTGCTCAAATGTCATATGGATGTGAAAACAAAATATGTGAAAATCAAATGTCATATGGAACCTTGTCTTCTTTTAGTCAGATCTTAGAAAAAGAGAGTATTCTTTGTCATAATCCCTCAACTGATTTATGTAAATATTTCTGCCTGAAGTTAAATGAACTTTTTCATTTTGAAGACACTTGTCTTCATTACATAGAAATAGAGTTGTAAATAATGAAACACTGAGAGAATGTACATTTTTTTCCTGGTAATTTGCTTATCATCTCAACCTTGCCATTTTTGAGTCTAGTTTATTATTTATTTGGTTGCTTCTCTGGTCATTGTCTGTCCTATAACCTAGTTATATTTCCAGGTAGTCTCAACTCTCTATCTAGTTTCTCCATGTTTGCCTTTCCCCCACTAACTTTTGCATTGTGTGGTTTCTTCCTCCAGAATGACTATCCAATCAGGTGAAGTTCTCTCCACTGCAAATATTACCATCTGAAATTGTGGCCTAGATTAGCTTTTCCAACCTGAATCCTCTCAATTCAGCTTATTAGACTGTTTTGACTCCTTCTTTTAAAATGCAATGTTCATGATTTGCTTATGAATAATATCTAAAACAGTCACATAACTGCCTTCATATATTTTCCTCTCATTGCTCTTCAATTCTTACCTCTTTGTTTTCACTTTTTTGTTCATTATAATTTTCTTTTCTTTATTTATTTTTTAATTTATTTTTTTTGTTGAAAAAATTTCAACCTCCTCCCCGCCTCCCTTTTCCCTCCCCCTCCCTCTCCAGTCTAAAGAGCAGTCAGGGTTCCCTGCCCTGTGGTAAGTCCAAGGTCCTCCCCCCTCCATCCAGGTCCAGGAAAGTGAGTATTCAAACAGGCTAGGCTCCCACAAAGCCAGTTCATGCAGTAGGATTGAAACCTAGTGCCATTGTCCTTGGCTTCTCATCAGCCTTCATTGTCTGCCATGTTCAGAGAGTCCGGTTTTATCCCATGCTTATTCAGTCCCAGTCCAGCTGGCCTTGGTGAGCTCCCAATAGATCAGCCCCACTGTCTCAGTGGGTGGGTGCACCCCTCGCTGTCCTGACTTCCTTGCTCATGTTCTTCCTCCTTCTGCTCCTCATTTGGACCTTGGTAGCTCAGTCCGGTGCTCCAGTGTGGGTCTCTGTCTCTATCTCCATCCATCGCCAGATGAAGGTTCTAAGGTGATATGCAAGATATTCATCAGTATGGCTATAGGATAGGGTCATTTCAGGTTCCCTCTCCTCAGTTGCCCAAGGTACTAGCTGGGGACATCTCCCTGGACACCTGTGAGCCCCTCTAGAGTCAAGTCTCTTGCCAACACGAAAATTGCTCCCTTATCCACCCTTCCTTTATCCCAACCATCACATTCCCCCAAACTCCCCCCATCATCCTAGCAGACAGCAGGGCAGGCTTGGGGGTGGGCTGGGGGGCTGGGTCCTGTGTAGGAAAGACAGCCCTGCAGCAGAAGCTGGGGAAGGGGGGATTGTGCTCTCTTCCGGGACAGGCTGCCCCTGGATAGTACACACTCACCCATCCAGATGGAACTCCTCAGCACCCTTCATTATAATTTTCCGAACACAAAGTTGTCCTAAGTTTTGTGTTTAGATTTGTACTTTATTTATTTATTTATTTATTTATTCATTCATTCATTCATTCATTCATTCATTCATTTATTTTCGAGACAGGGTTTCTCCGTAGCTTTTTTGGTTCCTGTCCTGGAACTAGCTCTTCTAGACCATGCTGGCCTCGAACACACAGAGATCCACCTGCCTCTGCCTTCTGACTGCTGGCATTAAAGGCGTGTGCCACCACTGCCCGGCTAGATTTGTACTCCATAACCCAACTAATAACAAGTATTTTCTGATTAAATGTGAACTCTAATGTATGCAAGACGTGAACTCTCCACTTTTTTTACTGTTGTTTGTACTTTTTCCCAAAGTCATTGCTGTTGTCATTCACTTCCATATCATTATTTTGCATGGAAACACACAAAGATTTCTTAAAGCATATTTGTTTCTTCCTGCCAGAATATGAATGTTTGTTCTTCTGGGTCCTAGGCTGGTAACCATATTCATGACATCTTGGGAGAAAGTTAAAATTAATTACCTTAATTATTTGAGTATTTACTACCTAGATAAATACATCTTTGTTTGTTTGTTTAGCATCTTTGACAGTGAGAACTCAAAGGAGCACTGCATGAGAAACAGGGTAGTCCCCTGCAGCAGACACCCAACCAGGAAGTTCATCAGGAAGCAATGAAGCAAGCACTCTCACAGTGTCCAAGTTCCCAGACAAGCTTGCATTCTTCTGTGGAATCAAAGTCATCAGCACTGAGAATAGCCCTCAGCACTTTGTGAAGAATTTGGTGGTAGATTTTTCAAGCAAGAATCTAATCATGTAACATGCTAGCAAATACCATGTCAGAGCAATTCATTTCATGGAAAAGGACAATGCTGTGATTTCATGCTTATTAATGATTCATGTGGGTGTGTATATATTGCTTAGGATGGGAAATGTGTGCTTTTTTAATGAGTATTTCCTATTAGGCTACGGATAAGTACGAACCTCTGGCTGGGATAATTTGATGTGAGGGTTTCAGCTTCTTCAGACTGCTCAGCAGCATGAGGCAGAGCTAGCTGCAGCACGTGCTCTACTCTGTTGCCTGTCTCTGTGTGTGTTCTCATCTCTCACGCAGCAGTGCTTGTATGAATGGCTTCCTTAAGGACTTCTGTGAGTGGGTCCTCTGTTGAGGTAGAAAAAAAAAAACCCAAAAATCCTTCCTGGAAGCAAAAGTTATTTTTCTTTTCAAGCAGAGAATAATGGCTTAAATTTAGCATATGTATACATGTGCGTATATTCACACAAAAATTCTATCAGTGAAAGCTAATGGGATTTTCTGATTTGCTAAATTTATATATAATGGCTGGCAGCATATGATGCTGTTAAGAATTATTTCAGACAATAGATTTAAAGATAAGAAAGTTTAGAAATTTTGGATCTTTTCAGCATCTTGACATGTATGAGGTTTTAAAAGGCACCCAACAGGTTTTAGTGATTGATAATGCTGTCTGAAATCCACGTTCACATTCACATTCAATTTTATTTTCTGTAGTTTGCGAGAAATTAAACAGTTTAATAACTTCCTCATTGCTCTAGCTTGATATTTATTTCATCTTTTTTCCCTGATATATGCAAATACATGTCTCTTTGCTAATATCTTTTTTTACATGCTCTTGTCTGAATGCTGATGCAAAGAAGTCATTAAAATTGATAGCAATATCTACCACTTCAGTGAATAAATTATGCTTTCCATTTCGTGGAGGTTCCATTATCTCTGGCCCTGACCCCTTCTTACTTCTCAATGTGAAAGGATCCTGATTTATCTCAAATTCTTGTGCAATCTTCCTTTCATTTTCTACCCTTAATTTTCTTATCGTATTTTTTACCCTTTTAACTTCATTCCACCGTCTCAGTGCACCTCTTTGCCTCATATTTTTTATGCTGAACATTTTCTCCTTTTTAGGCTTTGATTACTTTTTGGGCTCTCCCCTCTCTCCACATTTGCTTTTTATTCTAACTAAAACCATATTTATTTCTAGATGATATGCATGGTCTTTGAGGATAATTTAATTTACCCTTCAGTATATTTCATTTACTCATTCCTCTAGATTTTGCTCTTCATTTTTCATTTGGTTAGAATGCATGCCTCTATTACAGATTTACTTTTTTCTAATGAAAAAAACCCACAGTTTTGCCCCCCTCCACTTTTGCAATATTCCTTTGGTTGATCTAACCTCAAATCCAACTTTATTTCTTTGATTCCACCCTCATCTTTTTAAAAACTATATAATTATATCTCTTGTCATTTAAAAGTACTCTTGGAATTATAAAGAACGTATATTCTCTTGGCCTTTGAAATGTCTTTTAAAAGCATCATGAGTAGAAAAGTGTTAAATGCAGGAAAGCTGTTGGTGGGATCTCTGTTGGAGCTTTCAATTTTGAACTCTATACACAGAAAACCATTAAATGCTTGGTTAATGGCACCAGTCTCATTGTATCCTCTTTGCTTGGTTATCTCTGTGCGTTAGCAGTCCCTTTAGCAGTAGGTCATTTAACCTATTGCTCTATGACCTGATGGTTCTCAGGCAGGCCACAGACTCTCTCGACAAGATGCCTTGTTAGCTTTAGTTCTTACCAGTTTAAATAGTATTTGGAGTTCTTGGTCAATATTTAGGGAGGTAACAGAAGCCAAAGAGAAGTAAAAAATTGTATGTATGGAAATTATAGAAATGTCACCTAGTGTGCAAGAGAACCTTGAAACCAACGAGTCATTTAACAATCGGGAAATACAGGTTTCAAAATTAGTTAAAATATTTAGGACAGTCTAATGAATTTTGGCATGCTGGCTTAACAGTATATAAAGTAAATATCATTAGAAAGTGTGACTGAATAGCAAATAGATGGCAAGTAGTCAAATCTACCCATAAGAATATGTCTGATTCCTTTTGTGCAGCTTCAGCAACCAATTGGGTCATGACTGATTCTGTCAAATGGATTAATATCATCAGAAGAAGCAGATCTGATGCTGCCAAAAGTTAGTGTAAGGATGCAAATACTGATCCATTATGTGTTTAAGTGGAATGATAATTTTAAATAGAATCATTTTGAAGGTAATATTAACAATATTTCTAACTCAGTCTCTGAGTCACTGAGTGCCACATGCTTCCAAGACATATTATTTAGAGAGATGAGATGTACATTGAATTGTATGTCACTGTTTTATAGATGGGAAATACCGAATATATATATATATATATGTGTGTGTATATATATACACACACACACACACACACACACACA
>NC_022031.1:10362976-10365592 GCF_000317375.1 Microtus ochrogaster | reverse complement strand
ATTCTATAGGGTTTTTTTTAAGTAATTATTACTTCAATTGCAATTCTATAGAGTTTTTTAAAAGTAATTATCACTTCAAAAAGAGGAAAGAATTCAGGTAGGTTTGGTAAAGAAATGAATGGGGAAGAACAGATGAGAGCCAGTACAGAGGTAAAATATATAATTTACTGGAAAAACTACACTCAGTGCATATTCAATTATCCAAATGAAAATGGCCAGTTATCACTCTGTCACTTCCATTATTTGGTGATATTATTTAGATTGCCTTTGTATATGTATACATTTTAGGAAGTTTCTACTGTATTATGTTTCCATACTAACTCTCAAAGGTCCCTTACTTTTCACTGCCTCTCACTGTTTTCTCTCCCACAATCCCTTCTGGTCACCAATGCTGATTGATCCTCCCATTCCAGTACTTCCAATCCATTTATGACTCTTTATTTCCTATGCCTTCCCAAAGTAGACCAAAATAGTCATTTATGACTATTTTTTCTTCTAGTCCCTTACTCTTTATCTATTCTCAGTAGTTAAATGAATTGTAGCTTCATTATCATGGACTTAACAGCTAGTATCTATACAAATATATACAAGATTTTTCTTTGTGGGTCTGGGAAACCTAACTCATAATAATTTTTTCCTAGTTTTGCTCATTTACCTGAAAATTTAGTGATGTCATTTTTTAACAGGCAACTAAAACTCCTTTGTGTAAAGTCAGTGCACCTCCTTTAACTATTCTTCTGTTAAGGGACACCTAGGTGGTTTCCATTTTCTGGCTATTATCAGTAGAGCAATGGTGAACATGTTTGAGCAAGACTCTCCACGGTAGGACAAACCATCTGTTGAGTATATGCCCAACAGTGCTGTAGCTGGATCTGGACGTAAATTCCTTTCCATTTTCCCAAGAAGCCAGCCTCTTGATTGCTACAGTGGTTGTGTGAGATTGCAGCAATCCCTCCAGCATTGTATGAGCATTCTTTTACTCCACATGAGATATCACTAGTTTTGTTCATCTTAGCCATTTTGACATGTGTAAGATGAAATCAGAATGTAGTTTTGATTTGCATTCTCTGATGGCTAAGAATGTTAAACATTTCTTTAAATGTCAGGCATTGGAATTTCCTTTATTGACAATTCTCTGTTTAGATCTGTACCTTATTTTTTAATTGCATTATTTATTTTCCTAATTTGTAGTTTTTGAGGTCTTAATATATTTTGAATATTATCCTTCTCTCATATGTGTATTTGCTAAAAATCATTTCTTATTCTGTAGGCTGCCACTTCATCTGAATTACTGCATCCTTTACCTAATGGAAGCTTCTCAGTTTCATGAGATTCCAATTATCAATTATTGATCTCAGTGCCTCTGAGTGCCTATGAGTTGAAGGCTATTTCCAACTTTCTTTTTTATGATGTTCAGTGTACCTTTTTATGTTGAGGACCATGTGGAGTTGAATTTTGTACAGGGGATGAATATGGATTTGTTTGCATTCTTCTACCTGCAGACATCCAGTATGACCAGCACTATTTGTTAGAGATACTGTCTTTTCCCAGGTTTATTCCTGGCTTCCTTATCAAAAATCCACTGTCCATAGGTGTGTGGATTTATGTTTGGGTATTCAATTCAGTTTTATTGATGAATTTGTCTTTTTTTTATGCCAAGACCATAAGTTTTTTGTTGTTATGGCTCTGTAGTACAACTTAAAATCAGGAATGATGAGATTTTCAGAACTTCTTTTACTATTTAGCTCTTCTGTGTTATTTGTGTTTCTTTCTGAAGCTGGGAATTATCCTTTCAAGACTAGTAAAGAACTATTTTGAAATTTTGATGGGGATTGCATTGAATGAGGATGTTGCTTTCGGTAGCACGGTCATTTAATTATACCAAATCATGAACATAGGAGATCTTCACATCTGATATCTTCTTCAATTCCTTTCTTCATTGAATTGAAGAGTTTTTAATTGAACTCTTTCACTTAGTTTGGTTGAATATCCTAGATATTGTATATTACTTGAGACTATTGTGAAAGGTGTTGTTTCCCTGATTTCTTTTTGTCATTTGTATATCTGAAGACTACTGATTTTTGTGACTTTATTTTGTATCCAGATACTTTCTAAAATGATTATTAGAGGCTCAAGAACAGTTTTAAGCTCCTACACTAAGGATACCCACCCAGAGCGGTGAGTGCCTGGCTACTGAGCAGACCTTAATGTCTCCTGTAAGGGAGCCCGGGCACTTTCAGCTTGTGCTACAGGGTCTTCTGTGCTCTTCTGGACCCCGCCCTGCCTGCCACATTCTTTCTTTTGTCCCCAGATCATTGGGCTACCAGTCGGCCCTGTTTAGGTGCTGAGGAGTTCCATCTGGACAGGATGGTTCCTGCTTCTACACTGAAGAGATACACCTAGAGAGTCAGTCACAGTAAAGACTGGACCAGGCCTCTCCTGGCTCTATTTGAAGGAAGAGATGGGAAGGCGCCAATGCAAAAATTTCTCCAACAAACTGAAAGGCAACATGACATCACCAGAATCCAGGGATCCCAAAATAAGAAGAATTGTACACCCTACTCCAGAAGAATTAGAAGAAATCGACTCAAAAGTTAATTATATGAAAATAATAGA
>NC_022031.1:10346769-10353718 GCF_000317375.1 Microtus ochrogaster | reverse complement strand
ACTGGGACTGAAAAAGCATGGGATAAAACCGGACTCTCTGAATATGGCGGACAATGAGGGCTGAAGAGAACCCAAGGACAATGGCACGGGGTTTTGATCCTACTTCATGTTCTGGCTTTGTTGGAGCCTAGCAAGTTTGGAATTTCACCTTCCTAGACCAGGATGGAGGGAGGATGATTTTGGACTTTCCACAGGGCAGGGAACCCTGACTGCCCTTCAGACTTGAGAGGGAGGGGGAGAGGATTGGGGGGGGATGGAAATGGGAGGCTGAGAGGAGGCGGAAATTTTTTTTTCAATTAAAAAAAAAAAACCCACCAGTTCATAAGAACACAAGATAGTGCGGTAAACTAAAAAACAAAAAACAAAAAAACAAAAAAACAAAAAAGAAAAAAAAATGATTATTAGATATAGGAGTCTTTGTTGAAAATGTTGGGGTCACTTATATGTATACTATCATATTATCTTGAAATAAAGATACTTTGACTACTTCCTTTTTAATTTTGTATCCCTTTTATTTCCTTCAGTTGTCTTATTGTTCTAGCTGAGATTTTAAGTACTTGCAGAATAAGGTTGAAGAGAATGGACCACTTTTTATTGTTCCTTATTTTAATAGAATTAATTTGAGTTTCTCTCCATTTAAATTGATATTAGCTATGTACTTTATGCACACCTCCTTTATTATATAGAGGTATGTCCCTAGAATCCGTAATCACTTAAGGACTTTTTTCCCTCCTCAATTCCTAAGTTTCTTAGATTTGATCTTTAAATAATGTTCCAAATTTTCTAGATGGTTTGTACCAGAATATTATGAGACTTAACATTTTTTTGAATGATGTAACCATTTCTTCTACCATATGTTCAAGGCCTCATCTTCTCTCTTCTACCATATGTTCAAGGCCTCATCTTCTCTCTTCTATCTCTTGTACTCTTTTGGTGCAAGTCTCTCTGGCTTCTAGTCAAGTTTCTACAGTTTTCGATTCTAGATTTCCTTCCATTGGAGTTTTTTTTTTTTGATTCTATTTCCACTTTCAGGATTTAAATGGTTTTATCTAATTCCTTCTATTATTTATGTTATCAGGATTTCTTTTAGGGGCTTGTTTATTTTTTCTGTAAGTACCTCTGTCATGTTCATAAAGGCTCAAGAAATTGGTCACCAAAAGAATATATAATCTAAGGGAAAAAAATGGAGTACAGACCTAAACAGAGAACTCTCAACAGAGGAATCTAAAATGGCTGAAAAATACTTAAGGAAATGTTCAACATCCTTAGTCATCAGAGAAATACAAATCAATACAACTCTGAGATTCCATCTTATACCTGTAAGAATGGCCAAAATAAAAATCACTGATGAAAACTTATGCTGTAGAAGTTGTGGAATATGGGGAAGAGGCTCCTTATGGAAATTGCTAGCCATTTGGGTTAGAAACTGCTTTTACCTAGACGGCTTAACTGAACATGTAGGATCCGCAAAGAAATGACTTCTAAACTTTCCTAAAGGTGAGACAGTTCTTTGGGGTTCTTAAAGACTCTACTAGACATTCTGCGGGACACAGAAAAAATGACTGACAATATAGGTGGAACTGTCTTTGAAATTTCCTGCTTCATGGAAAAGTCTGCTGGATACTATGGGCCTGTAGGCTGAAGATGAATACCCCCATGGTACAGAAGAACTTTGGGTGACTGTCCAGGTAGCAAGATGTGTCTGTCAATTCTAGAGATTTGGAAGCTGCTTAGAATGCACTTTCTGTTTACTTAGGTAATATTATTTCCTTCTGTTATCTTTGATGGATTTGAAGGATAGATAGTAGTAATATAGTTTTCCTTAGTTATGATAAAAAGATAAAATAGATATAAATATTGTAACTGTAGTTCTTGCTTGAAAACTGTTTTGCTATATGTAATTTTACTATGTTAAAGTTAAAATCTTCTTTTATATTTAAACAGAAAAGGGGAGGTGATGTGGGATTTCCCTCTGTATGCCGTGATTACCGTTAATGAATAAAGAACTGCTTTGAGCCTATAGCAGAGCAGGGTAGTGTGGAGCAGAGCTAGGTTGGGAGGACTGGACTGAATGTTGGGAGAAGAAGTTTAAAGTCAGGAGAGAAGCCATGGAGCCACCGCTAAGAGTCAGACATGCTGAAACTTTGCCGGCAAGCCACTACTACGTGGAAATATACAAAATCTTTAAAATGGGTTAATTATTATATAAGAGTTAGCTGATAAAGAAGCTAGAGTTAATGGGTGAAGCAGTGATTTAGCTAATACAGTTTCTGTGTGATTTTTTTTTGGGGGGGGGTCTAAGTTAGCCTGGCAGCTGGGAACCAACAAGCAGCCTTCCACTATACCTAAACAAAGAACTCTCAAAAGAGGAATCTAAAATGGCTGAAAGACACTTAAGAAAAGACTAAACATACTTAGTCATCAGAGAAATGCAAATCAAAACAACTCTGAGATTCTATCTTACACTTGTAAGAATGGACAAGATCAAAAACACTGATGACAGCTTATGCTGGAGAGGTTGTAGGGTAAGGGGAACACTTCTATATTGTTGGTGGGAGTTCAAGCCGGTACAGCCTCTTTGACTATCAATATGGTGATTTCTCAGAAAATTAGGAAACAAACTTCCTCAAGAGCCAGCAATACCACTATTGGGTATACATCCAAAGGATGTTCAATCATGCCACAAGGATATGTGCTCAATTATGTTCATTACTATGAACATAGTTTGTTATCTACAGAACCTGGAAAAAGCTTGATTAATGCCCCTTAATCAAGGAATGGATAAGGAAAATGTGGTATATTTACACAATGACATACTACACAACAAAAAAAAATAATGACATCTTGAAATTTACAGTCAAGCTAGAAAACATCATAGCTCAATAAGATAAAATAAAAACCAAAAAAGAAAAAAATAAAACAACAACAACAAAAAAAAAAGAGTGTAGTGACTGTGTATTATTTGCACGAAAATCTACTTGGGTTTGCTTAGGTGTAGCCACTGGGAGTTTCAAGTCAAATGTGTTTCTGTGTCTTGAGACTAAGGAATGGAGAGAGACTGTTAATAGAGGAAGTGCTTCACAGGAGGGTGTGATATATGGTATCCCACCAGGATCTGCTTAGTTAGTCTCCATGTTTGGGGCAGAGAGTGAGGAGAGGCTATAGTAGGTCTGCTAAAGAGCTGTGGACGACACTGGGGAATAGGACTTGGACAAACGGAGGGAAAGGTGGATATATGAGGCAGCTCACCCAATTCCCTGGCAGGAGTAGCCAGTGGGTGTGCCTGTTGAAAGCTGGGTTTGGAATACGGCGTGTGGTAGGGAAAGAGGTTAGGAGGGGGAGATCAGTGAGATCCATTGGTGATGGGAAACCTCCTTCAGCCTATGGCCTTTGAGAATTTGGACCAGGTTGATTTGTGGCTTCGGGGTAGAAAAAAAGCTGCGGCCGTCTGCTTCCTCCTCTTTTTCCTACATTACACCCCTTGATGTTGGACTCTGGTTTCTGTTCCATGAGTTTTCCATTTTAATAAAGAAAAGCCTTAAAATCTTCTATTTGGAGTTCGCTTGGGATTATTTGACTCACGTTCTACATCGCATTGGAAATGGGGTAAGGGGGAAAAGGGGCTGCAAGTATATTCTGTTGCGGAGCTGGGGATGAGATTGGGGGTTTGATTTGGAAGAGCTGAAGGAGAGGTCAATGTTCGACTAAATAACAAGTTTGTCAACAAACCCAAAATAAATTAATTCCCACCATTAGGATTCAGATAAAGGAAATTACCAACACAGGTAATTTATATACAGCAAGGTGAATAGGCTCAAATTTTGTGCTCCCAAATACACAGTTTTTATCAGTTATATTCAGTCTCCATTGTCCACTCACTATGTAACTGCGGGGATCTCATTTAATCTCCCCATTTTTAGTTTGTCTAGATAGCCAGATAATGGTTTTTACTTGCAGAATTATCATGAGACTCAACTGAAATAATGTTTAGATAAAATAATAGAATACACTTTCTGGAACATAATAGATGAAGAATGGCTTATGGCATTCTGTCATATTGTGCTAATCATTAAAAACCATTTTAGGGACTTCTTTGTTAGACAAAGGTCTGCAGTGTCCTTAATATCACTGTGTGGTTCCAGATTATTTTTTGTCTAAGAAGGCTATTTGCATCATTTCACTCCTCTATCTTCCTCCTGCTAAATGAGAACTTAAAATTTAGCCTAGCTCACATATCCTTATGTTTTTGCACTATTTTTCTTAGTCTGCTATTCATATGTATTCAATAGGCAGTGGACCTGTTGATTATTCAAGGCACATATGTGCACACTCTCTTGTTCCATGTAATGCAATGAAGCCTACTGACATTTGACATTTACCTTTAGACACAAAGGCTTATAGTTCCCGTATTTTATCAGCAAGTGGTTTCTGAGTAAAATTGAACACTCTGAGGCATTGACAGGAAATTGCAAGACAGAAGGACTGGGACAATGTGAAAGTTAAAGAAACCATTCTTATTTTTACATTTTTATTCCTTATGCAAAATGTAGATCCTGAGATGTGCTGAAGTTTGCTGGGTCAGATAGATTATACTCGGTCTCTGCTCTTAAGGTCTGCTGGAGCTCTGTATGTAGGCTTCTGTCTAAGCTAGTTCTATTGACTTCTAACCTTACCATGGACATATTCTGATATTTCTCAGTCTGAGTTGCTTTTTGGGCCATGAGTTTTTCCATGCTTACTTACTCATCTTTCTTTGCTACTTTCATAATATTTGGGAGATAAAAGCATTTTCTACCATTTTATTGACCACTCTTGCAAAGCTGACACTGATTTAGATTTAGATATTAGCTTTTTTTTTTTTTTGTAATAATATATACAGCTTTAATGGGGAAATGGACTTACAGAACCACCGGTTCCCACAGAGAACAGGGAAGCAGAGACAGCGGCGGCTTTATGTTGCTGGGAAAGCTTATTTGAGTCCCACTTTCTTCACCAATAACATAAAAGTTTGTTTTGATGATTGAGTAAAGAATATTCATTGAAATACCACACATAATCCAAGGCATAGTTCAGTTGATACTTGAAATTTCTTTCCTCACTAAAATGCTATGAAACATTCAACTACATATGAGATAAAATTTGGAAATTTGAATAAAAGAAAAGTAAAAAAATCTTAGATTTTTTCCTTATGTGTACATCTTAATATTTATTTCATTTATGTTCAGAATTTTTTCGAAATTAAAATCTTTGAGAATTTTAGTTGTAAGCAAGTATTAGGATCACCAAGAAACAGAAGTTACTTTAAAAAGTAACAAATAATATTTTTTAGATAAATGTGGATATTTTTATTCTATGGGAATACTATGTGGTTTATCAGAGTGTGTCAGGTTAATATGGATGAACTGGGGGTAAAAGAATCCCAAGAGTACTTCTGGAGACAAGTAAGAGCAAGGATAAAGGATTTATTGGATAAACATTAAGGTCAAGGGATTAGAATAAGGCATCAGAAAGAATTTTCCAATTACTGAGGATTTTCTCTTTCTGCCCTTAGTCTCACCAAAGAACTAAAGCATTCTGGGACTATTTTCCTATCCATAGAGGCCAATAAGATGGGCCTTTGAAACATATTCTCTTCCTTGATAACAACTTGCCATATCCAAATAATCTGTCTAATATTTCTGCTAGAACCATGCCTAAATTAATGAGATAATGAATGAAGAGTATTAACCATAAGGATTGACACATATAGTGTTTCATTTGATAACAAGCTAAACTTGCTAAAGCCTTGCATGATAAAGCAAAAGAACTTTTTAAATCAATGAGGAAGATTCTAATTGAAATCACATTGAAACCAGGGATTAAAACATGGGTACTGGTCAGCTTGGTGAAACCTCTAGTAAGAATAGATCAATTGGAGTGAAGAGAAAACACAAAGCTAGAACTCAAGAAAGAGCTAATGGGTTACTTTGAGGTCCTCAACATCAGGACTGGTCTGGAGTTTGCATTTCCTCATGGAAAGTACTGAGTAATACATGGAGGTATGAAATTGTGGACAAGAGACTAAAGAACTTATGTAAATTGTACATTCTATAGTTTACAAAATCAAATAAGGGTATTATATGATTCCATCCCTGTCTTGTAAAGTAAATTTTTTGGGTCTTTGAAAGTGTATTGGAATGTGGTCATACTAGAGATACATCAAGGAAGAAAATGGGAAAAGGCAAAATGAGAAATTTGGGATGATTGCTTAAAGTCAGCAACAGCAAGTGTGGGAAGCATGGATGAATATGAAACCTATTTAAGAAACTAGGTCAATGAGACCTAGAAACTAATGAGTGTGTTACAGATCCAAAATAAACAGAATAATATCAACATTTCAGAAATTAATAACTAAAACCTGGTAGCAATATAGTAAATGTATATAACAGTAAAAATAGAAAAAATAGAAACATTTTACAGATGGCAAAATATCAAATATAATCACAAATATATGTTGATGCACACATATAGATACACATACATATATACATATATATGTATACATATTGTAAAATTGCATTTTACAAGAAAGCTGAAATTAAATTAATGTCTTATTTCACTTTTTCTCTACCTGTGTGTGGCCTAGCCCATCATACTCCTTCTTTCAGGTGTTTCTGGAGACACAGTTCTTGATATTAAATTACCTACTTATTGCTCCCCAACCCCAGACATTTATAAATATGCTTAGCTCTCAAACCCAAACTCTACAACAGCAATTCTATTTCTTTACTTCCACCTGTTCTGAAGCCCAGGGAAATGGAAACATCAGTGAATTAGGTCAATTAATCCACCATCACACCCTCAGCCCAAAGAACAACATCTTAAATCAGAGCAATACACAACAACAGGAAGCCGAGTTGAGAACCCTTCTAGTTTTCTCTTTCTTTCTTTCTTTCTTTCTTTCTTTCTT
>NC_022031.1:10327213-10346669 GCF_000317375.1 Microtus ochrogaster | reverse complement strand
CTTGCTTTCTTTCTTGCTTTCTTTCTTGCTTTCTTTCTTCCTTTTTTTTTTTTTTAAAAGAGACCCTTCTGAAACAAATTTCTACCAGAGGTCCTTGCCTCTAAGTAATCTATCAAATCCACTCTAGGACCTAAGGTGTACTTGACATGCTTATAGGATCCAATATCATTGTATTCTTGGGAAATTTTACCTGGCCTATTTATTGAAACAAAATGAGCTCTGAAACCCTTTAGTTGTAGCCTCATAAGAAGTTGTACTTATAAGTAAATAGCTGGACACCTGTTTTATGCTGTTGTTTTTAATGATTGCCACATAAGGATTTTTGCATGAATGCACAATGACTCTCAAATTTACTGGCTACTGGTAGTTTCTGCTAGGTTACCCAATGCCAAAATTACAAAAAAAAAATCATCAAAAAAATTAAGACCTATTCCTTTTCAACATTTTATGTTTGAAAAGCTTTAAATATGACCTAACTCTGATTTATTTATTAAACTCAAACTCATATAAGCATTCAGTCCCAACTCTTATATTTCATAGCATTGCCCCTGATTCCTTGAGGTCTATCCTTCATTCAACTCTTCAGACCTTTTTGTGTATGTCATGGTTTTTTTCTTCTTTTTTAATTGATTTTATTGAGCTCTACATTTTTCTCTGCTCCCCTCCCTCTCTCTCCTCTCCCTTTCAACCCTCTCCCATGGTCCCCATGCTCCCAATTTACTCAGGAGATCTTGCCTTTTTCTACTTCCCATATAGATTAGATCCATGTATGTCTTAGGGTCCTCATTGTTGACTAGGTTCTCTGGGATTCTGAATTGTAGGCTGGTTTTCTTTGCTTTATGTCTAAAAGTCACTTATGAATGAATACATATGATATTTGTCTTTCTGGGTTTGGGTTACCTTATTCAATATGTTTTCTTTTTTTTATTTTCATACTTAGGTTTATTTAGCTCACACAAATGTTATTTAAGCATTACAGACTTCTAAATAGTCAAAGAAAAAGTTTATCCCATCTGGGGTCCCCAAAGAGGTAAAGTGTTCTCAGTTTTCGGCATTCAGTTGGTGCTGGGCTTCCATTTTCTCAGAGAACTCTCGGTGTTACCTCCTCTGTCTCTCAGTTCAGCCTCTCTACTGCACAGGTGAAGCCAACAAAACCAGCAGTCTGGACAGGCAGCTCCAGTCAGGAACTCAACTGCTCCATCCCCGTTGGACCTTAGCAGACATGATAAGTCTCTACCCAGGTTCCAAGAGGCTTCTCCAAAACACTGGAGATCCCTGGCAGGCTGGTGTGGTTTGTTGACCTGAGAACTGGGCAGATGCATTAGAAGATGGGTTTTTCTTTAATGTTTTTTTTAGCAGATTATTTTTTATTACTTTTTAAATAATACCATTCAAAATTTCCACTTCCTCCCCCTTCTCCCACTTTCGTCCCTCTCTCACACTCAACCCTCCTCCTCCCCCTTCAGTCCTAAGAGAGGGCAGGGTACCCTCCCCCGTGGAAAGTCCAAGGCCCTCCCCACTCCATCCAGGCTTAGGAAGGTATGCATCCAAATAGAATAGGATCCCAAAAAGCCAGTACATGCAACAGAGACAAATCTCAGTGCCATTATTATTGGCTTCTCAGTCTGCCCCAATTTTCAGCCACATTCAGAGGGTCCAGTTTGATCCCATGATCATTCAGTCCCAGTCCAGCTGGATTTGGTGAACTCCCATTAGATCAGGTACACTATCTGAGTGGGTGGACCAACTCCTCAGGGTCCTGACTTCCGTGCTCATCTTCTCTTTCCGTCTGCTCTTCAACTGGGCCTTGAAAGCTCAGTCCAGTGCTCCGATGTGGGTCTCTGTCTCTATCTCCATCCGTGGCCAGACGAAGATTCTATGGTGATATTCAAGATCATCATCAGTGTGACTATGGGACAAGGCCACTTCAGGCACCCTCTCCTCCACTGCCCAGGGTGCTAGCTGGTAACATCCCTGTGGATGCCTGGGAACCCCTCTAGAGCCAAGTTTCTTGCCAACCCCAAAATGGCTCCCTTAACTAAGATATCTTCTTCCCTGCTCCCATATCCGTCCTTCCGCCGTCTCAACAGTCCCACTCCACCCAAGTCTCCCATCCTCCCCTTCTCCTTTCTCTCTCCCCCTCTCCCCTTCCTTCCACCCCACCCCTACCCTCATGCTCCCAACTTTTGTCGGTGATCTTGTCTGCTTCCAATTTCCAGGAGGATCTATAGTCATAAAAAAAGGACATTGAGCCTGTATTTCACGATCCTAGAAAAACTAAGTAATAAGGTGAACCCAAAGTGTATGTCATGTTTACTGGCTCATGTTCATTACATGAAGTATATTCATGACAACTTTTACCAAAACAAAGTATCTTTGGCATACATAATTTTCTAAGGCAGAAAGTAGAACATTCTCTATTTACAACAATTTTACAAATGAAAGTGAAACAGATAAAGGACAGGGAGACTGCCTGCTAGTTCTCATGTACAGATTGAAGTGAATGAAACTGATCTTAGAGAAGAAAGACCTGAGGTTGTGAGAGGAGAGCGGGGCAGCATGAGAACAGCAACAAGACAGAGCAGCATCTACAAGGAGGACCAATTCCACACGTTTCATATAGCAGTAGAATAACTGTGATGTGGTGTGAATGTTTTTCTGAAAACATGTCTGTTAACCATGTGCACACAGTATCTATGGATTCCAGGAGAGGGTTTCAGTCCCATAAGACTGAAGATACAGATGGCTGTGAGATGCCATGCTGGCCATTGAATCTGGCTACTTAGGAAGAGCAGCCAGTGATTTTAACCACTGACCCATCTCTTCATCCAAAGTACAGATTTTATATCAATAAATATCAAGTACAAAACCCAATGTAAAGTTTCATATCTTCTGTCCTGAAGCACTCCTCTAATTATAAAGAGGTTCACTAAGTCTGATTAATTTTGGAATATATTTTTTATTTGCAATTTATATATATATGTATATATAAATGTATATGTGTGTGTACATACACATATATAAAAGTTTGAAATAACTTAAAAGAAAGATTTCCAAGTTATATATTAAATTTAAGAAACCCTAGAACAGCCTGGCAGTGGTGGTGCACGCCTTTAATCCCAGCACCTGGGAGGCAGAGGCAGGTGGATCTCTGTGAGTTCGAGACCAGCCTGTCAGAGAGTTCTGGACATATTAATATCATATGCATGCCTCTCTAAAATGCAATTGAAAATATATTTTTCAATGATAGCAATAAATGCTTTGCCAAAACAAAGAAAGAAAACCCTTAAGACCTTCTGATTCAGCATGCTGTTTTACATGTTCAGGCCTTTAGAAATCGTATATTATTTTCTGAATTGTTTTAAAGGTTGTCCACTAGTAATATCTTATGGAAACACAGCTGCTTGTTTTGTAAAAGAAATTGTAAAAATTAACCCACACTAGGTACTTGTTTTTCAGACTTAAAGTTGAATCCAACTTTCCAAATAGAAAAACCTCTAGTTTGTAATCACAAGCTTCTCATTCTTACATATTCGTATTTTTGACAACCCTTTAAATTGCAATTGTAATAAGAGAAAATTACCTATAGACACTCTTCCTCCCCATGTTCTCTCTCGGTAAATGTGAATATCTACATTCATTAGGTTTTTGGTGGGTGTTCTCTTTTGTTTCGCTGATGATACTAAATCAAAACCCACAGCATTGCGTGTAATGCATGTTTTTATTCCATAATGCATTTCTCAGAGCTAATTTATATCCAATCCTGAGCCATTAAATAAAGGAGCATTTCTTCACTGGTGAGAAAACTATGAAACTGTTATCAAGAAATTGATCCCAAGGGGGATGAGGAAGAACAGACTATAATGATGCATTTGTGCAAAAAATGCCCTAATGAAACCCATTATTCTGTATGTTAACTTATGAAATAAAAAAGAAAATCAGCAAAAGAAACAAAGCATTTTTCCTAACTTTTAACTTTATTTTGTCTTGCTAAGGAAATAAAAACACAGTGTGTTAGGTGAGTGAGACTCCTCTTTACCCTTCTCTCTAACCAGCAGGCTGTGTGGTTCATATTTAAAAACAAACATAGAAAGAAGAAACAGACCACTCAGAGGCAAACCCACTCTACAAATGACAATCCCTCCCATAATGCCAACAGAACCACAATGCTTTAAATTTTGGTTGAGTACTCAGAGAGGAACAGTATGACACAGAAGGGAACCGAAATGAACCCCATCATGCTAAACATTGCAATTGTAAAACCAGAGTGGCTGAGAAGAAATGAAACGCTATTCCTTGAAGCTGCCTCCACATGGGACAAATGATTCTTATGGCTGAAGGAGATTTAACTGTCCCCAAACAGCAATCTCACTCTCATACAGGAAATGAAAATAAAAGCAAGCAACCAGTCAGTCAGAGGCAGTCACCACCTTCTGGGGACAGCCACCGGAGACCTGGGGAAATGCACAGCTCTGCAGGATCCGGGCAATTATAAAAACATCTGAATGAGAGGCCTCAAAAATGATCTTCAACTCTAGTGGGATGCTGAAATGACTTTTTTGAACTTTTCTCATTTTTCTTAGGTTTCTTTTTTTCTGACTCTCTAAGGTAAATTATGGCATAAATGTTTCATGTCCTGCCCTCTCTGTGTTGGATTTGGGGGCTTATCATAATTTTATTTTGTATATGTTGAGAGGTTTTAATAAATTATGTCAGCCCAAAATACAGTGGGAATCATTGTTGCCTATATGAAGTGACAGCCTTCAGGCCCAAGTTGTTATTATTTGAAATTGCATTGAATTTGGAATTTCAGCAACACATTTTCCTCCCAGGCTCAGATATTTATGTTTCATATGTGCTCGATAATTACAGATATAATTCTTTGTATTCAGGAACTATAACAGTTCAGAAAATATAAAGCCAGTGGTCCTGGATTAGTTCTCGGGGCCTGCTTATTAATTCTTTTTCTCTTACATATTTAGTTTAATTTCATATGTCCCTTATCAAGTATGCTAACATAATAACACGTGAGAGTCCTGAAGTTTTTTCTTTGTAAACTTATATGTATTAACAAAAGATCTGAATTACTAATTTTCTAGCAACTTTTACAGAAGTACTAAGAGATAATATATGAGAATAGTGTGTAAGTTGTTTATTATTGTACTCAGGAAGCTATTTTGTTATTTCAAAGGCTGTATTGCCAGGAATCAGACTCGGGGTCATGCAACTGTAGTTTTAGTGCCTGCTTTGTATCATAGCACCTTAATTACCATAGGTTGATCAGCAAAGTATTTTAAACCTCTGTAAAGAGGAAACAAATTGCTAAGTTCACAGTTACAATGCATCATATTTATTTTATTTTCCATTTAAAAAACTTATGAATTATTTCAAATAATTAGACTTTAGGAATATATTAAAAGTAGATTTTTTTTCAATTTTTTTATTGAAAAAATTTCCGCCTCCTCCCTGCCTCCCATTTCCTTCCCCCTCCTCCCATTCCTCCAGACTCCCAACACTCCTCTCTCCCTCCCCCTACTCTTTTCCCCCTCCTCCACTCCCCTTCCCCCTCCTCCCACTCCTTTCCCCCTCCCTCTCCAGTCTGAAGAGCAGTCAAGGTTCCCTGCCCTGTGGGAAGTCCAAGGTCCTCCCCCCTCCATCCAGGTCCAGGAAGGTGAGCATCCAAACAAGCTAGGCTCCCACAAAGCCAGTTCATGCAGTAGGACCAAAACCCAGTGCCATTGTTTTTGGCTTCTCATCAGCCCTTATTGTCTGCCATGTTCACAGACTCCATATTTATCCCATGCTTATTCAGTCCCAGTTCAGCTGTGCTTGGTGAGCTCCCAATAGATCAGCCCCACTGTCACAGTGGGTGGGTGCACCCCTCGTGGTCCTGACTTTCTTCCTCATGTCCTCCCTCCTTCTGCTCCTCATTTGGACCTTGGGAGCTCAGTCCAGTGCTCCAATGTGGGTCTCTGTCTCTATCTCCATCCATCACCAGATGAAGGTTCTAAGGTGATATGCAAGATATTCATCAGTATGGCTATAGGATAGGGCCATTTCAGGTTCTCTCTCCTCAGTTGCCCAAGGAACTAACTGGGGACATCTCCCTGGATACCTGTGAGCCTCACTAGAGTCAAGTCTCTTGCCAACCCTAAGATGGCTCCCTTAATTAGGATATATACTTCGCTGCTCCCATATCCACCCTTCCTTTATTCCAACCATCCCATTCCCATAAGCTCCCCCATCTTCCCCTACTCACTTTTCTCTCCCCATTTCCCTTTACCCCCATCCCACCCCACCCCCAAGTTCCCAATTTTTGCCCCGCAATCTTATCTATTTTTTAAAAGGTTACTTTATCAAGGAGTTATGGTTATAAGTAACAATTCAAATATTATACAGGAGTTAATCACACACTAATTTCAAGTATCTGGTAAAATGTAGAGCTCACAATCCTAACTTTTGTTCGCAGTTTTTGTATTATAAGTTATTTATACATATTATCAGCTTAAGACTGCACGCAGCCAAACAGTTGAACATCATCACAAACTTTAGAATTCCAGTTGGAAGGATTCACAGCATAATATTTACAACCATTAAAAATCAAGAGAAGATACACTACATTCCAAGTATCCTTCTAAATGACTCACATGGGCACCTGTTTGAATCTTCACAGTTCCCTTGGGAGATAAACATTACTACTATTTTATATTTTGCAGAAGAAGAATGTCAAAGACTGAATGATTTAGTTGCCAATTAGAGACATAACAAAAACATGAAGTAAATTGAATGTTAGTTGAATCACTGTTTCCTGTCAACTAAGAACTGAGGAGTAGCTAGTTAAGCCAAGCAAAAAAATATCTATTAGTCATATTATTCCATATTAAAAGTGATAGTTTTGATAGTATCTTTGCCTTATTCTTTTTTAGTTAGATTTTCAAATATTTCAAGGATATTTGGATGGAAGCTTTCAAGTTGACTATAAATGCATTTTTCCATTCGAGTTTTATGTTTTAAAAATATATTAAAATACATAGTACTTATAAATCTATAACTGTTTACTCATAATTAGAATTAAGACCAAATCAAAGTATATACAGCATATATTCATTTTAGATCAGTGTTGTTTATAAAGTTCGGGTAGGTGATTTCTCTTAAGAGCATAACTCATCTCTTCATGCTCTTTCTCCAGCTCTCTTTACCCTATGCTTGCCTTAAACCCGTCACTCTCTTGCCACGGCTTCCAAAGTACAGGCATGTGCCACCATGCCTGTTTGCAAGCATGATCACTTATGGAGAAATCATATTCTTTACATCCAATTTCAATAACTTTCCTCCATCTACAGGTAATTTTCAGTGAAGGAAGATGAGTTTTACAATTAAAACCATGTTTCTGTTTTTACAATGGGCTCCCACATTGGAATCCCTAGTTCAGCAGTCACATGAATCTTGTCAGCTGATTTAATGAAAGTGTCTGAAACCTCAAAAACATTCCAATGCAATTTGTACTTTATATCCAGGCAACAGCTTTTTAAAAACTAATCATTTATTAACATTATGCCCCAAATTTTTTTGTGACCTTTCCAAACATTCACTTTTTCCAAGTACTTGACTTCAACAGATGTGTTTATCTCCTTCTCCATTGGGAAAATTAAAGTTACCTGACATATAAGACTACTAATTTTTTTACAAGTCAAAGTTTGTAAGTGGCTTACATTCCCCTATATCCTCTCTCTACATGCCAAGACCACCCACTCTATATTTTACTAAAAATTTTATTTAACAATCTTACTGCTTGGAAAGTTTGAGTTGTTACCAAAACCCATGAGGGAAGGTGATTATTTCCAGATTTTACTTACAAAGGAACTGAGATTGAAAAGTGGCTAAGAAACCTGCTCAAATGATGCAGTGAACCAGGCCTAGGGCTTAGGTTAAGAACCAGTATCTTTTCAATCCAAAAGTGTTGTCCCCTTTATCATGATCTCTTCTTCAGATCCCACCAATTTAGCTGAAGCCCAGACATAGATCACAAATAACTGTTGAATGATATTTAGTTCTTCAAAGTGTAACTAGCTTTTCTCTTTATTTCTGGAAATCATCAGCATTTAAAAAGTAGTCATTATGGAAATCACTATACTTAGAAGTATTCATTATTCATAATATTGGAATGACTTTGAATACTCAAACTTTATAGTAAATAATCCCAAGTTTCTAAGTGTTTCTTTTACAGTGAAAATTGTATCTTTCTGTGTGTGTGTAGGGGGGGGCGATTATTTTGCTTACAATTCCAGGTTACAATTGTTAATTTTCTGTTTTTGTTTTTTATAAATATTTTTAGAAATAAAGGCAGGACCTCAATCAGCTAAGTAACATTATATCCACAGTCAATAGCAAAGAGAGTAAATGTGGCACAGCTTGCTTGCAGCTAGCTTTCTCCATTTTGTTTTTCTTTTTTGCTGCTTTTTTTCATTTATTTTAGAGAGGAAGGAGGCAAACTGTGGTTAGCATATAAAATTAAAGAAAATAATTATTTTTTGCAAACATTTCCCCTTTTATAATACTTGCTTTTCTGTTCCTATCATTCAACATGGTTTGTCCCCATCTGAAAGCTGATTTTGAAATGTAAAAGCATTGAGAGCATTGAAGTGTGTGAAAATGTCATTCCTTTGTGGTGAGTAGAGAGGAGGCTTTGAGAGGAGAGCAGTATCTCATATTATCAAGTGTAAATTGTACAGACTTAATCCTGATGGTCGAATCTTAGTTGTTCTAAAGAAGGAAACCAGAACGCAGTAGCTCACTCTGTCTTCTATGAAGTGATATCAGTATGTTGTTATGGGACCATGCTACCAGGACTATCACCAGCTGAAGCCTCATAACCCTTGTCCAGAACTGGGATCTAAAATAAAGTATCAATTCAGGAGTACATTTTTTTTTTAGAAAAAGAAAACAAACTGTCTCTTTCCATTATGCATACCAGTCTAAGTTCCCACTCCCTCCCCTCCTCCCATTCCCTTCATTTACCCCTCCAATCCCACCCCCATCCACTCCTCAGAGAAGGTGAGGCACATTGCTTTAGGGAAAGTCCAAGGCCCTCCCTGCTATATCTAGGCTGAACAAAGTATCCATCGAAAGAGAATAGGTTCCCAAAAAGCCAGTACATGAAGTAGGGATAAATCCTGGAGCCACTGCCAGTGGCCCCTCAATCTGCCCCAGCCATGCAACTGTCAACCCCATTCAGAGAGACCAGTTTAGTCTTATGCTTGTTTCTTTCCAGTCTGGCTGGTATTGGTGAGCTTCTATTAGCTCAAGTACACTGTTTCAGTGGGTGTACCCATCATGGTCTTGACCTCCTTGCTCATGTTCTCATTCTACCCACCCTTCAACTGGACTTTGTGAGATCAGTCCAGTGCTCTGATGAGGGTTTCTGCCTCTGTTTCCACCAGTTGCTGAATAAAGGTTCTATTGTGATATTTAAGATATTCCCTTTTCTCTATCATTTAGGGTCTTAGCTGGGGCCATTCTTGTCGATTTCTCGAAATTTCTCTAGAGCCAGGTTTTTAACTAAGCCTATAATGGCTCTCTCAATCAAGATATCGCTTTCCTTGCTCTCCTGTCTGTCCTTCCTCCATCTCAACTATCCCATTTACTCAAATTCTCCTTGCCCCTCCCCTTGTTCCCTCCTCTTCCACTTCTGCTACCTTTCTCCTCCCACCTCCATGCTCCTAATTTTGTCAGGCAAACTTATCTATTTTGACGTTCCAAATGGATCTCTCTATATTTTTCTTAGGGTTCACCTTATTACTTAGCTTCTCTAGGATCATGAATTATGGGCTCAATATCCTTTGTTTATAGCTAGTATCTACTTATGAATGAGTAAATTTTTATTACAACCTGAATATTTGGTGACATATATTTTAAATAAATAAATAACTTGGCTCGTCAATAGAGTATCTTTTAAAACATTTTGGTCATTCTTTACCTAAAATCTTAGGAGAATTTTGATGGAAGTAACTAGAATGTTTGATGAAAAATTCCAAAATTGCTTTTATGGTTTATTTTCACAAATACTGGTTTTTATTAGAAACACTTTGTGGCCAAAAATTAATTCACTGACTCAAACCGAGACAGATTTAAGGTTTGTCATGATAAAATATACTACCTTTTCATATTACTGAACTGGATGGATAGGTTGAAATAAAAAACACACATTAAAAAGAAGAATGTTTTCAAAGATAGTTTAGCTTTCTAGAAACTTCACAGATAGTAGATTCTCAGTATTATCTTTGTTAGTTAAGGATAATTCACCCATTCTTAGTATAATTATTTATTTTAGAAATATACAACACTAAATCCAGTGCCTTAAGGATCATGATTCAGTCTGTGTATGCCCATCAGGTAAATATAACTCCTGCCTGGCATGACTTCCTGAGTTTCACCCATAGGACCTAATTAATGGTGGAGAGACAGAACCAACTCTCACGTATTATCCTGTGACCTTTGCCTGTGTACTACAGCAAGCACATATCCACATGCCCACCAAATCAATAAACATACATATTTAAAACTGATTAATTAAAGAAGCATTAATGAAATAGCTTGCCATGACTTCAGGTGTCATATTTAAATTTATTGTTCTACTGAATTCTGTGCCGAGGGAGGATTCACTGCTTTGGATAGGCTGGGTTTCCATGCTTGTGTTGGTCTGCTTCCTCTGCCCTATTCACTATTCAGATGTGTGCCACTTTCAAAAGAGTTCTCTCAGCCTTCAGAGAGTGATGCTTACTTACTACATAATAAGTCTTCATTGTCCCTGTTGGTGAGCATTTATACATCTGTGTTCTTCTAGAGATGGAGGTCAATGTTACTACGTCTTCCTCAATACTTCTCTACCTTATTTTTGAGAAAACATCTCTCATTGAACCTGCACCTCACTGATTCAACTAGATTCTCTGACAGTAACCCCCTCAAACCTGCCTATTTTCTGCCTTTAACTATTGGATTATATCAACTGTCTGACTCCATAGGCTTTCTTGGTGATTTCGGCTCAGATCTTACTGCTTAAATATTTCTTCAACTAGCTCTCTTTCTCCCAATTTTATTTTTAAGTAAGCATTCCTCTAGCATGATACTAAATATTCTAAGTAAACCTCCAGCCTAAATTGAAAATCCCCAACTCATTTACCTTTCAACATTATAAAACATGAGTGACAATGTCTTAGAACAAGTGGACTGTAATATTCCAGCTCCAAGAAATAAGACCCAAATATATAAAATATGACTCCTTAGCAATAATCTTACAGGTGTTGTTATCTGGGGCTGAGAATTATGGTATGAAGGACATTTATTTTCCTTTTTAAGTAAACCTTAATTTCAGTGAAACAAGAAAGGAAAAATAATCAAACCTCATTTTGAAGCAACAGCAAAAATAAGGATAAAAATGTGTAGGAAGAATTCCACAGTGACTTAGTATGTATATAAAGGTTTCAAAGTAACATATAGCTTTTTACTTGACAATATAAGATAAAGAAAATCTTAACTTTTCCAAATATACCACTTAATCTTAACATCATCATAATAAATATGTAAACATATACATATATCCATATGTATATACATGAATGTGTTTTCGTGTGTGTGTGTGTGTGTGTGTGTGTGTGTGTGTGTGTGTGTAGATAATGAAGTACATGAAAAGAGCCAAGATAATTCCATGAAAATATAGATAAAATTGGGAGGGTTAAAGAAAAAAAAATCCTTTGGTGATAGTTTATAATATATTGCAGGACTCGTAAGATGCCTCAGTAGTAAAGCACATGATGTTCTTTCAAACAATCTGAACTCATTTCCTAGCAAACAGAATGTGTTTATACAGCTGCCCATAATTTTGCTGCCAGGGTATCTGACATCCTCTTTTGACATTTACTGGTACCTGTGCTGTGTTACATCTTCTGACACTGTCTACTAGTACCTACACCATGTTCTCATCCTCTTCTGACATCATCTACTGGTACCTGAGCTATGTTCTCATCATCATCTGACATCTACAGTATCTGAACTAAGTTCACATGCATTGACATAGATGCATGAACATAAACACTGTTAAAAATAAGGTAAAAGTGCCAGACGGTAGTGGCACACATCTTTTATCCTAGCACTTGGGAAGCAGAGGCAGGTGGATCTCTGTGAGTTCGAGTTCAGCCTGGTTTACAAGAGCTAGTTCCAGGACAGGGTTTAAAGCTACAGCAAAATCCTGTCTTGAAAAACATAAATAAATAAATAAATAAATAATAAATAAATGTTCAAAACATATCATAAAACTACTCTCTGTTGTTCTAACCTGTTATCAAAAATTGAAACATAACTAGAATTTTTAGATGAAAAGTTCATCCCTATTTCTTTCCATGGGAAAATGTATTTTATTTTCTGACATAAAGCTATACCTTTTATGAATGTTTTATATGTGTAAAATATTATGTTTAAGTTAAATAAAGATACGTTGTTAAAAATGTTCAGTATCAGTTGATATTTATTTAATATGAACTGCAAGGAAATATTACAAGGAGGTAGTACTGGTGAGTTTTGTCAGCTTGAAACAAGTTTGATTCATTTGGGAAAAAGGAACTTCAAATAAGAAATTGCCTTTATAAGACTGGCCTGTAGGCCAGTCTATGGGAACATTTTTTTTTAATTTAATGATTAATGTGCCCAGTGCCTTCCCTGGGCAGGTGCGTTTGGGGATCTGTAAGCAGGCATGTTGAGCAAACCATGGGGAATAAGTCTGTAGGTAGCACTGCTCCGATGGCTTAGCTTCACTTCCTGTGTTAAGTTCCTAAATTGACTTCTCTCAATGGAGGATGTGACTTGTACAATAAATAGGTAAATCCTTTCCCCAAAGTTGCTTTTGATTATAATATTCATTGTTTCACCAGAAAAGAGGAAAGGGATGTGTTCACTTCATTCCTTCTTTCATATTCAAAAGAAACCACTATATGGATGAATTTTGTCAAAGAAATTAGGAGAACAGATTCTTTCCCTAACTATATAAGACTTTGGTGCTGTGGGACAATGGTCTATATCCTGTCAATGATATTTTAAATAAACACTGAATGGCCAGTAGCCACACAGGAAGTATAAGTGGGGCCACACAGGAAGTCAATAAGTAGAGGTGAGGCAATAAGAACAGGAGAATTCTGGGAAGAAGGAAGTCCTAGTCTGCAGTCATGACCCAACCACAGAAGAAGCAAGATGTGACTGCCTTGCCAAATAAGCCACCAAGCCATGTGGCTAAGATCGACATGAATAATGGGCTAATATAAACTATAAGAGTTAATAAGAAGTCTGAGCTACTAGCCATTTAGTTTATAACTAATGTAGACCTCTGTGTGATTTCTTTGGGACTTAATGACTGCAGGAACCAGGCAAGACAGAAACCTCAGACAACACTTTGGACAACTGTTCTTGAATTTTTTTCCCAAGAAACAATAAAGCTACAATCATTATACAATTTAACAAGCTAATTGCAAAGTCTATATAAAAAGTACAAAAGAAAACAGTCAAAATATTTTGAAAGAGAACAAATAATTTCTGTCATTGCTTAACTTTAATGTTTCCTACAAAAATAAAGGTATGGTAATTAGACACAGTATTAATGGTGTGGCACAGTCATTGAAAACAGTGGAAATGTATATGATTCTGAGAGTTGATTCACATTCACAGAGTCAACTAATTCTTAGAAATACTACAAAATTATTTAACAAAAATCACTATATTTAACAAATTTGATGCTGTTTGTTAAAAATAATCACCCATTATATATTTTTTCTATAGAAACTATTGTTATCATCTAATATAATCTGATCATAGTTGGTGTAAAAGGTCCTTTTGTCTATGTGTTGCTTTCCTTAATGAATAAAGACTCTGTTTTGGCCTGTTGATAGGGCAGAACTTATGTAGGCAGGGAAGATGGAACTGAATTCTGGGAAGAAAAACACAGAGTAGGAGAGAGGCAATGGAGCCGCCAGAGACAGAAGCTGGGAATTTTACCAGGTAAGCTACTGCCACGTGACAATATACAGAATAATAGAAATGGGTTAAATTAAGATGTAAGAGTTAGCCAATAAGAAGCTAGAGCTATTGGACTTAGCCAAGCAGTGATTTAAATAATACAGTTTCTGTGTGATTATTTTGGTTCTGGGTGGTGGGAACTAACAAGCGACCGTTCTCCTCCTCACACAGTTTTCCATCCCAAACTCTATAACCTTTCTTTCATCCCTTCAATGAATTCTATTAAAATAAATAATTCTAAGTGGGGCCTAGATATAAGATCAAAAATAAAAAGGCAAATGGGATATAAAATAATACTTCCAACTAAATATTACTGAAACTAGATAATAGCATACAAAACAAAAGCTACAGCAGTGGTTAGAAGAAAATGTAGAAATTTAAACAATTCTGTCAGTAGAAGTATAAAAATGTCAGTGAAACAGATCCATGTTACAAATTTACCCAACTTGAAAGCATCAGTAATTACCAGGTGAAAAGCCCTTGGCTATATACCATTGAGGAGTGATTTAGATTAGATTAATCTCTGGACATTTCTATGATGAATTATTGAGATTAGGTTAGTTAAGGTGAAAAGACTTATTTTAATTTTAGGGCAGCACTATTTTATTAGATGGGATCCTGGAATGAAAAGAAATGAGAAAGGGAGCTGATCAATAGCATTTGTTTCTATCTGCTCCTTGACTGTGGGTAATATTATAAGCTGCCTCAAACATGCTGTCATAACTTGACCACTGTGATAATCTATATACTCAAATAGTGAGTTAAAATAAATCTACTATCCCATAAGTTGTTTTGATCAGATATTTTATCACAATAATAGAAAAAGTAACTAACATAGTCTATTTGTACCAGAACTGGGATATCCACTGTCATGATATGCCCATTTGATTCTCAGGCCATTTCCTCAGGAACTGGACTAGTAACTAAAATTCATACTACAGTGTAGCATATCATCTTGCTGCCTCCTTCCAATTTCCTGAGAATTTCCATGCCACTGAATTAGAAAGTAATGGATTAATTTCTTTGGTGGAGATAATTTCAAGATAGCATAATACTTAGGCAATGCCTTGGCTAATGCTCATTGCTTTTATCCAGATCAATAATGAGATAGCAAAAGTATATTAAAGGGTTTAACATTTGCATTCATAACTTCCTACTTCCTGATTGCAGTCACAATGTGACAAGCTGCCTCAAGCACTTGCCACCATGATTTCAATGCTAGAATGGGCAATATCCAAAAACTATGGTCCAAAATAAACTCACTCTCCCGTGAGTTACTGTTTGCATGTATTTTAATCATAAAAATTAGAAGAATAATTTCTAAACTGAGCAAAGAAAATTAACTTAACCAAAGATATTTAGAACAAAAGAAAGCACAAAATGTAAGAATGGGTAAAAAAAATTATTAGGAAAGATAGGTGCTGGAGAGATAGCTCAGGTTAAGACATTGCCTGTTCTTCCAAAGGTCCTGAGTTCAATTCCTGGCAACCACATGGTGGCTCACAACAATCTGTAATGAGGTCTGGTGCCCTCTTCTAGCCTGCAGGCATACACACAGACAGAATATTGTATACATAATAAACAAATAAATATTAAAAAAGAAGTCTTAAAAAAGAAAATATAAGTGGCATCAGCAAAACAAACATCAGTTCTTTGAATGTTGTATACCAAATTAAAAACTATATAAAGATGAACACAATAGAAGGTAAGTCAAGTAGCAATTTTGCTTCTCTCTTGATCAAGATATGAGCAAAGGATTATAAAATACTGTATTTTGCATAATTATTCATATTTTTCAAATCTTGAAAACATTTAAATATTCACCAGATAAAAAATGAATTCAGAAATGCAGTTTTACTACTTTGTATAAAGTTATTCAACAGTAAAAAAATAAAAGGAAAGTAGACACTAGACTGGGCAGCACATATCTCTGATCCCAGTACTCAGCAAGCTTTTGAGAAGATCATCAGTATGAGAGCAGCCTATGTCACAGGCAAAGACACTCTACAAAACATAAATAATTATCATACTATAATCGATAAGAATCCTTCAAAAATGCATCGAATAAAAAAGAAACAGTACATGTTTGCAATTCTCTTTTTATCAAATTCTGAAATAAACAAAATTAAAATATAGCTGTAGAAAGCAGATGGTGGGTGACTTCAATTTTGAAGAAATTGTTAATAATATAGGAAGCTCCTAAGAAGAGGAAAATATGCTCTCTTTGGTTCTAAGGGCATATGAAATTGTCTGAATCTGTCTATCAAAATAACTTAGATCTCTATATTTAATATATGTATATACTGTATACTTTTATATATGAAACTGTAATATATTTAAAAGAATGAATGTTAAATCAGTAAGTGGGACCCTAAGAAAGACATACATAGATCTAATCTACATGAGAAGTAGAAAAAGACAAAATCTCCTGAGTAAATTGGGAGCATGGGGACCTTGGTAGAGGGTAGAAGGGGAGGAGAGAGACATGGAGGGGAGCAGAGAAAAATGTAGAGCTCAATAAAAATCAATAAAAATAAAAATAAATCAGTAAGTGATGCAGACCAAAATAGGTAAGCTCTTAGTTATATATGCTTTATAAACAGATGTTAATGTTTAAACCTGGACAACTAAACTCTATCATTATCATTAACAGTACAACTTACTAGAACATACATATAGAAATCAAAGAGTAATGTTATTTAAGTGTAAAAAAAAAAGCTTAGTATTTAAACTAAGAAAAAGATATTTATTGAGTTAAATCATGTAATTAATTTTAAACAATCTGTTGTATTTTCTGCCATTTCTCTCTATTTTCTTAAAATTTTTCTAGGTATAGTTCTTTTAATGACTCACGTTGATTTTCACAGCATTTCCATAGAGTGGGGTTATGCTATTATACTATAGAAGAACTGTGTGAGAAGCCTTGAAAATGCTGAGTTTAATTGGTCAAATTCCCATAAATAATCAGAGTGATACTATTCTTGAGAGAAGAATTTCAAGAAATTTAAAGCATGTGAAAAAGGCATTCGTGTGGGAGACTCCAGAAACTTTTGTAAGGATTTTTTTTTTTTTAACATGAATCAGATTTAGGAGACACCAAATTTTCCAGCATTGTCTTTTTTTTTTCTTAAAAAACAAAACAAAACAAAAACAAAAACAAATTTACTGCCTGTTCTTATTACTTAAGCTGAATTGCCCATGTGTTTTAATTTCACTCTGAAAAAGATCTTTGCTCTTTTCTGACAACAGAAGATCTAGGCTGTCAGGAAAACACAACAGAAACACCTGAGTGTGCAGCAAGCTGTCTCAGTTGTGCAGAGAGAGCTCCATATTTTCTTTGAGAATGGTCTTCCCAGTACATCCCGCTTACAGTAATTAGTATCCTGACGACTCAGGCGATGGGTGTAGACAAAAGCTCTTCTTTCAGTTTTCAGACACATCAATGCAAAGACCTAGATATTGATTTGTGCACTGACATCCTTCTAACTATGCTATCTTAGTGAAGAAAGCCCCAAATTAACCAATAATAAAGTGTTAGAAGTTGTAGTAGCTGCCCTCCTGGGACTTGTTCTTGGACAGTGCAGGGGCCCCTCCAGACACAGACCATCAATCCTACTGAAGGACTCACAGCAGCACGGTATTGACTGTTAGTACAATAGAAAGATCACAGCAATACCATTTCCTGTTTGCTTGTGTATATTACCTTTAAGTTAACTTTCTACATATGCATACTTAATATTCTATTACTTAAAATTGTATGCATGTCTATACAAAGTGTGTGTTATGTGCTGTCGTGATGGGAAGAGTCCTTTTTTCTGAATAATAATATGCAAAAGTATCAGATGATTCTCAGCGTCTTTGGCAGAGCAAAATCAAAAAAGATTAATTTTCACAACAAATGTAGAACAATTATTTTGTATTATCATTAGATATGAATAAATTTTTTGTCAATATTTATTTTCACTATATTTTCTTTTCTTTTTCTTTTACTAAGGACAAAATTTTAAATTATTTGATATTGCTATTAGGTATGGATAAATTTTTGTCATTATTTATTTTTCACTACGAATTTATCTTTTGTTTCATTTGCTAAGGACAAATTTTAAAACTTTTAAATATAAAATTTTTAAATTTTGTCTTTAGTTATATGTATTACAAAGAGATAAAATTCAGCATTCAATTAATTACATAAATATAGGCTAATTTCACTGAATCCAGAGGTCAAACATTAAAAAAGATTATATAAGATTATGTATATTTCTCTCCTAATTATTCCTTGACATTATTAATATTCAAATAAGTTACAAACTTTTTTATTTTTGTCTCATTATTTGATAGGAACAATCACAATTTTCCTTATCTTAAATTTGGACTTTTGGTGGTACTTTGGAGGGATCTATGTTTTTAGCTTGTACATAGTCTCAGTAACTTCCCAACTGACCCTTTGGCCTATTGCCACATCTCAGAGATATAAAGTTTCTCTAATGGGACTAACAAAAGTAACTGTGACTTTCAAAAATGAATACCGGGTTTTAAACTGTCAGTGATGACGTTGATGCCAATTACATGGACACAGCAAGCAGAGTTCCAGCTTTCAAGGTTTCTTATTTCTTACATCAGAATTTTAATGAAAGCATTCACCTTCCATGACCTTATATGATCCAGATTGTTAGGAAGAAAAGGAAATCCCCTTTGGAATATTGTGTGAGCAGTGTGAACAGTTTATTTGTAATTTTTAGGGAACACATGTAGTCGTTAGTAAATCATGCTGGCAATTGGTCAACATGGACATAATTTGTTCTCTAGTTGTTCAGAGACAAGGGAATTATGAGGAAAACAAAAGTTAGATGGATTTAGGCCATAGGAATTATCTTGCCATTGACTGTCAGGTTTCTCAATTTAATTACTTGGAAAGATATCCTGGGAGTTGTGATTAAAGGTTGATTTGGAAAATTTCTCTCTGTATGAGTCCCTGTTGGAGTTGATTACCCTCCAAGCTGATTCTGGATATTGGCCCTTTGTCTCCTCTCTTCTGTCTCCAAAAGGCTGGAGTCTACAAATTCCTCATTTATTCTCTGGATTAATATTGAGTATGGCCAAGGGGATGTAGGAGCAGAAGAGAAAAATTTGGAAGAGAGAGGGGAGTTGTTTTCCCTTTCTTGTTCTCTGGTTTTTCAGATGAAGGTCCTCTCCTTCTCTGCTGTAAATATTGTCTCCTGGCTCCATTAGACTTCTCCACTGGCTTCACTCTCTCTGTTTCACCTGGGTCTTAAACAGTGATGTGATGCTTGTTGCTTTTGTTTCATCCCACACCACCACAGTTCTACCCACACCACCACAAATAACTATGTTGCTAAAGTGTTTGGTTAAACTAGTTATCATCCTGACTGATCTGTAC
>NC_022031.1:10322315-10325411 GCF_000317375.1 Microtus ochrogaster | reverse complement strand
AAAAAAAAGTGTGGCTTCTTAGACTACTTTTCTCAAATATTTAAAATCTAGTATTTTGCCTCACTTTGAGTAAAGCTATTAAATTTCACATCAGTTTTAAAGGATGGGCCCTAGAATAAGCCCCTCATCCTCCCTCTCTACTTACCCCCTATGCTTTCTGTCTTTAAACAAATATTTGAGATATTTCTGTGTGCTCTAAGTCATATTTTGTGGCTAAATAACTCATAATTAAACTTTTGAATAATTTTCGTTTCTTCATAAATATTCAATGTGTGGATCCCAATACAAATGATAGAAAAGTTACTTTAAAACCCTTGAAATACACTAAATAATTTTTAATTAATAGAATATTGCCTTTTAATAATTTTAATAACTTTTATTTGCAACATCTTTATCACAGCTACAATAAACATCAATAACTACTGATAATTCAATAAACTAAATATTATAGGGTTAAAACCAACTAAAAATTTAATGAACAAAGCAAACAAAATACTAAGACCATTGAAAATTGTAGAAGACCTTTTGAGTTTAGAATTATCCCTGAAGAGTGTTCGATCACAAACAGAACATACATATTACACCCTCTCATCCAAAGGCTCAGGAATCATCGAGGAAATGGAAAAATAGTAAAAGTCTCAGGTCGCAGATGAGCACAAGAGAATAGTATCTTCTAGACACAGAAAGGCAGCTGCATTCATGAACTCCTAGCAGGTATGATAGCATGCACAAGATCTGTAATCCCAAACCAAATCATAGCAGGGCGAGCACACGTGGGCACAAAATGCCCCCTGCCAAGAGCTATCAGAAATTGTTAACTTCTGAGATAAGAACGGTCAGTTTTCTTTAAGAATGTAGTCTCCGGTGATGGTGCCCCAGCGGACAGTGCATAGGACACCTCAGAGGACTGCTCTGCTACTCTGTTCTGGTCTCCGGGAGCAGCTGAGCTCAGAGCAGGCAAAGCTCAAGGCTCCTGGTACCGTAGAAGGCCAAGCAGACACCAGAGATAGAGGTGGGGGTGTCGGTGTCTGAGGGCCACACTGAACGCTGCTGGGGCCTATAGGGATCTGAGTGATCTGCACGGCTACCTGGGGCAGTGGTGACATCCAGACCCAGCTGCTCCTAAGGACCATGTCTGGATCCATGGTCCTAATGAGGGTGTGCTGAAGTCCAAGTCCTATAGTGCCACCAAAGGTCACATGGAAGCCAAGAGTAAGGGCAGCAACTTGAGGCCTCAGCGGTGTTCAGCAGCCAGCTGCCAGAACTGTCTCCATCTGAGTGGTCATTGCTTCAACCCAGAGCTAGGATATCATCCGGGCCCAAGCTGATGAATGGGGCCATGTCTGAGTCAGTTCTCTGCTGTGGCACAATGGTTTTATACCCTGTAAAGTTTTGTCAGTTGTACTGGTTTAATAAAATGCTGAATGGCCAGTATCTAGGCAGGAATTATAGGAGGGGCAACCAGAACAGAATTCTGGAAAGAGGAAAGGCTGAGTCTGAAGTTGTCACCCAGATGCAAAGGAAGCAAGAGGAGAATGCCTTTATGATAAACGGTACCAAGCCACATGGGTAACACAGACAAAAATTATGGATTAATGTAAGTTAGAAGAGTTAATAAGAAGCCTGAGTTAATAGGCCAATCAGTTTATGATTAATGTAAGCCTCTGTGTATTTCTTTGGGAGTGAACAGCTGATGGGACCAATCAGGCCAGAAACATCAATCAACAGTGTTCCATTTGAAGTTGGGTTCTATGTTTATATCTGTGGCCTGTGTCACCTCAGGAGGCCTTAAGAACCATGCTAGATGAAAACCAGAGAGTGTTACTGAGCCTGACCACCCTTCACAGGCCCTGAGAATCCTAACTTTGCCTCTGACTGGACACTACAGTAAGAGTGCTCGCCTGACCATCACTGAAGAGCTGGCCCATGTACTCAGGAGATTCTGCCCCACCCCTCAACAAAGCAAGGATTAATGGATCCTGGGGGCTTAGACTGGCCTACCACCCAGGCCCACAGAAAGACCTTGGGTTGGCCCACCCTAACCTCTATCACATCTAGGACCTGCTGGAGCTTGTGAAGGGACTGTGGAACATAACTGCAGATCTCCAAGACTAAGGGCAGCCACAGGATAACCCAGAGGTGTTCCGGTGAGGGTCCAGTGATGAGCATGTACCAGAAACCAGAGGCTTTGAACCAGATCACTCATTACAGTGAACATATGCTAGTAAAGCTGATAGATAAAAGGGTACACTGGGTGACACATTGAGGTCCCCAATGCTACCAGGATGAATGAAGAGGTATTGGAGAGATGCGAAAAAAGAAGTCAAGAAGTTTTTGTTGTTGTTTTGTTCTTGTGTTTGGTTTGGTTGTTTGCTTGCTTATTTTGTTTAGTTTTATTTTCTGGGGCAGTGCTGCAGGGGTGAAGTGAGGATATAGAAAGTCTGGGAGCTGAGCAGAATTGGGGTGTACGTTGTGAAACTAACAAAGAATCAATAAAGAAGTTAAATTTAAAAAATAAATAACTAAATAAAAGAATGCAGACACTGATGATTTGACCATACTCTGGTCATTCAAAAATATTTGGGCAGTACTGATACATCTTGATCAAGGAAAAATTAGGATACAAATTTCAGTGTGAATAGAAGAGCCATCTGAGAATATCAGAAAGGAGAGGATGAATATGATAAAAATGTTATACAAAGTTATCAAAGAACTAATAAAAAAGCATAAATATGAACAAAATAATGCAACTTCCAATGATTAAATGTCAATGGGTATCACATGTACTATAATCATAATAATGTTACTATGCATTTTTACCAGTATTTGGAACTATTTACAGAAAGTTTTCCAACAAATATAGCTTATACAATTTTGACTAGTACACTATATAAAGCTAGAGAATGGGTTCTAAAGAAAGAGTATGTGAGCAAATAAGGATTTTGGTTGTGTGTATCTTATCCTAAAGAAATCTGGTTAAGTGTTTCCCTTACTCCACATCCTTTCCAGCATAGGCTATCATTGGTGTTTGTGATTTTAGCCATTCTGACAGGTTGAAGATGGTATCTCAAAGTTGTTTTGATTTGCATTTCCCTG
>NC_022031.1:10277895-10321670 GCF_000317375.1 Microtus ochrogaster | reverse complement strand
CTCTTGGGAATATACCCAAGAGATGCCCAATCATATTACAAAAGCATTTGTTCAACTATGTTCATAACAGCATTATTTGTAATAGCCAGAACCTGGAAACAACCTAGATGCCCCTCAATGGAAGAATGGATAAAGAAAGTGTGGAACATTTTCACCACTCAGCAATAAAGAGTACCACTCAGCAATAAAAATCGATGACATCTTGAATTTTGCATGCAAATGGATAGAAATAGAAAGCACTATCCTGAGTGAGATAACCCAGACCCAAAAAGATGAATATGGTATGTACTCACTCATTAGTAGATTCTAGCCATAACCAAAGGACATTGAGCCTATAGTTTGCAAGCCTAGAGAAGCCAAATAGTAATCTGAACCCAAGGAAAAACATATAGATCTTCTTTGAATTTGGAAGCAGAAAAGATAGCCAGGCAAATGCTGGGAGCATGGGGGTTGGGGCTGGGGTGGGAAGGGGAGAAGAGAAGGATTGGGGAGAGCTTTGGGGAGTGGGAGGATTGAGATGGAGAAAGGGCGAATATAGGAGCAGGGAAGAAGATATCTTCATTTAGGGAACCATTTGAGGGTTGGAAAAAGACTTGGCTCTAAAGGGGATCACAGGTATCCACGAGGATATCCCCTGCTAGGTCCTTGGATAGCAAAAGAGAGGGTTCCTGAACTGGCCTTGTCCCATAGTCACTCTGATGAATATCTCGAATATCACCATAGAACCTTTGTCCGACAATGGATGGAGATAGAGACAGAGACCCACATCAGAGTACTGGACTGACCTCCCAAGGTCCAGTTGAAGAGCAGAAGGAGGGAGAAGATGAGCAAGGAAGTCAGAACCATGAGGGTTGGTCCACCCACTGAGACAGCATTCCTGAGCTAATAGGAGCTCACCAAATCCAGCTGGAATGGGACTGAACGAGCATGTGATCAAACCGTATTCTCTGAATGTGGCTGACAATAGGGACTGACTGAGAAGCCATTGGTAATGGCACTGGGACTGGTTTCTACTGCATGTACTGGCTTTTTGGGACCCTAGTATATTTGGATGCACACCTTCCTAGGCCTGGATGGAGGATGGATGTCCTTGGACTTTCTACAAGGCAGGGTTTCTAACTCTCTCTTAAGACTGAAGTGGGAGGGAGGAGGATGAGTGGGGGAGCAGGAGGGGAGGAAGTAGAAATTTTTGAATAGAAAAATAAAAATAAAAAAAGATATTATAAACAAAAAAATAAATGGAGACATACAGTAACAAAAAGAAATCGGGTTAAGAGGCTTCTGCATTGAGATATATGTAACAGAATATTAGAATGGTAATGTGGAGGCATGACTAGACCTGAAAACCCTAGAGGCATAGAAAATTCCTTGAATGTCATTGCCATCATGCAACAGGTATGAGGTAGCCTTATTTTGGTGGTGACAGAAAAGGTTGCATAAAGGATGCTAGTTGGAAAACTGAGAACATACCAGAATTCTGCTGTTAGGCAGGTGTTGATAAATGCAAATTAAACCAAAACCATCACTTCATAGAAGCCTTTGTCTCCCATTCCCCTTCCATTTTCTTTACTACTACCTCTCTAAATACATACCTTCTCATATTTCAGTTTTGTACTAATTTATTCTAAAGTGGAGTAGTTTGTTTAGAATGACTCTATGTAGCAAATCAATTTCCATACTCTCTGGGAAATTTTTCATAGTGAAGAATGCAACAGCTACTATAGAAAAATCACAAGTAGAAAAAAGTATTAAGTATTAAGCTTGACTTACAGCAGAAATCATGATTTGAAATCAGTAGTGTGTGGTGCATGTTAAAACTTCTGCATGTTCTGGCTTTGTGGGAGCCTAGTCTGTTTGGATACTCACCTTCGTAGACCTGGATGGAGGGGGGAGGACCTTGGACTTCCCACAGGGCAGGGAACCCTGACTGCTCTTAGGACTGGAGAGGGAGGGGGAGGGGAGTGGGGGAAGGAGAAGGGAAATGGGAGGTAGGGAGGAGGCAGAAATTTTTAATAAAATAATTTAAAAAAACTTTTGAGGATCAAATCATTATAACACAATACTCTTGCCATCTATCTTGTAGCAGAAGTACAAGGATTAAATTTCATGAATTGGCATGCATAAAAGATATTATTCAGAGACCATGGTAGGGCATGCCTGTAATCCTGAGGCATGATGTTTGCACATTCCATGTCATGGTGGGCTACATAGCAAATCTTAACATAGTTCCAATAAAATTTAACTCTCTGTTTACCTCATATTCATTTTTCTTATTTTTGTGATCCTCTAAATAGTATGTTCCAAATATTTAAATAATAGAAAAGCAGTTGCATTTAAAGTAAAAAGCATTTATTTGTTTTAGATTTTAGTTGTGAATGGTAAAACACTGTCATGAAAATTGTACCTGAAGGTTTCTTTTTAAAGTCTCCCAAACCGATATTTGCGCGTGTGTATATATGTCCTGTGTACAGATGCCCATGGAGGCCATAAGTAGACGTCATACTCCCTAGAGCTAGAGTAGCAGACAGTTGTGTGCTGCCCAACTTGACAAAAGGTATCGATACACTGAAGGACTAGTATACACTCAGTCACTGAGGCCTGGCTCCAGAACCCAGATTTCTACCTTGTCCCTTTAAGAGACAAACCCACACTCACTCTGCCCACTTAGGCAAGTTCACCTCAGTCTGCTTTCTTTCTCTCTCCCCAGTATTCTTCTGAAGAGGCAGTTTTCTGTCTCTTCCCTCCTTCCCTTCTTCTCTCTCCTCTCCCCTATCTCTCTCTATCCCTCTACCTCTCTCTTTCTTTCTCTCCTCCCTTCCCTCCTAACCTCCTCTAAATAAACTCTCAACACTCCCCCAAAAAAGTTAAAATAAGACCTTGTTTTTAGTTATTTTAGGGGGATTATTTACTTTTAATTATTCATAAAATACATATATGTTTCTTCTAATTTACATTTTTATGTTTTAACAGTTATAAAATATGCTATTTATCATTTTTATCTGAATAATTTATTGGATACTAGTAATTTTTGAAAAAAATTAAAATTCTTCCACATCTAAAATATGTTTGACTCCCTTTAATATTCACTTTAAGATAACCTCAATAATAAAATTAAAATGTTGTGAGATGGTTTAATGTGTGCTGCATTTTTGTTGTAGAATGTCACGGTGCTTCCATTTCTGCCACACACCACCTAACATATATTATTAAAAGCATATATGGTTTTCTTGAAGAACTGACTGTAGTTCATATGCATTTAGGAAGACTTTAGAGTGAGCAGGAGGATGAAAAATGTATGTCAACCCAGGGAAATCTGGAAGACTCTGGAGCAGTCAGAAAAATGTATGTCAACCCAGGGAAATCTGGAAGACTCTGGAGCAGTCAGAGTTTTCAGTAGCCCGAAGTAGAACACATTACAGGGCTTGTAAATGTGCTATACACAAGAACCACAGAGTCCATATACAAACTCCAGGAACTCTGTGGGTTCTAGCCCTACAATGTAGACAAGAGGCCAGTTGGGCTACCATGACTGTTATGCAAAACATATGATGTTTCTATGCATGTACAACCCATCATATTCACTTTTATTTTCTCGTAAAAAGATGTTTAAGTGAAAACTCTGCCTTGAATGTATTCTCATCCATCACTTTAAAAGTTCCTTAATAGCTTTAGGGTACCACTCTTCCAGAAAGACAATCTTTACAATATTCGACCTCCATAAGTCTAGACTCCGGGGATAAAGTCCGAAGATGTATTTAAGCAGCACATTGAGTTCAGAGAAATTTGCCACATTAAACTAATAAAACATGACTACAGAACCATCTGTAAACGTGAAGCGCCATATAAATGCTTATTAATAAGCATTTTTCTCCAATTTATATTTCTTTTTGTTCTAAGATGCCTTTTAAAAATACATTATGGGTTATTTTGTATAATGCCTTTCAAACAAATTATATTCAGGACATTTTAGAGAGTCAAACACATGTCAGTGTGTGGCATAAATTACAGAAGGACACTTTGAATAGTAAATAAATTAGTACATTCAGTCAAAAAGCCAGAGAAAAATGGGTTGTGTAAGCGTCTGGGTTGAAATATCTAGACTCTCTGGAACCAAGACATTAAATCCCAGCAGGGCAGACCTGTCCTTCTTCCTTTTGAGATAAGAGTCCATTCAGTTTAGAGTCTGCTGGTTTTTTGAATGATCTTGAACAGTATGCATGTCTACTCTGTGTGAACATTTTTACCAAGTCAGGACAAGGACGAAAACATTCAAGAGAATTCAACCAGCACCAAGGTATGTCTTTTTATGTGAACAACATTTTAGTGGCAATAAGACTGACAGAACACAGTAGAAATAGAGGACTAGAATGTGTATTTGTGGTGGAAAAAGAAAAAAAATCTAAGTTAGTGTCTGAGCAGTTTTTACTAATGACTGTAAGAAAGCAGATTCAAATATACTGTAGAATTTGCATGGAATTAGACTACAGCATAGGTGATGATTGGGAATATCTTATGATTTTTGTATGCATTAATCTGAACCCACAATGACATAATAGAAAATTAAATAACATGATGATAATATTTGGATGTGAAAATATTTGAGTATCATGTCTCTAAGTGATGATTTTCAAATTTCCCAAATTTCAGAAATCCCATTAAGTGTTGAATATATTTTGCAAGAAAGAATTCAAATCAGCTAATACAAAAAGCCTCAGTCTTTCTCAGACACTGACTTATAATGGATTTTTCCAGATTCATATCAGGATTGTGAGGATGGTTAGGATATAAATCACATCTGGGAAGGCAGATAGAAAACAGGACTCCCATTCAGTAAGAAGGCACGCTACAGGCCAGGCAGTAACAAAGAGCTAGGAAAATCTAGATGTAATTTTAAATTTCTATTGTGCGTTAGATGACAGGACCACGATGGTGATGACCTTGGAAGAAATAATTAAGACAATATAAAAACCTAGTAGCTGATACTTCTCAAAGGCACAGTTTTCATCTGAACTTTAAGTATCCATTGTTTGGGTAGCTCCCTCTTTTCTTTTCAAACAATCACAAAAGCAATCCTAAATTCTGACAGATCATCCTGCAGATAAGCTGGAAGGCTTCCAAACTCATTTTAGAAGTAGGGATGAACATGAACACAGTAGAAGCCGGCAACCAACCTCAGGTCCCGCACAAAGTGTCCTGTACCACTGTGGATGTGTGCATTGACAACTTGAAACAGGGGACTCTTGTCTCCGAATAGGGAAGACTCATTATCTAGTCAGTAGAAAATACACTTTTATTTTAGTTTTTCACCCACCGAATGAATAAATTTGTTTTCAAAATTTAGTGGTCTCCTTTAGCAGGATTTGCTTAATCCCCATTCTTAACTTAGATCACTTCTCACAGTCCTAAGAGCACTTATGTGTCCTCATCTTATCACATCTTATGTGTAAAACAGCAGCTCTCTGTCTGTCTGTCTGTCTGTCTGTCTGTCTGTCTGTCTGTCTGTCATCTCATCTGCTTTGCAGCCCCACTGTGATGTGTATGAATTACACTCATGGACTATAAGTAAAGAAAACACAATTAAAGGAATAGTTACTTATTTTGGAATAATATTATTTTTCTTCTTGAATTCCTACATATCAAAGTGGACACATTTAAAGAGAACTTCTAATAAAAAGAACGACAACATGCCTTCAGATTTACATCCTAAGGAGAATAAACAGATCGTGAATATTTATGTGGTTTGGGAAAAGACTTGCATTACACACTCTGTATTGTTGAACCAAGTAATTATGCAAAGATGGTTTCATTTAAAATAACAAATGCCACATTTTAGTTTGTGTTCAACAGTTTTAATGCATATTGATAATGGAAGGAAATAGCTTCTATTTAAAAAACAATACATTTAAGTTGGAAAAATGCCATTACAGCATATTTTAAAATGTTAAAATGGCTAGAATTGTGTTAGGATAAGAGCTAACAAAGGTCCAAATGCTGACTGAGGTTTAAGAATGAGACATAATTGTCTCCATACAAGGTAATGTAGCTGTCTCAGTCTGATAATTCCTTATGCTCCAGTTGATGCATGCCTTTTATTTGTCCAGTTTGAACTGTATGTACAACAAAGTGCAAAAGGAAATTTAGAGGTCACCATGGGTTAGGAGCAGAGTAGCATATCTCTATTACCAAGTCATGTGAATGCCAATTTTATTATAGCTCGTGTAATTATAAGAAAATACTTTGTGGTTTAATATCTACATAATAGGCATTTGGGAATGCAATAGCATATTACTAGATGCATAAAAAGATTAAGATCATGTCTATGAGACTGATCCCAATCCAAAGCAAATCAATGTATATACTAAAGTAGTAGAGAGTAAATCAATTATTAATGTTCTAATAGTCTGTCAAGTAGGAATTCTATAAGTTTGGGAAACAGACAGATACAGCTTTAAATTCAGTTCTGTATTCTTGTTCAATTTTGTTTTTAATGTCATTGAGTCTTTTTGTTCCTCCTCTGTTTCTCTCTCTGTGTTTCTGCCCCCCCCCCCGTGTGTGTGTTTTGCATGGAAGAGTAGCAAATCCCAACAATCTCTGTTTTCTTCTTGAGCCTCAGTGAGATGCCATTCTCACCAAGGCCATTGTCTCACTATTTGCTTGGCACCTGAAGTGTTCACTTCCTTGTCGTGTTTAATACTAACACAGTCTATTCAAATGTGGTTGCAAATGGTTTTCTTTTTTCACAGACCTCTAGTCAATACTATAAAAGACTATTTTTATGATAAATGAATATTTCTGGTAACTTTCTAGTAAGTTCTGAAACATTTTCACCTTTTTAGTAGAATATAAAAAATGTTTAATAATTGAGACCAGTGTTGAAATAAGGATAATTTTCTTCCAATACTGAAATATATGGAGGCATTTTCTTTTATCTTTAAGATTTAATCTTTATTCCAATTAAGGGTAGATTTAACATGCTGTAAAAAGCTCAGATTGAGTAGGACAGCCCTGTTTTCTGGCTGGCAATTTCTTTAGGATAACAATTTTCTGCTGAGCCACCTGAGGGTACCTTGCACGGGAAGACAGGGAAGACCCTTATTAAAACATGTTAATATTAATGGAATTCATCAAGCTGCAACATGAACATGCAATAAAATGCTTCTGTTTGGCTTACATTGCTTGCATTTCCTGTCTTCTCAACAAATTAATCCCATCCTGTTCAGAACTTCAGAGAACTTCAATCCTTCCATTCTGAGGTTATTTCTAGCCTGCCATGTCATGGTTATAGGTTCTATATATAGAGAGTTAATCATTAGGGTATCTGTGGCAGAAAGCAGTGATTTCTTGTCTCCCTGGGTCTGCAATCACATTCCATTTCTGGCTTTGTCTTGTTGTCAGTTGTCTAGGTGGCTGCATCCTAATCAGCAGCCTGAGAGCAGAGTGCAGCCTTTAAGCTTTATCAGAACAATCCCTCGGAGTGGATTTTCTTTTCTTTCCTAGTAACACGGAAAGAATAAATAATTAATGTAGGTGAACATAAAACAATGTAAAAATGTATGTGTTACTTTATTATTTGTTATTTTGTATGCATGTTACATACAACAATACACATAATTTGTGTGTGTGCAACAATTTCTCTGTGTAATATTTATTGTACTGTAAGAATCTAAAGGAAAATCTCAGACTACTGAATTACATGTGGCACCAATAAAAAACATTTCAAACACAAGCCCTAACCACACAATTGAGATGAGTGTGGGCATGAGCATTACCTGGCACAATAGATGCATTGGAGAATTGTAGGAAGAACACCTTAAACATTGCAGTACCACAAAAGGTCATCCATGGTAGAGCACAAAGTAACAAGCCATTAAAAGGCTTTTTTAAAACTCTGTAAGACTAGAAAACAATGGCATTTCAATTATGAAGCATGAAATAGAACATTGAGTGGGGGCAGGAGGGGATTTATAAACACAAGTAACAGTGGCAATGTGGACTAATACACATAGAAAATAGAACTAAGAATCAAAAAAAATAATGAGAAGAAAAAGTCCAAAGGTCTAGGATAAAGACAATAGACAAGAAGATAAAGGATTTAAAATACTACATTAAAAGCAAAAGCCACAGGTCAAGGTTTTATTAGAAATCCATCCTGCATGCTGTTAAGCTCTTCAGAAATAGTTTGTTTATGAAAAAGATAATGACATTGAAAATATTATCTGTCCTTGTTAGTGCAATACAAATGATTTTAGTCTTTGGGGTACCTTGACCTCCGTGTTCATATTTTAAAATAACTGCTTCTTTTCTTGAGTGTCTGAACACAAGAATATCTAGCTCTTTGTAACACTGTTTTTACTGATGGATATTTTAGTTTTGAAACTTCAAATTAATAGAGATTTTCAAACAAAAAGATAGAAATATTTAAATCAGTAAAATTCAAAATCATAAAATAAGACTGAAAGATAGTAATTGGCATCATTTGCCTTGGACCTAATTTCTTGTAGAGTAGTCCTTCAAGTTCTGCATAGAATAGCCTTCAGTTCTTGACTGACTTATGGTGCTTTGCTTTGCAGACTCTCAGCCTCCTTCTCCTTAAAATGTAAATAATTTCCATGTTGTAGTACAAAAAAACTGAACTAATATTTATAAAACAAAACTCTATGGTCTTAAATTTGAATTATGTTCTGAGAAAATCACTTAAGTCCTAATGGATATTAAAATTTAATTTATTTTCCTTATAGAAAACTAAAAAGTCAGTCACTATTTTTAGATAAATACATGTCTGTACATTAGTTTAATCACTTCAGTTGTTATATAAAAGTTTACATGTACAACTTTTAATACACATATGCATAAATCCTTAAACATATGTATGAACATATTATGTGCCCATATACATGCTTATGCAAAGAAAGAGACCACTCAGGAAATGAATGCTGCTAAACTATAAACTGGAGTTTATCTGATCTCAAATAAAATGAGTAGAGCCAAGCCATGGCCAGAAGACATGCTAATAGCCATGTGATTATTGAAACTTATGTTTCTAATGCTCAAAATTAAGATTTTTAAAGCTCTGGAGAATTTAAGGCCTTAGCAACCATAGTAAGCTGAGTTGCTCAGGCAAAGACATAGTGGTCAATTTGATCAGATATTGAGTTTAATATACAGATCTATTAAAATACGTTTAAAAACTAATAAAAGATAAGACAAATTTCCCAAACCTAGAATTACAGTCATCATGTATCATTTATCAGCATGTATCATTTCCTTTGTTGGGGCAGCATTTCTTTTCACATTCTTCTCCATACGTGTAAAGTACATATGTTTGTAAAATATATATAAATATGTGATGCATCTGAAGTCTTCATTATTAAATGAATTACTTTTGAAGAGAAAGTGAAGACTACTAGGCTATCAAAGAATACATGACCCAGTCTTCACTATTGTGAAAGTAAAGGCATCAAGAGCACCGATTCCGGAAACTTGTGCAAAGTTAACATGTTTGTCAAGTATCAATGCATGCCCACAAATGAAAGGGAGTTGTCTTAAAGGAAGAATGGATACAAATGGTTAAACAGTACTACTTCAGAGCATATTGGAGAAATTGAAAAATAATGCTTGGGAGCTAAGGATGCAGCACGAAGAAGAAATAAAATTGAGTTGACTTTGTCTATACAACAGAAGAAAATAACTCAACTTTACTTCAACAGATGAGGAATTTCAACCATATGTAATATCATTTCACATCTTATTTAAGAACACCTTAACACAACAGAACAGAATGTTTAAGAAATATTAGAATATTTATACAGAGTAGGTAAATACAAAGGAAAGAACTTGGAGAAAACAAGCCAGTTTTATTTTAATGTTTCTTCCTTCCTTTCTTCCTAGTCTTCACACTCGCTTTTTTTCTCTTCCTTCTCTACTCCACCTTTCTTCTTTGTTCTCTGTATATGTCTGTATTTCCTTTCTCTTTACATGTGCTTGAATTTTAAGTATGACTATCAAGGCAGAATACTTCATTGCCAGAATCTCTGCTACTTTTATTATTTTAGGAAATACATGAACAATTTGCTACTTTCTGCTCATAACATGTTATAATTAAACTAAAAAGGCAAGGAATAATTTGCTATAAGAGTCTATAACTCTTACCATTATTTACACCAATTATGTGAGCATAGTCATTTCATGGCTTCTTTCATTTTCTTGGTGGATTTTTATGGTTATGTGATATGTAGGAAATGCTTCAAAATATAGAGGTCTGTCTATTAGAAAGATGTTAGATGAAAAGAAAACAGTTACAATTATCAAAAAATGCAGAATCTTTTTTCATACTAATTTATATAGTTTCTTTCAAACTAAATGTACAAATCAATATAATCTAAAATAAAAAATAGAATAATAAACTCTGAAGGAAGAAACTTAGATCTGAATGTGGAATTCCTTTTAAACTATATTTTATATTTTTCACATTTAAAATATAAAACTGCTATTATTCTTTGTTCTTTGGCAGAAAACTCAATAATCAACAGAAATAACAAAGACAAATAATTGATCCAAAGCAATTGTATTTTAGTAATGACTTTGAGTGTTTATAGTCTGGCATGCCCTCAGATCCTCTTATGGGGTTCTAGGAAAGTTATATGTTCAGATTAATTACAAAACAATGAACTATCTTGCACTTTTCTTGAAAGTTTGAATGTGGTTCGCCACACCTTCAGTTGACACCAGCAACTATTATGTTTTCAAAGGCCTAAAGTAGAAAACACACTAATAATTTCCGTCAGGAGATATTTAAATAACAAAGGCTTTCTGAGAATGTTGCCTGTGGTTTTTGTCTTGCCTGAGTCCAATAATCATTAAGTCCCAAAGAAATCACACAGAGGCCTATATTAGTTAAAAACTGATAGGCCTAGTAGCTCTGACTTCTTATTAACTCTTATAACTTATATTAGCCCATTATTCTTGTCTATGTTAGCCTTGTGGCTCTCTATCATATTTAGTGAGGCAGTTATCTTGCTTCTTCTGTGGCTAGGTCACAACTTAGGACTGTGTCCTCTTCCCAGAATTCTCCTGATTTCATTGCCCTACCTCTACTTCCTGCCTGGTTGCCTGCCTATACTTCCTGTTTGACTACTGGCCTATTAGTGTTTATTTGAAATATAATTGACAGGATACAGATCATTTTCCCACAGCATGGGAAGAAGAACATAGTAATATTTATGAAACTAAAATCATATAAATAAATAAATTAATGAATAAATATATATATTTGACAGGAAAAAGATTGGAAGAAACCAGTTGAACGTAAAACTCTGATTATGGCAGATAATTTTCAGTGTCATTGATACTACTATGTGAAGTAATAATCCAGTTATATGTCAGTTGGAAAGATTAGTTTTCCACATCATAAGCTTAATAAAGTTTCAAAGTTAGAGACTAATGCAATTAGGAAACTTTAGCTTATGAAGTAAAAACTAATATTATTTGGGTCCTTGTTCTATTCTGATTATAAACTAAAATAAATAAATAGTATGTCCAAATTCTTACATACAAAACAAAATCCTCAATATTTCATGATTGACAGTTCAAACATTTATTTTTTCTTATGGGGCCCTAGATGGTTTTTCTTTTAAATTGGTGTTCTAGTATTTAGTGTTATTTATATTTGTAAATTTTAGCTTGGAGATATTAGTTTGACATATCTTTTGTAAAAAATATGTTCTTATTATAGTCAAAAGTCAGTAAAATAATATAAAATCACATATAAATATGGTTTAGTCTGGTTTTCCATAAAACACAAATACTTAAAATGGTATTTATATAAATAAATATTTAGAACACAAATGGTGGTTAAACTAATGCACTTACAAGTTTAGACCTTAGATTCTATAATTTTGAATTATCTGCTCTTGGTTAAATCACTTCTTTGCTCCAAACCTCAGAATTATTATATATATAAAATGGGTTTATTGATTGCCACTGCCTTTGATTTTTGAGATCTTGTTAAAAATGTAAACTTGCTATTTATTCAAAATCAGCCAAATAGTTAAAAAAAACATTAGCTATGATGAGTTAAGTAATTAGCATTCTTTTAACTTTCTAAAAATTCTTAAACATTGCTGCTAAATTTTTTATGAAAACATGAAGGTCGGATGCAGTGTATCCTGTTTGGGATTGCATGGACTTTAGTTTTCTTTGCAATTAGGGAAACTGTAGAGATGTCTATCACAGTACTTAATAAAGTGTTAATGTAGCACTTAGTGTGTCGTACCAACTTGGTTCATTAGAAGATGGCAGAGTCAATAAAGCCAATTGACTTGTGCCAGGAGTATAAATTACTATATTATCAATGTAAAGGACAACCTGTGTTCAGAAGACACATTTCCAACATTTTTATCTCCTATGGTATTTTTGCATCTTCCCATTTTATTGTCATTGGTTCCTTAATAACAAACTGTGTAAGTTAGGTATTGAAATGACATCTTGAAGTCCTTAGAAGTTTGTCGTATATTCTTGTAGGCATCTTTTGTCTTCTTTGGTTTGGAGTTCCTTGAACTCTTTATTATTGCGATAGCATTCTTGTGGTGGGACAGGCAGTATTAAGGAGAGTAGATCCTTTCTTCCCTTCTCTTTCAAAGAAACTAAGGATGCCAAGGAGCTCCCGATTTAGTCTTGCATTGCAGGAAATAGTGTTCTCGCTAATAATGGCTATAGATGAGGAAAGACACAACCATCCTGGATAATGTTAATCTCCCCAAAGAGTTAAAGAGAAATTTAGGTGGTAAATTCATAGCCTTGCTGGGTCGGAGATTAGAAATGGGTTGTGGGATTGTTTTAGACTCTCATAATAAGAAATACAGAGGAAGAAATGTATGTGGTGAAAGAGTTCTCCACACAAAGAAAAAATTGACATGGACATTATAGATTTGGAATTAAGTCACCTGTTTTTTGGTTAACAGGTATTACTATTTATAATAGGAGGATTGTAAATGAAGACTCAGTCATTTAAGAGGAACGTGTGTGTGTGTGTGTGTGTGTGTGTGTGTGTGTGTGTTTTCACTCTGTAGCCTAGACTGCCTTGAAAGTAATTGCAATCCTCCTGCTTCAGCTTTCTGAAACCTGAATGACAGATTTATCCTTCTTATAAAGTGGTAAGTTAAGGACTATCATTGATCTCACTTAGTATCTGGTTAGTCTGAACAGTACAGACACACAGTTTCAGAGCAGTATTGAGAGGCAGGTAAGAGTATCCCATCAGTGTTTAGGCAAACCTGCTCTTCATGTTGTCATTTGTGTGAATGTAGACCTGACGAAACAACCTAATGTGCATGCAAGATTGCTAGCTAAGCAAATAAGGCAAAAACAAAATGTAGTTATACCAAAACAATTACCACAGCTTTTAACAAATTAATTATTTGGTACAACATTCAGGTGTTATCTGTTTTTGTTGCCATTTGTTTGTGTGTGTGTGTGTGTGTGTGTGTGTGTGTGTGTGTTAGTCAGAAACCAGAGGAGCTTTTGGGTCTTCTCCACTCTAGATCCAATTATAGTGAGCTCATGGTGTCATGCACAGCTGTAGTTATAACTTGGTGCATGGGATCCTCTTTGAAGTTCACTAGGGGGTAGTAGAATTCAGCTTTCAGGACCATAAGGATGATGGCTCTTTTGCATGGAGTGACAGCCCACAGTTTCTTCATGTGATCCTTCCCATAACAACATAATGCTAATGTGAAGATCTCTTCTGTTTAGACTATTTCATTAGACAAGGCTTACTTAAACTGTGTGGTACAGGGTCACATGAAAAAGTCAAGTCTATCAGGACCATTTTACCTTTGCTGTGCTTAAAGGGAAATGCTAGACATCCTCAAGTCTGTCAGTGAGATGTTTCTACATTTGAAGTGATAGTATGACCTAGTCACCAGAGAGACATCTATAAAATTCTTAAGTCTCGGCCATCCTTCAGGACAGGAATCTTGCAGACCTCTTAGAATTATGCCTACATGTCACAGTAGTTTCCAATGTTTATTTGCAGTCTAATATTTGTGCATCAGAAATATGTGATAACCTCACATGACTATTTCTTCATTTATCCAGAAGAGCAATAATAGTCTAGTTTTATGTGACTGTCAAAATTGGATAAGATGATGACCATAAAGTACTTACAACTGTGATTATTTAGTGTGCCCCAAACCTTCAGGAATAAAGTAGAACACTTACATTTTAAGCACTCAGAAATGTTAACTGATGTCATTATTATAAAGTTTTATTTATTTCTGAAATACAATGTTAATTAAAAAATTATTGTCATTTGGTTTATGTCTCCTTCGTAGTTATAGTATAAGACATTATATTTATTCATTGCCTTCATTTTAATATTCTGAATTATAAAATCTTGGTATTTAAAATTCATACTATATATGTTTAAAATTTTATATTTTCTCATTAGCCACATGATAATTAGGAATGGTGTGCTAGAAGAACTGATTAACTTCAGATAATGATTTTCCAGTACACAAGAGACATGGGGCAGTTTTTAGTATAATTAGACCTTGAATGCCAAGGTCATGATCAATAGGAGTTAAGAGACCATTGAAAAGCTTTATTTATAGAATTTATACAGACAGTCAGACTTTTCAAATCTCATACCTCATTGTTATAATATATGTGGTAGTGTTGCTGATATTTCCATGACTCTATGTCCAATCAGTATATTATACAATAAGAGGAATATATAGTATAATTTATACTGTTATAGTATATATTAAAGACACACACACATATATATACATAATTTTAAAAACAAAGACAAGTTTTGCTTTAATTTGATGATTTGTGATTTAATTAATAATCAACAAAATAGTATTCTTTCTTAATTTGCCTGAGATGGCAGCTCGATGGCATCTATTGATTTTGAATCAGTGGTCTGGATATTGTCATCATTATTTCTTCGTGCATGCTCCAGGCAAATATGAATTACAACATAACACACAGAGTTCTTTTCTCTTGCTTTGTGAAATGCATGTGGAATGTCACAAATGATATAAAATTTCATACTCTTACAGCAAGACTTCCTCAATAAATTTAAAAATATTAAATTCAGTCTTAATTCATTCAAAATGTTTCTCTGTGTGCAGCTTTTAAATTAGTGTTTCATTCAGCCTTTCTGATCACCTTCTGTTAAGTTCTTTGCTGAAGACTGTGTAACTGTTACTGATGAAGAGGGCTGAGTTCTTAAATAGAATATTAAAGAATATAAATACTATACTTCAGGATTAAGCATGTGGCTTATGTAATTAGTTTTTATGTACTTTTTGTCATATTGTCACCATCTTGAAGATATTTTATCCTTCACTGTAAAGGCCACCTTTATCATCTACATTGCATCAAATGGTCACTTAATTGCTTTTGTAATTCTGTCCCTGACAACTTCCAGTTTGTCCTACACAAAGATGAGGGAAGATTGCAAGAAAATATAAATTACACTATTCTTTTCCTCAACACCTTTTCTATGACTCATGTCTCTCGCTAGAATTAAAGCTGAACCTCTTACCATCTCTAGAAGGCTTTATTAAAGGGGTAGCTCCCCATCTTTTGAATTTTATCTCCAGCATATAGTTTTCCATCAATCTCCCTGCTTTGGTTATAACCCATTTTATCCTTAGGTACAAGAAGTGTACTCCTACCTTAAGGCAATTTTATTTGTTCCTCTTCCTTCAAGTCTAACAAATGTCATCTTATTAGAGAGGACTTCTCTAGAAATATTCCATGATTTTGGACATTTTTGGAAGTCTATATTTCTTTCTCACAAACTGCAATATTTTATGTGTCATTTCTAGTCTTTCCCCTCCTTAACTATTACCACCCAGCAGATCATTTTACTTTTATGTTATTATAATTTTTAATTATATGACTTTAGTTTTGAATTTTATATTGTTATTAATCATTTTCACCTTTATTTCAGATAAAGTCTCTGTGCATGAAAGGGAGAAGTAATATCTATATATTTACCTATCTGTCTATCTATCTGTCTGTCTGTCTGTCTGTCTATCTATCTACCTACCTATGTCTCTCTCTGTGTGTGAATATACATATATGTATATGTATACACAGAGAATCAATTTCTCCAAATAACAACATGGAAATCTACACCTTGGAGAAAGAAAAGAATCAACTACAAATAAATTACATTATTATTGTTTGTTCTTTCTATTCTCATATTTTTCATCCTACCTCATTCTTTTTTCTCTATAATGGATTGTTTTCTATATGTATAACTCAGTGAATATTTACAAGTTTCTGTTCAAATTTTAGAAACTACAAATATTTTACCTTCTTTTCTATATCTAAAAATTGTGTAATCAAATAAAACACTAAATATTAGCACAAGCTAATCTTATTGCAATGGTCCAGTGAAAGTCTTAAGGCTATACTTTGCGGATTAGGACAGAAGCTACTATGTTTATTCCTGGGAATGAGCAGGACTGATGGCTAAAGTATGACTGTTGAAGTAGATGTCTTTACGTTTCCTCAAGGCTCTTGACAGAAGGTGATATTAGCATGTGTGGGGGTTTTGGTCAAAGTGGCAAACAACATCCGTTAGAATCAGCTGAGCTCTGAAGAAAACAGCTAGATTTTGGAGTAAGCAGTCTAATAAGATAATTTTTGTCAGGACAACCTGTCTTCCTGACTGAAAATAAGAAACTCTGAAGGCAGAAGTGCATGGGAAGGTAGAGAGATTATGTCTCATGTACAAAATTCAATATACAATAGGTCAAACACTTTAGTACAAACCAAAACTCTGAAACAAAACATAGGAAAGACTACATGATATTGGCACAGGTAATGGCTTTCTCAAAGAATTCTAGTAGGTCAGGAAATAAAGGCAAGGTATAAAATGGCAAAAGAATAATAGTGCAATCAATTAAAGGGTAGCAACTCATGCTGATAAAGATATATAAAGCTTGTAGATGAAAAAGGCAAAATGTTTTAAGATAGAGGCATAGGCAACACTTATGTGCTCCTGATGGAAAATTAAATTAGTACACCAACTGAAGAAATCAATGTAGAAATTCCACATTAAACTATAAAAGAGCTAATATATGACCTAGGTTTATCAATTCAGAGGACACACCCAAAAAAATAAAATCAGAATACCATTGAAATGCTTGAGCATTTTTCTTTACTCATGCAGGCCTTCAGTAGATGAATAGAGAAAGACATTGTAAAATACACAGGCAATGAAGTTTGACTCAGCTACAAAGATGAAAAAAAAATCATGTCATTTGAAGAAAAAAGGATGGAAAGGAAAATCAACATGTTATAAGACAGATTCAGAGATATAACATGAAGGGGCCTGCTTGCTATAGTTTCTGTCTCTCCCGGTACCCCCACAACTGTTTAGCCCCAAAGAAAATCACACATAGGTCTCCAAAAAGTATAAGCTGATTGGCCCATTAGCTCTAGCCTCTCACTGGCTAACTCCCACATCTTAATTAACCCATTTTTCTGATCTAGGTTAGCCATGTGCTCAGTACCTTTTTCAGTGGTTGCAGATCACATCCTGCTGCTTCGGTGGTCTGGGCAGGAGTGGGAGTATATCAAATTCCTCCTTCCCAGAATTCTCCTGTTCTCATTACATCATTTTTACTTACTGTCTGGTTTTCCCTCCTATATTTCCTGCCTGGCCAATCAGGGTTTATTTAAAACATGATTGACAGAATACAGACAATTCTCCGGCACCACAGAGAGATAAATATGATTCTTTTGTTTGGGGAATTGAAAAGTTTCCTTCATCTGTTTTTATTTTTTTTCTTGGAATTCTTTCAGGGATTTTTTATTTCTTTTAATTTTTTGTTCGTCTTTTCCTCAATTTCTTTAAGGTTTTCATCTGCTCTTTAAAAATGGCCTTCATCTTCATAAAGTTATTTTAAGGTCATTTTTAATGGTTCAGCTGTGTTTGTCCAAGTCTTGCTATTGTAGCATAGCTAGGCTCTGGTCATGCCATATTACCTTTTCGGTTACTTATTGCGCTCTTGCACTGGTGTGTAGGTATCTGAATTAGGGGTGATTATAGGTCTTGGAGTTGATTCCTGCATTTGTCTTTGCTGGATGGGTGTTTTGTTCCCCAGTTTCTTTTTCCTTTCTGGTCTTCTGGTCAAAATAGCCAAGGGTTCTGGTGACTAGTGTATTCTCAGGTCCAATAGGGTTTCCCCTTAGGAATTTTGGGGACTTGGGGTCCCTAGATTCATCCTGGCTTTTGAGAAAGCTGAAGTCTTCTTTCTAAATTGTAGACCTGAATATGGAGTCCAGGGGAGTGAGTGCAGTCTGAGGTCCCTAGATCTGGTCTGTTGCCTAGGGTCCTTAGGCCTCTAGTAACTCAGTAATACACAGGCTGGCTTCAGGATTCAGTCATAAACAGTGTGACAATAGACATTGTTATGTAGATTCCTGTATAATCAACAACTTGATTTGTCTTTGAACATACACTATATTTATATAGTTAGATCTCTTGTAGTTCTATTTTTAGATTTTTGCTGATTTCGGTAGTGGCTGGAACACTGTATAGGTTTGATTTGTCTTTGAACATCCTTGCCAACATTTGCTTTTCTCTTTTGATGGTATTCACTCTGACTGATGTAAAAATTTTGAAATTTGAGATTTGAATATACCTGATGACTGAAAGAACTAGACTACTGGAAGCCTGGCTCCAGATGGGTTCAATGACATGGGATAGATGTGTGAATTCCATGCCAAGAAGTGACTGTGACCACTTGTTCTTCAAACAAGTGGCCCCTGGCAGCCTGGGATTCTTTATTTATACAGTTTCAATGGTTTGCATGAGCAAGTTTACAATCAGTTTTGCTTCTTAAGTTCCAAAAAATGATTACAATAATTACCAGTTTGTTCTTGCTTTTTTCTCCTTTTGCCTGCTAACTCTCCCACTGGTAGCCATTACTGTTTTTATTTATATATCTACTGTTAGACAATAAGCAGTCTTGCAATCTACAAAGGACCTTTTCTAACTAGACACACCAACAAGTAGAGCAGTGTGCTCAGTTGGGAGCAGATGCAGTTTACAGCATTAGGCAGGGTGAGAGACAGTTTTGTCTCTTGTGATTAATATTCCCATATGGTAGGTTCTGAGCTCTCAAAAACAACTCACCACGCAAATCTGAATCAATCCGCTCTACAATTTGTACTACTCTATCTCCTTTGGAGATAGTCCAGGTTTTTCCATTTATATTATAGACAACAAAAGTTGAAAACTTCCTCTTAATAGTTGACACTGTTTGTTCCTTGTTCTTATGTCCAGCTCCCTTAACTTTCTGTGTTGTTGGCACATTTATTAGAACTTCCTACAGGGCAGGGAACCCTGACTGCTCTTTGGACTGAAGAGGGAGGGGAAGGAAGGGGGGAGGGAAATGGGAGGAGGGGAAGAGGTGAAAAATTTTTAATAATAATAATAAAAATAAAGCAAAAAAGCATAGCATGAATATATATATGCAAACCTTATAAATATATATCAACCATAAAAATAAAATTTAATAGAAAAGAAAAGAAAAATAAACAAAATAAAATTCTTATCATAAATCTCATCATGAAAGCTGTATATATACATATATATATATTCAAGTAGTCTTTGCAAAGAGTCATTGCTCTGGTTCAAGGCCTCTGATGTTTGCTACCCTATCAATGCTGGCCCTCACTGGGACTCCTCTTTGGTATCCTGCTGTTGTCCTGTGTATTGGAGATCCTGCAGCTTTGTGTCTACAGGTCATGCCAATTCATGTGTTCCAACAGATCCGAGATGGGGTAGATCTTAGGATGGGCCAACCCATAACCCTAGTTCTGGATGTGGGTACTTGTACGGTTGGTCAGCCCACTAGTTATAGTGACTTTCAAATGCTATTAAATATCACCATCCTAACCAGAAAAAAAAAAAAAGAAAGAAATGAACTGTGGGATTTTATGACTCTGCTTCATTCACTATTCCTAGACTCTTCCCATTAACTCCAATAACATCTATTTGATAGCATTTCTATAAAACTCTGGAGGTTAAAAATCAGTTTTTCCAAAACATTTGTGCAAATATGTAATGTTAAGCTTCATGATTTACTGTGACTCATTTAGGCCAGCAGTAAGGCTAGCATGGTGAAAGCAAGGAGATCCTGTAGTACATTTTCTGCCAGAAAAATCCAGGGGTCTTGCCCACAATGTGGCAGTGAACTGTCCATAGGTCTTTGCCAAATGGGTCAGGGTTTCCTGAGTCTTGCCGCAGGCAAAGCTATTCATGTAGTTCTCAGGCCTTGGTCCTCAAAGAAGTCACAAGGATCCTGCCACCGGACCAGATCAGATATATTTATAAGATATTTGTATTTTCTTGAAAACTCTCTGTTCCATTAATTTTATTGATAGTAGATGGAATAATTTATTTGTTTAATCCTTTAATTTTGTGAGTTTTTATTTTCCTTGTATATTAACAACATAATGAAAGTTTGTAAGAGTTTCTTCTGTTTATGTGTTGCTTTCTGCTTTCATTGGTTAATAAATAAAGAAACTGCCTTGGCCTTTTGATAGGGCAGAACTTAGGCGGGGAAAGCAGAACTAAATGCTGGGAGGAAGAAAACAGGGAGAGAGATGCCATGGATCCGCCGGAGATAGATATGCCGAATTTTTCCCAGTAAGGCAGTGTCATGTGGCAATACACAGATTAATAGAAACGGGTTAAACTGAGATTAAAAATGAAAAAATAAAAAGTTAGAGCTAATGGGCGAAGCAGTGTTTTAATTAATATAATTTCTATGTCGTTATTTCTGGTATAAGCTAGCCGGGTGACCAGGACAAACAAGAGGGTCCTCCTTGCAACAAATGTTTATCTCTACTTTGCATATTCATACTATTAATTCGCTGTAGGAAGCTCTGAGTTTACTGCAGTCCTGGATATTTCTATGATAAATGACATTAGTATATTTGAACACGAATTGTGTTGAATCTTCAAATTAGTTGTGACAAAATGCACATTTTAAGAATTTTTTCTGCTGTTTGTGCAATCAGAAGTTTTTTCTGTCCTTTCATCCAATACAGAATTAGTTATTTTTTTCAGTGTTATATTGTTTTCATTGTATAGGCCATCAATATCTTTACTTACATCCATGATAGGTATTTTATTGGATGCTGAAGCTATAGTAAATGAGGTTATTTTCATTACTTGAGATAGCATTATGAGAAATAGGAGTGAAAGAAAATAAAATTAAAAAAGAAGCCAGTCAATTTTTTTGTTATTAAGGAGTTGTAGTTGTAGATAATTCTTTGTTTTCTAAGGCTTTACCTTTTAAAGTTGCTTGGTTTGTATGTGTATGTCTGTGCAACTGTCTGTATGTGTGTGTGTCTGTTTATGTGTATGTGTGTGTGTTTGCACACACACATATGGGGCAGCAATATGATGGGTGATTTTCATCTCTGAGACCCAAAAGACTGGAAAGGACAGTATATGGACTGACCTGTGAACTGTCTTTCAAACCTAGTCCTGTGAGGTACTAGGACCATTGCTGAACTAAATTCTTGCGCCTGTTCTCCACTTGCAGCCCATACAGAAATGCTGAATAGAGCAGCTCTGTGTAGGATGTTACCTCACACTAGAGGCACTATGTCTACTCATGGTTGGCCATGGGAAACTCCTGAGTCCACAATACTCAACTTCTGAACCCGTGTCTTCACATATGTGCTGAAACCCACCAGACTCCTGGGTTCACATAGATTTTCAGGGTGATCTTTTTTTTTATTCTGTGGAAAGTAGGGTGGTTTTTTTTGGTATTTGTAACTATAAAAATGTTCATAGCTCAAAAGGGCATTGACAGCAAACCCTCCCTTAATTTGGTCCTGCATCATGTCATTAGGGAGCAACTGACAGAGTCGAGTCCATCCTCCGGTGTTTCCTGCAGTATTACTGATCTTAAGCCTTGGCTTTGTAGTTTACAGTGTAGGTCCTCCTCAGGGACTATTTTTCCTTTACATAAAGCCTTAATGAGGCAGAGTCTCTTGTACCATGAATAATGAAAACCCAGAGATGAAAATTGGGGTTCTGCCAGAAAATCAGAAAGGTAAAGTTGCCAAGTCACTAGAGAAGTCTTGCTTCAGCCAAGGCTGGGCAACCACAACTAAGCAGACCAAACCTCCTTCTCCCATTTTATATTCCTTCTAGTGCTAGGATTAAAGGTGTAACCACCATCACCAGGATTTCCTTCTGCATTGATTTTGTGTAGGCCATGGTAGCCTTGAACTCACAAAGATCCATCTGCCTCTGATTCCCAAATACTGGGAATGAAGGTGTGTGTCACTATTACCTGACCTCTAGTGGCGTTAGCTTTGCCTCTGGATTCAGGCAATATTTATTTATTAAAATGTAAACAATACACTACTATATTCTCCCTTATTCTACTATTTTTGTAGCATCTGATGTTAGAATTCTGTGTTTCACAAATCTGAAGTTCAGAATTTCTTGCCTGCATCTTGCCCAAACTGCTGCTGTTTATTCCCATGTTCCTGTAACTTTCTATAGTGTCTCCACTTCTTGTGACTAAGCACCTGCAGTTTTGTTTGTTTTGCTTCATTTCCTCCTGATGAGTTTTAAACAGGATCTTTCTTTTATAAAGTTTCAATAGTCAAATCCCCATGTTGCTGAATCTAAACATATTGTAGAGTAATTTTATTTTCAGGAATAAAATGAGAGATAGTTAATGTATAACTTTGTGTTCAGTGAGAATACATGTACAAAGCTACTCTCTACTGGAGTCTGACTTTATTATTAAACATAGCTGACTTTAAAGAAATTTAATCTAATGAAATCTACCAAATAAAGAGATATTGTAGCATTGAATATGGGTGATACTTAGTTGCATGAAGTATGCATGATTTGTATATACACATACACACACACATACACACACACATACACACACACATACACACACACATACACACACACACATACACACACATATACACAGATACACACACACATATATATATAAAACGTTTTACATAGTTTTGTGCATGACATATTGAGTGTCATGTAATAACAATATGTTTCATAATAAAGTATATCATATTAAAGCAAATGGTAGATAAAAAAGAATAAAACCCGAATATAATATTTCATTAGTTTAAAGTTTATAATCATTAATTCAAACAGCTTGTCATATTTCTATATACTTAACTGGTATTTTTATATATTTCTGAAGCTCATTTGATAATTAACTCTAAGTTAGTTGATTAAAAACTTTAACATATACAGTGAAAAGACTTCTCAAACATATTGCTCCAAAAGAAAAATGTTTTATAGCCAAGTACCAGTGAATGTTTTATTCTCTGATCATTCACGATGACACGTGAAATAAAATCATTCCAAGTGAACAGAATGAACAAGGAACATCTATAATGACAGTCATTAAAATGAAGCATAGAGATCTGAATTATTGTTGGATATCTGCCCCTTACAAATCACGCCATCCTTCTCACTCACCTTCCTCATCCCTAGGAAGGAGGACTGAATCACATGTGCACTCCAGGCCTGAAAACTGTAATTTCCCATGTGATTCATGTTTTTAACAAAGAAAATTTCAATTCATTTTATGGTACAGTTGCTAATCTTTTTAGGCAGTGACTAAAGAAAAGGTTGTATAAGGAGGAACCATGATGAGAAGCATAGTTTTTTGTCTGTGAAAAAAAAAAAAAAATGAGGCCTTGAGTAATTCATTCAGCCTTCTTATCTAAATTTCTAGATTTGTAAAATGAAATTTTTTATGTTGATCCTAACTCCCACTAAACCTGTGGCCTGAACTTATTATTATTTCCATGGTTGCTTCATAATTGTCCTCAGGAGAACTCATGCATCCTGCCTCACTCTTCAGCACCCCAGGACCTTTCTCTTTCTGTGGTATCCAGACGCCTGCCGTGTTCTGGGAAGAAAACCACTGGATATTTTCATGTTCTTGGATATAGATTTTCTTCCAAGTATTTTGGGAGTAGGGTGTTGGTGTGGTTACAAAAATGTTTAGGGATACATGGAACACTTGTAAAGTTTCAGATAGTCAAGGAAAAGAAAACAAATGATTCCTCCAGTGTTTTACAATTGATACCTCATTAATATAACTTCCATTTTATTTTTCTAAGGTGTTTTTCTTCTGTCGTTATGAAGTCACTGCTTTAAATGGTTTGGTGAAGGTTGAGGTGCAGCACCAGCAGGTCTAAACTGTGGTGGGGGTTTTCAGTTTTTCCCAGCTCCGTGTGGTTGATTCCTGACTTCCATGCTATGAAGGGCACAGCTCACATAGTATTCTTTGAATTTTTGGACACTCTTTCAAATGATCTGAGCTGTATACAATTTTAAAACTATAAGATATACTGTTCTTGTTTTCCCATTTTCACATCTGGCACATTCCACCTACTCATAGTTGTAGAATATTATCATTGTTCTCTGGTGAATGTTATTTATACTACTTTCTGCTCTCCATGTAAGTACACTAGTTTGTTCATTTTTTAAATGTAGGTATCTGAAATTTAATCAGTGTCTTAGAATTAAGTTCTCAAAATGTGTTTTGTTTATGCATCTGTGTCCAAGTAATAAGGAGCAAAGAGAGGCTCATTTCCTGACACTTGATTTTTTTAATAGACTTTTGATACCGTTATGGTTTATTCCATACATCACAAATTATTATATCATTATCTTACTGTGTATTCGACCCAGTCAGAGTTGAAATAATTTATAAAACAATTGATATCACATGCATATTTTTAAAGAAAATGTTGAGGCACTTCAAGTTTTATTGGCTCTTAAATGTTGAAGCTATCAGGGTTTGAGCTCATACTGTGGAAGATAATTTAAAATTATTGAAACACTTCACATATTTTAAACACACTTCAGTGGGGGAAATGACTGTGCTCTGAAAATGGCAGCAAGGGTGTAAAATTAGAGGGTTCAAGTGCTCCGCGAGGCAGTGATGGAGCTCCTCTGCTGGCCCAGCACAGAGCGGCTGAAGATTATTCAAGTGCCTCAAGTGCTTTGTTTCCCAACGAGTTTCCTCATTCCTTCCGCAGAGTGATTTAAATGTTTGAATAATCCCACAAGGTTGTATGCATGCTTCTGGCCCTGATGATCACTTTAAGAGTCTGTGCAAATATTGAAAATCAAGTCTTACAAACTATGAAATGTTCGAAGGGTCTTGATTTCAGGTAACCTAAATGAACCCACCATGCCAGGCTTCTATTTGAAAACAAGGTGCAGGGGACCTTTGGAGGAATAGGGCACAGAGTAGATAATACTTTTGCTTGTTTTATTTTATTTTGGGTTAATATGGGTACTACTTTTATTTTTAAACACTAGGCAAACATAAATTTTTTATAAATGTCTATGAAAATGCAGGTATTTGATAACATAATTACATACCCTAAAGCCAAGAAGATCCACATCTGATTTTAAAATGACCAATGATGATATAACCTTAATTTTATTAGGGCAATATATTAGAATGATACTATCAATTTCTTTTGACTTTAATTCTGTGGATCATTTAATATGCAAATAAGATAATTTCACTGCCAAGTGTCTTATGCTTTAAATATGCACGATCTCACAGGTGCTTGTAGACACATTTTTACCGGGCACCTACTGTGTTGAACACCCCAGTAATCATGAAATATTGATGGAACATTTGCTCCCATATGTCTAGAAAACAAAAGAGGAATCCCTAAACTTATTCTTATTTTCTTGTGATTTGTCCTGAAGAGATGTGAACAAAGCCTACTCTCCATAAATAGGGTACCAACAGCAGCCCAAAGACATACTGCCATTGAAGTCCAGCACAGTGAACCAGTGAACTCCCTTGAGTTTCTTAGACAAGCATGGCTCAAAGATAGTTACATCATTGAATGTCCCCCTCAGCATGAGTGATCATGAAGCAAAGCAAGTCACTGTAGCTCCTCCCTTCACAGCTTGCAAGCAGCTCCAGCAGAGAGCCTCCTTGTCTGCCCAAATTGCTTCTGTAACTTTGGGGAGAGGCCTTATGAATCTTGTAACTTTCTGAATCTTGTGAGCTTTCTGAATCTATGAATATCTCTCTTTTCTACAGAAGGGAATGTTCCAACTAGGATGAAATAGATCCTCAACATCCACTGATAATCAAACAAAACCATGAAAAAGTACTGTGAGCTACTCCCAGTCAGTTCTGTGTGAGAAGTGGCTAAATGTACATTTTTTTTTTTATCCATTCTTCGATTGAGAGGCATCTAGGTTTCCAAGTTCTGGCTTTTATGAGTAATACTGCTAAGAACATAGTTGAGCAAATGTCCTTGTGGTATGAATGTACATCCTTTTGCTAGTAATTAATCTATCTTGAAACTTCTCTTTTCAACAGACATACTTTCAAAGAAAACCACAATTGGTCAAAATGCAGAGAAAAAATTATCATGAGGTACCAACCCTAATGGATACAACTATAGAATTCCTCTTAAATTATATAGATATGAGGAACAATAAACAGACATAGCAGGTAGTATTAATATATTTAGGTACATGTGTGTACAAGCATATATGTGTATATGTGTGTGTAACAATAACAAAAAGAGTCTATAACTTTGAAAGGGAGCAAGGGTTAGAGGTATTATAGGTAGTAAAAGTGAGGAGAAAATGATATTTTAATTGAAAACTAAGTTCAAATAATATTGTCTTTCCAACACTAAATTAATAACTTACAAATTGGAAGACTTAAATACTATTAGCATTGATAAAAATTTTTAAAAATTTTTGTTGATATTTTTATATAGTGCAAATAAATTCTATCTTTAAGATATGCTAAACCAAAAAGCCAGATGGCAAGCAAGAAAAATATTGATTTATGTTAGCAGAGAGTCATTAACTGAAGCTTTCGTTTTACTTGAATGTTCAACTAGCTTAAATTCTACTCAATAATATAAAGACACTGCTAACCACTTAATCCAAACTAAAATGCCATGTGGAGTTTGTCAATAGCTTGACTGTATTCAAGGTGTTCTATACATGATGACCTGTGTGGATCAACCTTAAGCACAGAAGCAACATTTAAACATTAAACAATTTTAGTGATTCATTTGGAAACCATAAAGAGTTGATTTTAATTCATTTTCTTTACCATTTAACTCAACCTACACACAATTAAAAATCATGTGTGTGCATGATGTGAAGACTTGAACAGAGAAAACGTCTTTACTCAGGGAGCCATCTCGTCAGCCTAAAAACACGTGTGAGATCAGTCAATTTTCATGAAGGAGATCTGGTCTGTCCTTTTGCCCAAGTCCTAGTGTGTCCATATAGTGTAAGTAGTTTTCTTGGAAAGTTGAAATATATACACATGTATTTGATATATGTGTTTTATCATGCTTTTCTGTATTTTTCCATATGCATTCTACATGTATTTTATTTGCTATTTTAGGAAAAGTACAAGAACAATAAGGATATGTTTCAGATCTGATCTCAAACATCTAATACATAGCATATTTTTAGCGTGGAGCCTTGTTAGTATTGTTGTCTGAACCGGCCATTTCTTGTAAATGGGGAAGACTTAAAGTACAGAGAGTGGGGAATTGACCCAGCCACATAACCTTCAACCTACAGTATGTCCTATCTGTGGGATATGCTGGGGTAAGAGTAGCCTAGAGATTGAGAATGTGGCCAACTTTCAAAGACTGGTCTAGCCTAAAACCCATGCCAGGAGAGGATACCCAGTCCTGACATTGCTTAGAGCACTAGGACACACAGGCAGAAAGATCTAGAGACCTAGAATAGAGCCAGGAACCAGGAACTGGAATGATAGTAGGGAGAGGAAACTGTGGCTTGATTTGGGAAGTCCTTCTGTTTATGTGATGCTTTTATTGGCTAATGAATAAAGCTGCTTTGACCTATTGCAGGACAGAATATAGCCAGGCTAGAATAAAGAGAGAGAGAGGAGAGTATGCAGAGTCTGGGAGGTGTCATGTAGGTGCCGAAGGAGACAGATGCAGAATCTTACCAGTAAGCTATAGCCTCATGCCGATACACAGATTAATATAAATGGGTTAATTTAAGATGTAGGGGTTAGTTAATAAGAAGCGTGAGCTAATAGGACAAGCAGTGTTGTAATTAATATAGTTTCTGTGATCATTAGGGTTTAGGTGGCCAGGAACGAATTAGTAGTCTCCACCTTACAAAATGGCACCAGTGTGTGACAACTACATCCACATAAAAACTGAGAGAGCTTGAGAAGGAATTCTAGACACCAAAGGATGTAGTTAAGCACAGCTTTTTGGTAGCCCCATTTTTTTCAGACAAACTCTGTTTGTTGGCATCAAGCAGAGGCATACTTCCTTTAAGAGAAGTCTTCCTGACTCAGTGTTAGCAGCAAATATTGCAAAGCTTCTTTAAGATCCAGCTTTCTGGTTTACTCTGGCAGCAAGAACTGGTCTGGTTCTTTCAGGAGGTCTTGTTACAGAGAATATAAAATGGGGTTTGTTAACAGATTGTTAAAATTACTTAATGGTGGCATAGACCCACTGCATCCTGGAGCTGGGGCAGTGAGCATGGCTTGCAGAGGCAGTGAACATACCATGGCTATGTTGGACTGGGCACAGCAAACAGGCAGGGCTAGTTAGTTGGTCCTAGCCATGCCACTTAGCATTAAAAAAGAGAAAAAGGTGCTCCTGATCAGAAAAGGATTTCAGATACACAATAGGACAGAGTCAGACATAAAAGACCTCTAAATGAGACACAGTGTGTTTAGAAATTTTATGTAGGCTTGGAAGAGAGAAGAAAAGGAGTATAGATAGTTATCAGCACCCACATGACAGCTCACAACTGTCTGAAAATGCAGTTCCACAAGATCTGACACCTTCACATCAATGCACATAAAATAAAGTTAAATAAATCATAAAAAAATGAATAGTTTTAAAAAATAAAAGTCTTTAAGGAGATAATAACTTGTCAAATATAAATGGACTAAATATTGTAACTATAAATCTTACTTGATACCTGTTTTGTATATGTAATTTTATTATGTTAAAATTAAAGGCCTTTTATTTAGAGAGAAAGGGAGAGATGATGTGCGATGTCTTTCTGTACATATGTTGCTTTTATTGGCAAATGAATAAAGCTACTTTGGTCTATGGCAGGCAGAATATAGCCTGGATGGAAGATATATAGATATAGAGAGAGTTAGCAAAGTTAGGGAGACTCCATGTAGTTGCCAAAGGAGAAAGATGCCAGATCCTTACCAGTAAACCATAGCCTCAGGCCGAAACATAGATTCATAAAAATGAGTTAAGATGTGAGAGTTAATTAATAAGAAGCATGAGCTAATAGGCCAAACAGTGTTGAAATTAATGTAGTTTCCATGTGATTATTTGGGTCTGGGCTGTTGGGAACAAATTAGCAGTCTTCAACTAAAGTGACTGGGGTATAAAAATAAGTCAATCAATCAATCAATCAATCAACCAATATACTTTCATAGTAAATTAGGATTATAAGGAATTTCTCTAAATGTAATAAAGGGCATTTTGAAAAATCAGAACTAATACAAGACTGAATGATTTCCCCAAAGATCAGGAGCAAGACACCAATGACTGTTCCACTCTTGCCATATAATATTTTTCTCAAAGCTCTAACCAGGGTAACTAGTCACAAAAGGAAATACATTCAGGTTGGAAAAGAAGTAAAACTGTGTTTAGATCTTGTATGTAAAGAACTTCTAATAATTAACATGCATTCAAAATTGTTAGAGAAAGTTCAACATAGTTGTATATGCAAAGCCATTTTAAGGTTTGAGTGAAGTGTCCCACACATAGACTTGTGTGCTAAAAGCCTCATCCCCAGTAGTTCTTTCTTTTTCAATCATTTTTATTCATTTTTTATTGAGCTCTATATTTTTCTCTGCTCTCCTTCTTCCCCCAATAGTTCCATTGTGAGGAATTAACCCACTGATGGGCTTACCAATGGATGGCCTGTTTGGAGAGGGAGGTGAATTGTAGGAAGTGACTTTAAAAAATCCAACCTATCCCTGCTCTATTGATCACTTTCTCTCTGCTCCCTGTCTGCTATGGAGTGACCTGCTTTGTGCCCCTACAGGCTGCCTGCTGGGATGCTGTGCCTTTGCATGGGCCCATACACTCTATCTTCCCTCTCCAGGGTTCCTAAGCCTCAAGGGGAAGGATTTGATAGAGATAAGGTTATGTGTTCCAAAGTCTCCCTTTATCTGCATAACATCTGATTGTGTGTCTCTGTGTTTATTCTCATCTGCTGCAGGAGGAAGCTCCTTTGATGATGAGTGATCAAGGTCCTGACATATGAGTATAGCAGAATGTTATTAGAAGTCATTTTATTGATAAAGTTATTTGTTCTTTCTTTTTTCTTTTCCTTTTTCTGTTATTGTTGTTGAACAGTTATATTAGGTTTTACCCTATATCCTTAAGTTATGATGATGCCTTTAGTGGTTCTTTTATTGTTCATGATTGTTTTTAGTTATATATTTTTTATGTTTCTATATGAAGTAGATAACTGTCCTACAAGATCTGTGGAATATGTTGGAATTTTTGTTTTTTGGGGTTTTGTTTGTTTTTTTGAGACAGGGTTTCTCTGTAGCTTTGGGGCCTTTCCTGGAACTAGCTCTTGTAGACAAGACTGGCCTAGAACTCACAGAAATCCGCCTGCCTCTGCCTCCCGAGTGCTGGGATTAAAGGTGTGCACCACCGCCACCTGGCCTATGTTGGAATTTTGATGAGGATTGTGTTAAATATGCAGATTGTTTTTAAGAATTGCCATTTTTATTATATTCACCTTGGTGATCCATGAGCATGGGAAATTTTTTGATTTCTTCAAAAACTTGAAGATTTTATCATACCAACCTTTCACTTGATTAGAGGTACCCCAATATTTTTAGGTGGTTGTGAAATGTGTTGTTTCCTTTATTTATTTCCCAGTTTGCTATCATTTGTACATAGGAGAGCTACTGATTTTCATGATTTAATTTAATATCTACTTTCACTGCTAAATGTGTTTAAGCTGTAAGAGTTTCTTAGTGGGATATTTAGTGCCACTATATATGTTATCATATCATGTACAAGTAAAGATTCTTTGACTTTTTATTTTCTAATTTTATATTGTTGATATTTTTCACTTGTCATTTTGTTTTAGCAAAGACATTAAGGACATATTGAATATGAATAGAGAGAGTCAACACCCTTGTGTTATTCCTGATTTTAGTAGAATTGTTTAGAGTTTCTCTACATTTAAGTTGATGCTGCCTATGAGCTTGGTGTAGCACCTACTATATTGAGGCATTTCCCTAGTAACTCTAATCTCTCCAAGACTTTTATTATGAAAGGTGTTTGATTTTGTCTAAAGTTTATTTCTGCATGTAATGAGATGTCGTGTGTTTTTTCTGTCTCTCAGTTTTGATTATATGGCAGATTACATTTATTGATTTATATATGTTTGTTGTTGGGGTTTCTGTCTTCCCTGGTTCCCGCAGTCATTAAGTCCCAAAGACATCACACAGAGGTCTACATTAACTATAAACTGATTGGCCCATTAACTCAGGCTTCTTATTAACTCTTATAACATATATTAGCCCATTATTCTTGTCTATGTTAGCCACATGGCTCAGTACCTTTTTCAGCGAGACAGTCACTTCTTGCTTCTTCTGTGGGTGGACAAGGACTGTGTTCTTTTCTCAGAACTCTCCTGTTCTCCTTGACCCACCTCTACTTCCTGCCTGGCTACTGGCCATCAGCATTTATTTAAAATATAATTGACAGAATACAGACCATGGTCCCACACCATATGTTGAACCATCCCTTCCTCAGTTTATATTTGACCATAACTTGAATTGTGTACTCTATACTTTGTTTACAATTACTTTACAATTAAAATTTTAATAATTTGTCAATAAGTCATAATAAATACATCTAGATATATAGATAGATTCTAAAATAAAATTGTCAAGGAATGTCTTAATGTTCACTCAATAAGCATGTGTGTTATACCTCAGAAACAAAGTAGCACTTTATCAAATATCTTAAATTTATTTAAATTAAATTGAATTACTCATGGCAAAATTCTAGACATCCCATATTGCTAATTAAAAAATATTATTATTTTAGTTTTCAGGAAAATATCTCTCAGTATTCTCAATTAAGTCCATATATGGTAGCTCAGCCTCATTTTTCTTGCATCATCACCTCTTAATTCAAATATTGCATATTTAATGTCTTGCTTTGCTTCCTAGCTTCTGAAAAACAAATGCCAGTTTTTTTATCATCTGCTTGTCAGTATCATTTAACACATACTAGATTTCCAATCAAGCACCCATGGCCTATTTGAATAAACTTCCCCTCCCCCTTTTAATTTATATTTTAATGATGAGACTTAGAGGCCATATAATTTTCAGAAATTGTCCTTTATCTCTATCCTGAATAGAATTCCTTGTGGTTGAGTGAGCTTTTTGTTTTGTCCAAACTCACAGAGCGGTATGCTCTTTAGATAAGGAAACTAACACACTATAGTGATTTCTTTAACATGGGAGACTGTGCTATTGAAGTGGGACAAATGCCAGCACACGTTTCTCATTGACAAACAAACACCCATCAAATGGCAATGATGACTCCTTATGAGACAGACCAGACAGTAAGGTTGTGGTCTAGATGGGATAGGCGTGTCATTTCAGTATTCATTTTTGGAGCCATTTTCTTCCTCTTAATGTTCTCGGACTGGAGCCTCTGGTGGCTATAAAGCTCAAAAAATTTACATATTTTCTTTGAAGGGATATAAATATTTTTTTCTCTATGATTCATGTGAGTATGCTTTAGGGAAGCACTCAACATTTTCTTTGTTATTACAATGTACTTTTCAAACCTGCAAAATTGTTGCATAATAACATGCATAGGAAATAGTCATCTAAAATAAAAAAGTTCCTCCACACAGTATGCCCACCTCAGAAGCTAAATTTAAAATGTCAAGCTTAACTTTTTATTCTATTTATAAAATAAGTACACCGATGAAGAGTTTTTTCTTTGAAAATATTGTGGTTGCAAAATGCATACAGAAGTTCAAATTTGCTTCCCCTAGCATCTTCGAGATAAAACAGGACTGATATCCATGTTAACTTACACATTGTGTAAACATGTGGAAAGAATTACACTGTTTTAATCCACACAAAAATCCCAACACTGAGAAGGAGAAGGAGATACAAAGTCTCATTCCTAAGCAAGAATCTATCTGCAATTGATAACTGATGGAAAAGAAAACAGTTTTCTCCAATGGAGTGTCACTGGATGTATCAAGCACACTCCATGGCAAAGCCCATGCCCAGAAATACTTGACCAACAGCAACAGCAAAAATGACTGTTTTGTTTTTATGTGTCATGCTTTTTCTTTTGTTTTGTTTCTTTTCTTTTGTAATTCTCTATATTACTGATTTTTGTTCAGTTGGAACTGTGCTTGAGGAATATTTTTGAAAGACACAAAGAACACGAAGTTCATTGGGTAACGAAGTGGGGATATTGGGTGAGGGAAAAGAGTATGATCAAACTATATTCCATGCAAAAGAATTTTAAGAAAAAAACTTTCTTCATCAAGTGAAATACATTCAGTACTCCTTCAGCATGGCTAGTTGAGATACCTGATTATTTCTATCCTAGAAACTGTGCTTCTTTGCAGCATCTCTAACTCTTTAGGATTTTAATTTACTTATGAAAGGAAATTAGCTAACTACTCAGCTGTAAATAATCTGACCATCAATAAGATTGGATTCGTTCCAAATATGCCATATATTACCGCCAAGAATACAGTGTCAATGTTGAAGTTCATTCTCTAGAGAGGATGCTTTATTTAGTTTCTAACTAATGATTATTAAGTTAATCGTTGGTTGTGGATTCCTGAAAACCTCTTGTACATCAATTTTCTTTAAGCATGGTATACATAATTTCATAAAATGGCATTAACCAATGTATGTGGTATCTCTTAGAAGTTTTTAATTATAGGAACTGGGAACTTTAAAAATATAGGTCATTAAATCATATAGGTCATTAAATCGTTAAAACTGAATTTTAATCCTCAAGGTCAAAATAACAAGTTTGAAAATAAACTGTCCAGTTGCATTAATTTTATTTGAGTAATCAGATGTACTTTGTTTTCTATTGTAAATAAATTATTTTGTTGTCAAATGAATGAACAAAAAATAATCATATACATTTCATATGTAACTGATGCAAGGATCAGAGAGATAAAAAGAAAATTTATATCAAAATCTCTAGCACTATGTATAGAACACCTTTTAAAATTTTTCAAGGATTGATATTAAAAAGCTAAAAATATTCTGAAACATAATCTAATATATATTTGTCAAGTGATGATCTTCACTGCACTGAATCCTTTATATCATTATCCTTTGAATGCTGTGAGTCTAACAACAAAATTTGTGTTGTGTATTCAACAGAGCAAGGAACCACAAATTCACAAATTAATAGAATATAGATGAACTTTTGTGAAGTAGGAAAAATATATGAAATAGAAAAATGGTAGTTTCTATGGAGGAACTTACTCCTTTTCTAAGATAAACCTCACAAAAGCCTCTTGATAAGATTCATTTTAAGAGTGTAATCTAAAATTTAAAACTCAAAAAGCAAACCCTTGAAATGGTCCTGATGTTGTGTTTGTAGACATTTACTTCATCTTTATCCTATGAGCCCAAGATTGGAGCTGAGCTATTGCAACAGCATTTAAACACTCAACACAGCATATCTTGGTTCAAAATGTTGAGTCACATGGCCCAGCTTCATTTTTTTTTAGCCTGAAACTGAGTAACTGAAACACTTGGCATCACATGTGTACATTCTGTTCCTTGCCTTTCTTATTTGTTAATAGAAATGATTGTCACTCCCAGGTCTTCTTGCTGTAGATACTAATTGTCACACATAACTAGTCCTTAATATAACATCTCATTTAAAAATTATTGAGGTATTATGATTAAGGGTTTAGTCTTTTTCTGGAGAGCTTAATTACAAAAATACATACATTTAATTATTATAAACTTAATGATTATTCTGTATACTAGCCTTCAAAGGATATTACATATTTGTTTTTTGAATATACCCGTTTCATTAATTTCTTCCCTACAAAAAAGTGTTTACCCCATAAGGCCACTGAAAAACTCATGTATCATTCTACCAAAATTCTTTATGTGAGGCTTATCACTTTATTAAATTTACATACATATTATGGGTAAGGGATGACTGGCAGAGTCTTGGATCAGCTGCATTAGAAAGTCTTGCAACACGGATAATGGCTTCTCCATTACACCATAGATATAGTTTCTCTTCAATTAACCTCCACTAGTGTGGACTGCCTGTCACCTTCTATGACCCTTCAGAATTAGCTTGGGAAGGAGAGGCATGGCTCGAATCTCAAATGGCCCCATTGTCAACTTCAAACCTTTTTTCTAAGGGTAATGTCAACAGTTTACCTTCTAGTTACATGTGGTCTCTTCCAAGCAGGCAAAGCTGATCTATAATTGTTATGATTGTTCATACAAGCCACACCCACTCCCTCCCCCATCCGCTGAGACAGGCTGATCTTTAGCATCTGGCCTAAGCTCGCTCTCTTTTCTGTCTTCCTCTCTGAGAGGCAGCTTTATTTCTACCTCTCTCCCCACTTCTCCACTCCCCCTTCTCTCTCTCTGTCATCTTCTCCTTCTCTACCTTTCTCCTTTAAGTAATGAATATCCAATTCTATTCTGTACGATGTGTCTGTCCATGTGCCTCCTACCCGCTGCCTGCTCATACCACCGAGCTAGCTGGGACCAGCCCACCCACCATGTGTCTCCCTGCCTGGGACCAGCCACAGCTTGGGGACTGGAAGCCATCTCTTCCTGGGACTGGTTGCTCCCAGGCCCTGCTGCCTGCTGCCACATGGCCTGCTCCCACCAATTGGGGACTTACAGTATTTCTGCTGCCTACTTACAGCATTTCTGCTGCCTAGGATCTTGCAGCATTTTTTAAAAAAAAATCATAACAATAATAGTTTCTGAATATTTTACTGAAGGGTAGAGCTCTATGATGATGTTGTCTAGAATTGCAAATGTAATTTGATACACAAAAATAATTTGCTAAATAAGTTTATCTGGTTAAAAAGAGTAAATGACTCCTCAGAGTCATGATTGTATGTCAGTATTGTTTAATGTCATGTAGCAAACCAACTAATGATAGAGAGTTTCATTAAAAAATCCTTCCTATTTGGACACTCACATGTAAATTCTAAATAGTCACTCAAAGTATAATTTATATAAGCCATGGTCATTTGTGTTATGATTTCTATAAGATAATTTATAAGAAATTAGTCTCTATAATATGAAAGTGCTTTTCTATTTTGTGTTTTGAAGGTTTCCAAGGTGCATAGGTTCTAAAGAGGCATAAACTGAGATCATATTCTGACTCGAGAATGTATTTAATATGCCTTTGTAATCCCCTGTTGATATGGAAAAACCCAGTTTATAAAATACTTTTGAAAGATAGCAAACTACAGTATTGAACATATCTCATCTCTAAGTATGAAGCATGTCACGGTCTCTGATCACTAGGGTTCTTAAATCTTGTCCAAAGCAGTGTGGAGATCCAAATGTCGAGAGACCTCTGTAAGTCAGTACTTTTGATCATTGCTGTCTTATGGAACTATCACTATAGTAATGAAAATGATTAGCTTACCCTTTCTTAGCAAATTTTAAGCAAGTTTACATGCCAAGATGAGAACAATCTGAGGATTTTTATTTGAGTTCATCTGTCTCTAAAAAAGTTACCACTGTCTTGTTTTCTCTCCTCATAGAAAGATAGAATACACTTTATTATCTCTATGATGATGTAACTTTTCAAACGTATTATATGGTTTCACTAATGAGCTAAAACTGAGAAAATTTCAAGGAATGTTCTGGAAAATGTTTATTCATTAAAAATTCTACAATAGTCATGAGATGGTGGCATGTGCCTTTAATCTCAGCACTCAGGATAAAGAGGCAGGTGGATCTCTGTGAGTTCAAGATCAGTCTAGTCTAGAAGAGCTAGTTCCACAACAGGCCTCAAAGCTACAGATAAACCCTGTTTCAAAAAACAAAAGAAACAATAAATTCTGCAATAGATAATGCATTAAAGGATAACATTTTATATGCTAACCTGAAAAATGATAATAATAATAAATTCTGTAGAGGCTTACTTAAAAAAAAACATTTGAAGCCCATAAAGCAATGTTAATGTAGAAGTTGTACTATTGAATAACCGTGTGTTACTATATTATTTACCTTCATTAGTTTTTTGTTTGTTCTGCCAATATTTTTCAATTTAATTTTTATACATAATCATAATATATCTGAATTCTTTACCATTGTTTTCTTTCTAGAACATAATCTGTCACTAATAATTATAAGTAGGGATTTCTGCTTTCTGACCAAGGTTTACCATTAATATCAATGGTGGTGAAAGGGGTATTTTTTAGTTTGTATTGTGTCCTTATTTTCTTCCAACTGACTGATCTTATGTTTTGGATACATTCCCAGAAGTTCAAATGAAGGAAATATAATCTCTTTAATGTAGCACTATTGTCAGGTGTAACCAATAAAAGCTTCAATGAACAGGTTAACACTACTCTTGTGGGGCTGCATGTTATGAAAAGAATGGTGTTTTTATCAAGCATGAGTTTGCTGTCCTTTGTCATGTGATGATTAATACATAAATTATCTGCCACACAATGATATAGTGCACAAAGATAGTTGTTTTTTTCCACATGAGTAAAAGAAGCTTTGATATATGTGTTGCGTTCTGTTTAACTGTGACTAACAGCTTGGCATCTTCTCATCTGTTTAAACTCTGTATCAACACTTGTTGTGAACATTTGCACCCATGATGTTTAAATGGAATTTCTGTAACACTTACTATGTTTTAGAATGTAGGCATTTCTTATTCAGAAATGATGAAGGAATATGGAGACTTAGCCAGGATGTGTGGCTTTTTTTGTAGTCACCAAATTAAGATGCTACAGATTCTAAGTGTTGTGTATATAAATTTTTACTTTTACTCTCAGAGTCAACTGAATTAAGCATAGAAACCATATAGTTTTGTGAAATTGGACAAAGTGAACTTTATTTCTTTGGACCTGTATTTCCTTCCTACATTAACTTTATCATCAGTTCTGGCCCATGACATCAGTTCTGCAGACATGACACAGGAATGTTTATAGAGTAGCTGTAACACAACAGCTATTTAAACATGAAGCTCTGCAATTTGTCTCCAGGAATTATGACTCTTCTACCAGAATAGGATCACCATGGTCCACCAATCAGCCATCTTCCTTTTTGAGGAACACCTATAGGTATGTCTCCTTCAAGAAAAAGACTTTCTCTACCAGGATACAGAAGCTCACCTCCCTCAGAATGTGTCCAACTAGAACCTAAGATGTGGATGATAAGTACCCACCATTATTGCCCTGCAGAAGCACATCTTGTGAATTGTATACCCTACGAGCTTTTGTCCCATGTTGCTGCATTGATTATAGCTAATAAATACATAGAACAATTGAAAAAATTAAGAAGTAGCTTTGTTATTATTATATTCTTCTAGAGAATAAAGCATTTCTGTTTAAATCCCCATCATTTCTATTTTCATCTCTTATTTACAACTCATAAATTAAAGAGAAATATGTGTATGAGAGAGAATGTGTATGTGTCCAAGTTCAATATCTGTTTCTATTTTAAAGCAGCCTGTAGTATCCCTGGAACATTAGCATCTGAGTCAGTTTTCATTTTTCAAGAACAGAACAGACCAAGAAAAACTCTACATGGTACCTAATTAACAACAGGCCCTCAGTCCTCAGTTAATGTCTTATACCTCTCACTCTCCCCCCTCCATCCCCTTTCTTAGGTTTTCTATCTATGAACATTTAGGAAGAAACCAAATGCCATCAAATTGCATTTAATTTAACACTCATATATCCCCAGAAAAGAAATTAACTTATTTTCTAATTATTAAGAGCAGTTAGATGACCCAGTGCCACACTTATTTGCTGGTTATGTAGGAAACTTTAATTATCTTCTTTGAACACAGGAAAAACCTAATTCCCCCTTGTAGTTGATCATTAGATGCTAATTTAACCCAAATTATGTGGACTTTTTTTTTTCTAAAAAATACTTTTCTAAATGCTCGCCTTTATTATTGTGGATGCTAAAACTACAGTTTCCTCTGGTTATTAAATCCCTGATATTATATACCGAGTTTGAAGGTCCAGTGGTTCTAGATGATAAGTTAGGCGGACACAACTCTACTGACTTTTTCTGTGTCTTAACTATATCTGCTTTGTCTATTATTTTCTCTTCTCAATTCTACCTTTACAATACCAAATCCCCCTTGGCATTTTCCTGTTTACTTTCACCTGCTTCCCCACTGTCTCATTCCCTAAACCAGAACAATTTCATTTTCTATGAGTATTCTCGCTTACATAAATTTTTATATTTCCCCTTTTTATTATTTTTCTTCCTCCCCATGAGCCAATATTCCCTTCCAAATAAAAAAATCCTAGAATTTTTACACAAAATGCAGAGAAGATAGATTAAATAAAGTCGAGGGGGTACAATTGTAAATAATAGGAGTGTTTAGATGAAATGCACAGCAAATGCAAGATGCTAGACATAGGAGTGACCCATGTAGGTAGTTGTTCTTGATGATAATTTGAATAGAAACATTCAATCTTCAATAATAAAAAGTTTATGTGTGTCTAGAAGAAGAATGGATGTGATGGGGTACTTTGGAGAAATCGTGATATTCATAAATGGTACCACAAATTTAATTCTGCCTTATTAGTGCTTTCAATTTTTCATATGTCATTTGACTGCTGTGTTGCTCCTGTACCTTGATGGCTGTTAAATGTGGCTGACTGATATCACCCATCTTTTCCTCTGTTAGTTGCATAAGATGCATTTAGCTGATCCTGTTTTCATCAGTTATCTTGTTGCATTTTTGTAAGTCTTTATTTACCCTATACTTTATTCAAGATGAATTTGCAATATTTTTTCAGCTATTTGTGAAGGTAAAATGCACAGGGCTGACATCTCTTTTTGTCAAGTGTCAAAGTTTTGAGGGTTTTTTTTTCTGTATGATATTTTTTTGAAAGGAAACTATGCTTGGATGTGCAAATAGGAAACTGATCCAAGCCACCACTTCAATACATTCCCTGATAAGCTCTCGTGAGATTCTTTTTGATTTTTCAATGTTCATAAACATGTACTGTTATAAAATTAATCCAGTTCCTTGTACTAATATAGAATTATAATAACATTTCACATATATAATCTTTGAGACTTACATCAACACTGTAAAGGAGGTATAGCAAATATTTTGGTCTGAGTTGCAGATGAAATAAGGGATTAGAGAATGCTATGACATTTTCAAAGGCAGTAAGCTGGAGAGAAATTAAGGCTGGAATGCTTAGGTTCACTGTATTTATTTAAAGTTCACTGCTTTTTCTTCTTCTCTCAGTCCATTTTAGTTGCTGTAATAAAAATACCACTAGAGGGGTACTTATCAATAATAAATATTTTCCTTACATATTTGGAGACAAAGAAACCCACAGTTCCAAGCTCAGTGAGTGGAAAAGCTAGCATAACCCTGAGGTCGACTTTATAAAGATATTAATTCTAATGATGTTGGCTCAACATATAGGATATAATCCCCCTTAGGAATTCTCCTTCAAGTATTATCATTTTGTGGTGGTAGCAAGCTCATGAGCTGGAGGCACATAAATATTTAGACCATTGCCCTTCTTATATGTAAGATTTCTAAAATATGCAAATATTTAAAGGTTTCAAATAAAGAACATCATTTGTGTTTTTCATCATTATCATATCTGCTATAACTTTCCAGCTACTTGACCACATTATTTTTGATAGATAGTACAGATTTGATTGAGGAAAGTCATTGGTTAAGTAATAAAGAAACTGCTTGGCCTCATAGGTTAAAACATAGGTGGGAGGAATAAACAGAACAGAATGCTGGGAGGAAGAGAAAGTGAGTTCAGAGGCCATGCTCTCCTCTCCCGGGCAGACGCCATGAAGCAAGCCGCCAGGTCAGACATGCTGAATCTTTCCCGGTAAGACTGATGCTACACAAATTATTAGAGATGGGTTGATCAGGATATGAGAATTAGCCTCTAAGGGCTAGAGTTAATGGGCCAAGCAGTGTTTAAAAGAATACAGTTTGTGTGTTGTTATTTCTGGTATAAAGCTAGCCGTGCGGGAGCCAGGTGGGATGAAAAGCAGGCCCGTAGCCCCCTCAACAAACTCTAGTCTCTGTCAGTAGAGCATGAAACTCTTAATCCCAGGGTCGTGGGTTCGAGCCCCACGTTGGGCACCAAAATGTAACTTCGTAAACGAATGCAGACAGACTGTAAAAATATATACAGCTTTAATGGGGAAATAGACTTACAGAACCACCGTTCCCACAGAGACCAGGAAAGCAGAAGCAAGCGCTGTGAGCATGCTTGCCAGATTTATAGGTAAACATTAGCCTGAGGCGAACACGCCCCCTAAGGGGCGGGACTTATCCCTACACAGATTTATAAATCACGACCATTTATCCTAATGTGAAATTGAGAAAGATAGTTTTGCCAAACTTTAAGAATGTATGTAAAGTCAAACAGTTGAGTGGGGCTACTCCTGGCCTCTAGCTCGCTATACACTATTTCTACTCTCTAACAAAGGCTTTCAAAGAAAGTTGTTTAGCAGATTATTTTTCTGTTCATGACCATAAGCCAAAAATTAACAACAACAAAGAAATACATTGGGTTGGATTAACATTAGGGTACAGCTGGCAGCTTGGACTGCCCCTAGACTCACTTCTCTAATGCATATATTTCTGCTTTGGGATCTTTTGGTCCAGCTGTGAATTGAGTGCACCTGGTGCATCTCTCTGTATCACCATGGGATCCAGCTACACAATGACATAGACAACACATCATCCAGTGAAGATCACCAACCAATATTTAACACAAACACGTGCATTTGCAAATTCACACACATCTGGCATAAAATCCAATCAATCCAGTTGAGGTAGATGTGCAAAACAATTGTTTACATCTCAGCATGTCAAACAATATGAGTTTCTGTGGCCAAGATTTAAGAATATAAATATAATTCCTCCCCTGCTAGGCATTTCCATCAATAAAAATCAGTGTTACTTGTCAACTGTGTTACTCTGGTACCTTAGATTTTCTTATAGGATCACATAGTTTTTAAAGAAATCCCATTCTTTTGGTTGTAGCAATGAGGTTCTTGTTTTCTCCTTTCTATTCGTCATAGAGTTATGCTGAATCCCCACAGGTCACCCACATTCGTTTGCCGTGCATGTTCTCACAGGTTTGACAAAATGACACGATTTGTTTTTAGGCTCAACAGGAGAATTATATGTGTGCCCAGAAGAGATGTAGTCTCATACAGTAGAGCTAGCATACATTCTGGAGTGATTATTTTGTCACTTTGGCTATATAATATTATTCACTAAACACCAAGTTTATCATACACATTTTCTTTCTTTTTTAAAATTTATTTATTATGTGTACAGCATTCCTTCCATGTATGCCTGCAGGCCAGAAGAGGGCACCAGATCTCATTATAGATGGCTGTGAGCCACAATGTGGTTGCTGGGAATTGAACTCAGGACCTTTGGAAGAGCAGTCGGTGCTCTTAACTACTGAGCCATCTCTCCAGCCCCCTGTAAAGACATTTTTATCATACACATTTTTATAAACACAATTCAAGCTGAACCTAAAGAAAGGGTATATGAAGGGCCTGAGACATAGAACAACATTTTAGCCTTTGGTCCAAGTTGATATTTGGCTAAATTACAAGTCTAAAATTTCTAAGGGGAGTAAAACTCACCATGTTTGATTTCTATGTAAGCAGAAAGAAAAAGTGTCATACTGCCCATAGGCATTCTGGCACCATGTTTCTGGTAATAAACATAACATACAAAACTCTAATGTTTATTGTCATGGAATATTCCTTTACAATGTGTGAATATATGTCACTGTGGTTGTTTAATAAAGTATCTAACTATGCAAAAGCTGGACAGAATAAGTTTAGGCAGGAGAGTCAGACTAGGATAATGCTGGGAGGAGGAAGGGCAGAGTCTGTAGTTGCAAGCCAGATGTAAAGGGGAGCAGGATATAAAAGTGCCATGCTAATAAAGTTATCACCATGTGACAGGTATAAATAAGGGATATAGGTTAACATAAAATGTGAGAGCTAGTTAGTAATAAGCCTGAGCTATTAATAGAGGATTTGTAATTTATATTAAGTCTCTCTGTGATTGAGAGCAACTTCAGGACAGAAACTTCTAACTACAGTTTGTTTACCTTGCCATCCTATAAGAAATAGTTGTATTCATTTTCTTTCTCTCATAATGAAAAAATGCTTGAGGAAATCTGCTAGAAGGAGGAAAATATATTTTAACTCATAGTTTATAAGAAATTTCCATAGTTCATAGTAATGAATTGATACTGAGTGAGCAAACTTTTTCCTAGAAAATTGTAGTTTTAAAGCTGATACACATTTTTACATTTCTTTTTAAATTTATTTATTTTAGCTTTGTTGAAAGTTTCCATTGCCAGATGAAGGTTCTATGGTGATATGCAAGATATTCATCAGTGTGTCTATGGGAGAAGGCCAGTTCAGGCACCCTCTCCTCTG
>NC_022031.1:10265794-10274529 GCF_000317375.1 Microtus ochrogaster | reverse complement strand
TTACACATTTAAATATCTAAAAAAAATTGGGAATAATTCTCTTCAAACTATTTCCTGCTGTTTATTTGGCAAAGTAAGTTTTTAAGGGGTGTTAAAGGTGACTTTTCAGGGAGTCTTGGTTTATTTATTAAACCACATCAGTCTGGAAGAATTTCACAGATTCTTGTTCTCTGTCGAAACAGAAGAAGACCCTCTGTTCCAAAGCAACATATCCTTAGACACAAATTTTGAAGTTAAGATCCCTTTAGAGTATATATGCTTGTTTAGTTTAACAGTCTGTACAGTGAAATATCTCTCTGTACTTAGGTCATTCACAGTAAAAAAAAAAAATCAAAGAAAACACAATAGTATGCATAATCTTGATTCTGTGTATTTTCCATCTTTACGTGTCTTTTCTTACCTATAACGTTTTTTACAAGTTTCGTTTGTCTCTTTAAAGACTTTGCTCTACTTTTAAAAACAATTTGTCCCTTTTTATCACTCCATATAATCTTTTTTCTCTCTCCTAAACCTACATACATTTATATACCACTGTGACCTATTTAGAGGTCTTTTCTATCAAAATTTGTCTTTATTACATATCTGTAATTCTTTTATGACCAGGACTGCTTCTTAAAATGCTAAGTGCTTCTTAAAACCTTAAGTGGCAACATTGCTAGAGCAAATGCAACCCTGCCTGCATGTTCTGCCCAGTCCAACATGGCGGGGTGAATGTCTGTTTAGCATGAGCCATGTTCCCATTTTCAGGCACAGAGTGGGTCTATATTGCATTAAGCAAGTTGTAGCACTCTGCTCAGAAACCCTATTTAAATGCTCAACATCCTGAAAGAGCCATAATTCACACTTGCAGAATAGCACAGAAAGCCAGTATTTTAGAAGCATGTGGCTTTTTTTTCTGCTACCAATGAATTAGGAAAACCTTCTTAAAGGAGTCATGATGTTAAGCCATGCTTAACTCTGTTTTTTGTTTCTGTTTTATTGCCAATTTTTTTTCCCAAATTCTCTCAGGTTTTAAGTGAATTTTAGTTGACCATGTTGGTGCCTATTTGTTGTGGGAGATTGCTTGTTTGATTCCCGGCCACCCAGACTCCTGAAATAATGACACAGAAACTGTATTAATTAAATCATTGCTTGGCCCATTAGCTCTAGCTTCTTATTTGCTAACATATTAATTTAATCCATTTCTATTAATCTGTGTATCTCTACTTGGCTGTGGTTTACCAGTAAGGCTTCAGTCAGTGTCTGTCTCTGGTAGGGCTACATGGCTTCTCACTGACTCTGCCTTCTTTTTCCCAGCATTCAGTTTAGTTTTTCCCACCTAGCTAAGCTCTGCCTTGCTACAGGCCGAAGCAAATTTTTTTATTCATTAACCAATAAAAGCAACACAGAGACAAAAGGACCTCCCACCTTTCCTTTTCATTTAGCCAGATAAGTGGAGGTGATGTGGGATTCCCTTCTGTATGCTGTGTTTACCATTAATGAATAAAGAAATCTGGCTTGAGCCTATAGCAGGGCAGAACAAAGGCAGGTACGGTAAAATAAACTGAATGTTGGGAAAAAGATGATGGAGTCAGGGAGAAGCCACCAGAGACAGACACTGGAACTTAACATGATAAATCATAGCAACACGTAGGTTAATGGAGATGGGTTAATTTAAGATAGCCAGAAATACACTTAAGCTATTGTCTAAACAGTATTGCAAGTAATATGGTTTCTGTGTGATTATTTCAGGGCTGAAGAGCTGAAAACAAAAGGGAAAAGAGAAAGAGAGTGATACTCTTGACAATCTATTCCCAGTATATATGCAATATCTTAACTTCTTTCCTCTCCCAGATCCAAAAAGTGGAACCAAGCTTCAAAGACAAGCCCTATGGTATATGCCTAAGATCCAAAACATGGAAGTAGCTAAACAGGCTTCATTCCTTTTTTTCTATTAGAAAATTATTATATTTTACCACTCTGTTTTTATTTATAATTGATTGAGTTTTCTAGTATTGTGAATAGATTTTAAAAGTTACTGTTGCAGGATATTTGATAACACTGTGTGAAGATGGGTCTGTCCTTCCTCACCTGCCTAAGGCACCTTCTTATTAATTTAATAAAAAACTGAATGCCTATATCTAGGAAGGAAAGGATAGACAGAACTTCTTGGGAGAGTGAGGAACTTAAAGAAAGGGGGAATCACCATCAAGATGTGGAGGAAGTCAGATGTATAGGACTGAGTAGTGGTACATAGTCATGTGGCAGAGCATAGATTAATATAAACGGGTTTATTTAAGTTTTAAGGGTTATTTGGGAATAAACATAAGGTCAAGCTTTCGTACTTACTAAGAAGTCTCCATATCATTATTTGGGAGCTGACATTCAAAAGAAAAACTGACATCATGTTACTGTCAATTTAATTATGTACTCCAAAATAATAAAAATTTTCATCACAGTAAAGCATTTAAATCTAAATCTACCATTTCTTTTTTCTTTCAAGCACATCAACTGGAAGTAGAGGCTTTTTTAAATAAACACAAACTTATGTGTTTCCTTTTCCATAAATTGTTCTTAGCATTGGCCACCATGTGGTAAGATAGCTTCTCATGCTACACTATTTCTGAGAAAACTGCTTTCCAAGTCCTGCTTTATTAAATTTCAAGAATTTCCATTTCTGAGAATTCAAGAGGCACAAGAAAAGCATCATGAACATTGTACATCATGAAGAAAGTGCTATTTGAAGCTTAGGAGGGTCTACTGGCTGGGGGAAAGAGTGACTATAACGCTGATGATAATTTATTGCACAACACTAAGATTTTACTATTATAGTGTTTAAGTTCATCTCGTAACTGGGAGTACCTTCCTTGTTCTTATTTATTCAAAGATTTTTTTTTGAGTTGTATCTACTTTCACACATGAGGGGGAACAGTAGACATGATTAGCTATAGGTATCCATGCTTCGTGATAACTAAGCAAAGTCCTTTCATATTTACCTCATAATTGTATTTGCAACTTAATGTTTGAAGTGTCAGTCTTTGTAAAATTGGCTCATCTTGTCATGATTTCAAGCTTTGATGTGAGTGAAAGGCTTCGATTGCAATGCAGAGTCACATCTGAGACAAAGAGGTCTACAAGATGAGTAAATCAAATACTCCAAGCTGTCTATGTGGATTAGGAGATAGTATTTGCATAACTTTGAAGTATTTATACTGATGAAATTACAATAATTAAAATCATTGCTGTGTCAATTGCTGAATGCCACAAGGCATAGCAATTACTAGCATGCAAATCAGACTTTGTGTAAGCATTTTAAAGAATAATTACCTTATTTGATTCAGATGTGCCTGAAAGGCATTGAGAATCATTTGAGCTATTTTGCCTTCAACAATTTTAAGGCTTGTAGATAATGTTGTTATTATCAATTATTTACTTTTGTGTATCACTTTTCTTTATTTTGGGTGAAACTAAATGACACAGACAAAATAAAAACATACAAGTTTGCTGAAACTAGGAACAATTTACAATATCAGTTAATCTGCCTCTTGCTTCAACAAACATTTCTCTTTATAATGGGCTTCACTCTGCTTTGTCATCAGCTTCATTTTAAATAACTAATGTACACCCAATGTCTATAGTTACACAGTTTAGAACGAGGTTGTGAATTGCAATAAAATGCCAGAGTAGGAAATGAAGACAGGAAGTTTAAGAAAGTACTCCCAAATACCTGTGTCACAGGACACATGTAAATGGACATAGCCCGCTGACAATTTTAGCCTTCAAATTGATAATATTTTAATCTTAAAAATGAATAATAAACTTTGAATAATGCTTGAAGTTAGATATTTCATCCTGTTGGGTATAAAAACATAGAAACTGTGATGCCTGGCCTCCTGGGTTCTAAGTAAAGTGACAGTTGAATTTAATCTATTTGATTATTTATTGTTGAAATATGATGGTTAAGTAATTAAAATAAGAAATACTTTTAAAATAAATTTTACAAGATATTTGAGCTTTAGATTATGAAATAAATGTGATGATTTCTGTTGAGTAAATTCAATTTCTAACATTTTTATTTTTAAAATAAAGCTTTATTTAGGATAAGTATTATCATTTCATTGAAAGTTGAGGATATTACTATTTTAATACTTTTGCTTTTGTTTTTCAGCTGAAGGTTTCTAAAAATATACCAAATTGTTTTTGAATTATTTAAAAAATATCCTAAAATTAAAATGTCTATGATTGCTGTATAAATCTCTTTATTTTTAAATTAGTTTGAAAAGGGTGCCTATTTTTAATTTTATAAAAAAATGCAATGTATGGAATTTATAACACTAGTTCATAATGCACTGAAAGTTGACTTTGAGTTATTTAAGGTAGTATAATATTTTTTTAAAAAATATAAACTATATGAGGAACATCTACAGAAGTACACAGGAGCTACGGAAATAAAGTTAGGTATGTAATGTTTGTATCTGTGTTTCTGAAAGATGCTTATATGTATCAGCACAGTTGACAGGTTAGTAACAGTGAGACATTAATGCAGTCGACATATGTGTTTTCATTTGTAAGAGATTCTAAAGGAAAGTTTTTGGAGTCTTGTCATGAATAACAGTGTGTATATTGGTACTTACTCAATAGGGGTTTTTTGGTTGGCAATATACTTTTATATAATAAATATCATATTTTCTAGATTATGTATTTGTTGAAAAAAGTAAGTTTCCTTATGCAGAGCATAATTCTTGTTACTTACAATACACTGCAAACAAAAGAGAGTCTAGAATAGATCTTACCCTGGCAATCCTATGTGTAATAACTGAACTTTGACATTATTATAAATCTCTTTTACAAAAAGGTGTTGAAATATGGGAAAGGGCAGAGTGAAATAGAAATATTTATAAAAATGAAGCTTTTGACAAATTCAAGTGTCTTCACTGAAAATTCAAATGAATCCTTGTTTTTGCATTTCAATAAAATTTTAATATTCACCATTTTTGGCTTTTGAATGTGAGGTGTCTCTTTCACTTTTATGTGTTTTAAACTTCCTTTTGATGGTTCTCCATAAAGATGCCATGGCTATGCTTCTTTCGCTTCTTTTGTTTTTTTGCAGAGAACATAGAAAACGAAGTTCTGATGACGACTGCTAATTATACTGGTTTTCAATATTTTATATGATTTAGTTACAGGGCATAATAAAGAAAGAAAAAGAAAACTGTTCCTTTGTTTCCTTTAGCGGAATCAATCGATCATTAACTGGGCGAACCACTCTGGACAGAAAGTTGGGCAGTATGGGTGCTTTTCTCATCACAAAGCATTTAAATAATACTGTCTTTCTGTCAGTCTTCTCTTTAATAAAAAATATATATGTGCATTTCCACGGAACATATCTCATCCAGACTACAATACAGCCCAATTTCTCTTAACCTAATTAATCAGACTTTTCTGTGGAGGTTTTTGTTAAAACTTAGCACAAAAAAATTATGTACAATACTAAGAAAAGAAATGATATGACTAGCCACTTATAATTAGAACATATTTTTAAGTCAATATCATTTTCATTAAAAATTTATGCATATAAAACATGGGTTACTATGAAATACTTAATTTGTTTGTATGTTGTTAATTTGTTCTGTTTTAATAGTTTATTCATTTTCTTAACAATAACATCAACCTATCAAAGCTGAGCTTTACCATAGACCATCCATGATCCAAGGCAATCATTCACCAGCATTCCAACAATACAGTCTTTGAAAGGGGTCCCACTTCCCAGAATGTCAGAATCAGCATTTAGAACCACAGGGCCTCTGCATTAGAAAGAATTACTCTATATTTGTCTTTACATCCAGCTTTGTCCGATACTGTTTCAGTCTTCTGCATGTTATCTTTGTCACAACAAACAGGTAGGTGGGCTCTTCAGGCTTTTATGACCATACTTTCTTGGTTTTTTTGTTCAAAAAATCAAAGACACTTTCTCTTGTACTGTCTAGTTTAAATGCAAAATTTCACTTTACAAGAAGATTAATGCTGAAAATAATTTGTTAGCCTGGAATATTTAATACTTGCAAACCACCTTGTAGCTCTCAATAAATGTTTTTGTAGGTTGTGTAAATCTCTTTCCCAACATTTATATAAGAATATGTGCACACTTTCTTATCATAAAAATAAATAAAACCACATGTACCTCAGAAAACTAAATTCAGAGCTTGATTAATAGTGAAACAACATTACTAAGGAAATCAAAAGAAACGTAAGTTTTTTATATTTTCTACAGCATGTTTTAATATTGTTCTGGAGGGCTGTTCAATGCAATAAATCTGAGAATCAAATATGAATTGCATAACATATTTTAAAAAGCATAATTCTTAAGAATTCCAAGAGAATTAACTAAAAATCCATCAGATCAATGGTTTATACACTAAGTTGTGGAGTAGAGTGGCTACTTGAGTCAAAAATAAAGAACAGGATTTTACTATTCTGCATATGTCCAAAAAAATAAAGATCAGTCATTGGGAAAATCCATTGTATATAGACACACATCACTATATAATATGTATACATGTTGGAATATGTATCGTTGCAATTATATATGTAATATTACATAACTTTGAAGCATTCATATAGGTCAGTATCTGAAAATAACATGTATGCCTAATTTTTATAAAAAACACATGATTAAAATAAAGGAGAATACTGTGAAGATGTTAAATTTTTGAATACCAATTCATATATTTATTGCTATTCTTATTAAGATGAAAGACAGAATTACTGAAGGTTATAAATTTTATATAATGGAACAGAACACATTAATTAGAAAATTATGAACAGGAAAGGAATAATCACACGATAAATTAAAGAATATAAAATTGAACAAATAGACACATCACAAGATTACAGTCACAATACAATATTAACACTGCAAATAGTGGGTAAAAACATTTCAAAGATTGTAATTCAAGTAGTAAAGAGAATTAAAAATGTTCAATGCATTCCTTCTGGGCAGCATGGTAATTGGAACTAGAAATACGTTATTGTCTGAAAGAGTTAAAACAAAAGCACATAATATAAAAGTAATGTTCTTCATGTTTTGGGTTTTGAACAACATAGAACTGTGACGAACTGGAAAAGATTAGTAATTAAATTAAGTACTAAGATTATTCCAGTTTACTACCTGGAGTAGGAATGTAGTATACATCGTAGCAAATGGCACCAAAGTGGAATTGTTTTGTCTCTTGAGTTTAAGAGGTAGAACTGGGAGTGCTGGGGGGAACTCCAAATGTTGGGGATAATATGACTAGAGAGGACTGAGCATCCCTCCAGAGAACTCCAGATTTCTTCAGGGAATCAACCATAGCTCTTCAGTGGGAGGCTGGCTGGTGCCCTTCACTCAAGGTGGGGTAATAAAAATGCCGGTCTCCTTGCTAGTGAGAGACAGGAAGGCATACGGCTGTAGGGTCGCTGAGGATGCTTTATGATCCACAATATATTGTAGAGGTTACTTGGTGAAAGATTACTTTGGTAAAATTAGTTTTGGAATGGAAATGGATTTGGGGTTCCCATGGGCAGAGGTTGGTGGTTGAGATATGTTCTCTGGTAGCCGTCTAAAATGCCCTTTAATTCTAAAAGAAACATTCGACTCATGAAGGAAGTCTGAGGTGAGGACTGTGGGAAGGCAAGTGGGGGTAACAATAAAAAGAAAAAGAGAAAACATCAAATCTAACAACAGGAACACAATATTAAAAAGTAAAGAGTGGAGACCAACACCTAAGAGTGTGGCAGAGAAAAGGAGCATATACCCTCCTCTGTGGCCTTTGTAAGGAAAGAATCAGGACTGTAGAAGACAACTCCACAAAATCCCATTGCAGAGCAAGGCCTGCAGGTTTGTCTGTATTACACAAAGCCTAGGAGGGATTTGCAACTTGCTGTTGTCCTTTGCTCCTAGAGTAAAGAATGGTTTAGCAGCCACTGTTATGTTCCCGTGATAGAATACCATGTATAAGTCAACTTGATGAGAAAAAAAGAGTAGACTTTGACTTTTGTTGTATGGTTCAAGAAGGATACAGTGTCCATCCTGGTGAAGAAGGTATGGCATGGGAGCAGGAACTGCTCTTCCTGATGAAATTTCATCCAAACAGGAGGCTTAGAGAGCAGGAATTGGATAGGACTAGAAACCCTCACAGCCTGCCAATGTGATGTATTTCCTCCACTGAGGCTGCTCCTCCTAAATATTCCAAAGCTTTTCCAAGTAGTATCACCAACTAAGGACCACATGTTAAAATCCATTAGCCTATAGAAAACAGTTCATTTAAACCACAATAGCTCTAGGAATAATGCATGCTCACCAACACTTCCAGTTGGTGGTAGAAAATTTGCAGTCCAACACCCAAACACCAGGAACCCTGTTTCCTCTACTGACTGAGTACTGAAGGCCTTGACAACCACTTGGTAAATAAGTCTGATCATGGCAGTTTGGAAGATGCAAATATACTGAGACAATGTGGATCAGTAACTCAGGTGAGGCCCTGGTGATAGAACACCCATCAGCAGAATTGGGAGCAAATGGTACTAAGTATTATTAGCTATAATAAAAACTTAACAATACCTATGGGAACAGATACTGTACAGAAACCTAAAATAGCAGGGGATTTATTCTGCTCTTATTTGTTCTGATTTAAATAAGGACCATCAGTCATCCCCCTACCTGTAGTTCAGCTTCAAGAAAATATAATGATTAATATTAAAAATAATAGTAAATAATA
>NC_022031.1:10236678-10261806 GCF_000317375.1 Microtus ochrogaster | reverse complement strand
CTCACTTCCTCTTCCACCCAGCATTCTGCTCCTCCCACCTACGTTCTAACCTATCAGGTCAAGCAGCTTCTTTATTAAATCAACCAATGACCTTCCTCCATCAATCACCTTTTCTCTTACCAGAATCTGCTTTTCTCCTCCAAATAATGAGAGGTCTTAAGCCCAGGTGGAGAATAGAAATGAGAAAAATGAGGAAGAATTACAGAAAAGAAAACAAACAAACAGAATGATTAGTCTCAGATGGTTTGCTAAACATGACACAGATATACACACCAGAGAGAGAGAGAGAGAGAGAGAGAGAGAGAGAGAGAGAGACAGACAGACAGACAGAGAGACAGACAGACAGAGAGAGACAGACAGACAGAGAGAGAGACAGAGAGAGAGACAGAGAGAGACAGAGACAGAGAGAGAGACAGAGAGACAGAGAGACACAGAGAGAGACAGAAAGAGAGACTCGGGCAGAATAAGAGGGAGAAAGAGGAAACAAGCAAGAGAAACCATTACATTTCTATAAACTCACAACTCCTCAACAACTGGCAACAATTCAAGGCAACAGCTGACGTGCTAAAGACGAAATTCAGAATTCTAGTTTAAAAAAGGTTCAGTGATCACACAGAGGTCTCAAACTTATAAATGAAATAAGAAATCAACTTAGGAATGAGATATAAAAGTCAGTAAAATAACTGAGAAAGTCAAAAATAGGAGGAAAATTTAACAAGGGAGTGGAGATTCTTAAAAGAATCAAATAGAAACCCTGGAAAGGAAACAATCACTGAAGTAAAAAAATATTAGAAAGAATTACCAAAAGAGAAAAGCAATTGCCAACAGCTTCTCAGCTGGGAATGGAAATCAAAGCCCCTCCCATGTCCATAGGAAGTTTGGCAGGCTTGGTCTAGAGCAGATCTTGGCCGTGCCATCATACTCAGTTTAACTTAATGTGTGCAACATCCCTGTCTATCATGCAAGTGGAAGAATAAATTTTTTTTTCAGGGATGCAATACTCACCTCATGTATTAGTCGATTCTTGCACACATGTATATACAGACATCTTTAAGTGAGATAGACAGAGAGCAAATGGAGCTGGAAACCATAAGTGATGGTAGGGATAAGGGAGAAACTATAAAGGAAGTAATGATGGGAGTGTACTTAACAAAATATATTAAATGTATGTATGAAATTCCCAATAAAAACAAAATAAATAAAATTTAAAAAGAAACATAAAATGTGTATCATTTTCCAAACTATATACCTCTGAAAGTAAGTCTGTGTACTCAGTATCAAGACTGGGTTTTTCAAAGCACAAAATCTAGGGCCGTCTGAATGGCTCAGAGTGGAGAGTGAGAGAAGGCTGAACAGAAGAAACAGTATTAGCTGTGGAAAATTAGGGTAAGGGAATGGTTCATACAAGCTTTAATAAGGAAAAATGAAAACCAAAGTGTATGATCAAAGTTGTCAAGGACTCTGATAGCTGCCCAAGCCTAAGAAACCATGGGGTAGAATAAATTGAGATATATGCTGAAGGTACAGAAAATCTATTGATGAAATTATACAGTTTTGGACATCTAAACACAGCAGGCATTTATGACCACAGATATGACCTATTTCATAAAAACTACATTAAAATGTGCAGGACAACATGCTACAGAAATGGCTCACATGTGTGCAGCTCCCACAGAGGACAGAGAACAAATCTGCTGAAACCGAAATCACAGATATCTGTGAGGCTCCATGTGGGTGCAGGGAATTGAGCACAGGTCTTCTTCAAGTGAAGCTAGTACTCCTAAACTTGGCCATTCTCCAGCCCTGACCTTTGTTGCTATTATTATAATGAGAAGAAGATTCGTAACACAGGCCAAGGAGACAACAGATCACTCTGGTTAAGTCTCACTATGTTCTTCCTACAGAAGATAAGACTCTGATTGGCTTCTTGTGGAGCAGCTGTTACTAAGTCTAAAGCTTGATCGTTTACTTTCCTTATCTGACCTGAGCTCTCAGTGATGCTTTTTACCAGGCCGAGACGTCATTTTCTACTGTATACAAAAGAAGGAGAACTATTCTCACTGTTCAGTGTTTGATATCACTGCCCCATCTTTCCTTCATGTGTATAAATTCTTTCATGAAAAACAACTGTGAAAAATGAATATGCTTATCAGTTTATTTAATATGTAAACTTTGAATCTCATCTAAGAAAGAAATGGATGCATAAGGAAAAAAAACTAACAAAAGTAGTATGTAAAGTAAGTATATGCTTTTAGGAAGACAGATTTTAACTTAGGTCCAAATTGTGAAGCTTCTTTCCATATTCACCACCCTTTATATCAACAATCTAAGAAACTCACTAACAGTGAAAATGGGCATTATGTTGACGGTTCCTTTTATATTCTTACTATTTTTACCACAACCTGAGAGAGAGGCAGAAAAAAGGGAATCATAACTGACAGTATCACTTTCAATTGCATGGAAGACTGAAATAGAATTACATAGCATGGCAGACTTTGAAAATGCCTGGTGCAAGTTGTAAATTTGATAAGCCGTGTGAGGATTAGTTTTTCCTCTAGAAACTTCTCAGGCTGTCTTGTGGTTTCACATTTCACAGGCCGTGGTACTTTCTAAGCAGAGACAGTGAGTCTGTGGGAATGCTGAGATTTGTTCTTGCTCACGGTGATCCCCTGGCACCAAGCCTCACAGCTTCTCTTCATGCATGGACAAGAAAAAAAAAAAAAAAGGCGGGGGGTGGGGAAACAGAATCAAAATACAAGCAAGAATGCAGTACCAAAATTATTGATAATACATAACTTTGAATGATAAGTCCTTTCATTTAAGAAATACCAACTGTTGAGTATTAAGCTGTATTAAGCAAAATAAGACTAATTAAAATAGCTTGCATTCCACTAGCCATGCAGAAGTGTACCCTTTTCCCCACAACCTCTCCAGCATAAGCTGTCATCAGTGTTTTTTATCTTGGCCATTCTTACAGGTGTAAGACGGAATCTCAGAGTTGTTTAGATTTGCATTTCTCTCATGACTAAGGATGTTGAACATTTCCTTCTGTGCCTTTTAGCCATTTTAGACTCCTCTGTTGAGAGTTCTCTGTTTAGGTCTGTACTCGATTTTTATTGGATTATGTGTTCTTTTGGTGACCAATTTCTTGAGTTCTTTGTATATTTTAAAAAGAAAATACAACTAAACAAATTAAGTATCAAGAACAATATATGTTAGGCTCAACCATACAACCTAGTGAATTATTGTCAGAAAGGACATGTAACACAGAATGCTCAAGACCTACAAAAGAAAATTAAATGAAAACTTACATTAACAGAGGATAATGATATATATCAATCTTACAGCCAATGACTCCTCTCAAAGAAGGAAATAGAACAAATAGGGCATAAGAATGAGTTCATTATTACTTTTTAAGTGTGAAGATCATTTAGCCACAAGTTTATTACTGATTCTATATAAAAACAATTCTAAAGGTATCCATAGATGCATATCACCTGAAAAACATATGCTTAAAAACAAAACCCTTAAAATTATCCAGCAAAGAGATAAGTGATATAGAGGAACACAGAGTTAAGATGTAAGGAAATTGAAAATTAAATGCACAAAAACCTAAAGTCAAACTTCCCTGGAAAAATCAAAAACAGGTCCAACTGATCAGAATTCTCTTTTAGCAAGATGGATAGACAAACAATCAGAAAGCTAGGTTATGGAAGAAAATTTAAACTATAAACAGAATCAAGAGGAATGTCTCATTAAACATGGTTAGAAAATATGCATCCTGTATTTACTATGATGGCTTCCTCTATAACAAACCACTTCAATGCTTCACATTCTAAGTCTCTTTGATACACCCTATGTAGGTGTGAGTGATCTGGAACTCCATTTAAAAAACTAGAATACTGTCAACCAATAGTTCTGCAGACGAGAGCTTTCTACCATCCACCAAAATTATAGAATACAATAATGAAACATGTAAACAATGTTAAGAATGGTGGAAAGTATTTTATACGTCATTTCTCAACTACTATGGAAGATTTTCTACAATAACTCACCAGAGACTAGTTCTTACCAAAAGTAAGGAAGAAAAGAAATGTGGTTAATGTTGGGTTGGAAGCAAAATAAAATCATCATATTAATGAACACTAGCTCCTTTTATTATAATCACCAAACCTGCTGAAACTAGGAAAAGCCTTATTTAATTAAAGAAAAGTCAGTGGTTGTTATATGCCTTCAATCTTAGACATCAGTAGACAGAGGCAGCAGGTTTGACAAAAATTTAAAGCCACCTTGGGCTATAAAAAAGGCATTTTCATTAAAAAAATGAAAAATAAATTTAAAGAAAATGATGGGAAACTGACAGTATTGTAATATTTAAAAATGTTACAATTATGAGTTCAGATTTTGGGTATGGCCAAAATAGACTATGCTGCCTTATTCAGTGTGCACAGGATGACGGTTACAATCATGAATTTAGATTTTGGGTATGGCAGAAATAGACTATGCCTGCTTATCAAATGTGCATAGGATGACTAACAACAAGATTTTCAGCAAATGTTTAAATACATGATACTATACACTTCATAAAGTGATCTAACAGCAGCTTGATTTAACTTCTAATTTAAACTGGTAAGGCTGAGTCTTCTAGCAACATTATGTTAGTCCATTATTTTGTTCTATTTCAGATTTCTTTCAAATTGTTCAAATTATTAATGATGCCAGAGTTGTTAGAGTGTTCTCTTTTACAATTTTTTGCCTAAAATAATCATCATAAATATATATATTATATTATGCATTATTAATGATAAACCATCTTTTCTTGTGCATTTCTATGTAAATTTTGCTGTTACAGGGGAACATAAGCCAATCTAAGTCATCACATCTGCCTCACATACACTGTTGCCCCAAATTTAAGATTTGATATTTTCATTCAGCATGCTTAATATTCCTGACCCGTCTAAGTATTAAATAATGATATCTGATTACCAGAAAACTCATATCCTTATAAAAATGTCTTTGAAATGTCTAGTTTTCATGCAGAGTAGGTGCCTATTGTATTTTACTGGCAAAATAACATGTTTCAAATGCTAACACGGCAGGGGAATACTGACGGCGCTATTAATAAAACACAGCAGCTTTTAGCTGCCAAAGCAGCCTTCTTTCCATCAACCATGTCTCGGGCTTTAATAAAGAAACTCAAGTGGTGTAGGTGAAAAATTACTTTTCTCACCCGGTCATCTGTCTGTCATGTATTATTCAGGTCACCAATGTTTGTCCTGAACTGTATCATTCTGTAGTTGTGTCAGGTATGAGATATGTTCAGGGTAATTCCATCAGACTTCGCAAAGTTGATTAGAACAGATCACCTTTCGGCATGGGCACACGTTATCGCAGCAGATTGAAGGAAAAAGACTTATTTATCTTTGCCTTATAATAAAGAAAGAGATGAAGAAATTTATCTATTAACTTGAGAAGAGTCAGATATTTGGAGTAAAAACAAACTATAGCCAGTAACTCCATTAAAAATATTGAAGAACACTGTCTCTTCGGGGGGGTGGGGACGATACACAACAGCCTATATTTTATGCATAAAATGCTAAATATTTAGTACATAAAATACTTAAAGTATTTTTATTTAAGGATGACTTAGATATTCCGTAAAGTGATAAACATCCCACTATAAAATGAAAGAATGTAATTAAGAATACATCTTTGATGTTCCCAGCACTCTTTTTTTTGACAAAACAATTATTTTAAAAACACGCTTTTTAAAGTGTAGCATTTTTTATACTATCCCTTTTGCTTTATATATTTTCTAAAAAAAAAAAAAATCTGGTAACCCACAATCACAGTGACGAGATCTGAATGGTAAACAGACACACAGAGCAGGTGTAGGAAAATCCCGGTTTCCATGAGGTGAGGAGGGGTCCTCAAATTCCTTATATATGAGTAGTGACCTAGACTTTGGGCTTTCCAGAAAAGGTGGAAGCAAGGTGATTTGCAGCATTCACACTGCAGTGAGTCTGGGCTTATATCTGAAAGTGGTTACCTAATATCCGAACTTAGGTCTTTTTCTGACAGCATATGAATAACCAAGACTATGTATTAGCATTGTCAGTACAATGGAAAATGTGTGTGTGTGTGCAGGTACATTAATGTGGACTCATGTCCACACCGTCAAAGTATTTAACACAGTGCATGATTGAAATCGATGCATGTGGATTATTCTCATCTTTCCATTCTTAAGTTTAAGCATCCTAGAAACATGTTCTGAAATCCCTACACAATTGATACCAACATATTAATAATTCTCTATATAAGAACTACAAGAATCAACCACATATATTGTGATGTTTAGTAAGAAATACTTTTATTACTTTTTTTATATATTGTCCGTACAATAGTAGCCACGAACTGTGGACAAGCAAAGTTAATCTATTTTAAGTAATTTTTTTCTTGTACCTCCTGCAGTTTGGAATGTGTTCTGAAGTAGAAAGTTGTAGATACTGCTGAACTCATCTACGTCAATGCTGCTGATTGTTGCAACTTGCTCCAGGCAGTAGCATCCTCTTTATCTTCCTTCTATCCTATAAATCTCTCTCTTTCTTCTGGCTGGGTACCACAGCTCAAAGGACCAAGAATGTAGTAAGTCTTTGGAATGCAGTAAATAATCTGCCACTTTTATTTGAGAGGTACCATTTTTGCTGTCGTGGGTTTGGCTTTTTTTTTTTTAAGGAGAAGATCAGAAAAGCATGTATGTGCTAAACAGGTCATGGAAAACCATTGAGCAATCAAAATTAAGCATTTGTGCTTTGAAAAACAAATTAGAGCTGATAGAGAAATCCAAAGAGATGATAATACAGAAGATTAATCTATGGACTATGAATATTAGCAACCAATAGATCAAGATCACATGTCTAGAGTATAAGAGGCTTTGGTTACAATCTTTAGTTTGGAAAAGGAAAGATGTTAATACCTGTGAAATATTAATATGGAAACAGAAGAAATAAAATAGTAGAGAATATTTATACTTACTTTGCATTGTAATGCCTTACCTTTTGAAAATGATTTGTCTGAGATTTTTACTTTTCTGAATTGTTCTGTGGAACAAGTTTTGTGGTTTTGAAATTGAATTGGGATCTAAATAGCTGTCTAAAGCAGACATCTCTCAATGTGTATGGTTGTATTTTGGTTAGCCCTGGCACATGCTTTAATGGATCCCTCATAATACATCCAAGATAATCTTATTGAAGAGTGGCACAAGAGCTAATTTTGTAGTCAGAGGGAAAACTGTGCCATTTTTTTTACAACAAAAAGAAAATCTGTTTCCTAATTGTCTTAATGAGACACAGATGCATTGAATTCTGTTGCTTCATTTCGTAGAACGAACATTACAAAGACTGATGGGGGAACGAAGATGATTTTGGAGAAATTATTCCAAAGCCAGACATTATTTCTGGACACTTCTCAAGAATAAATTTATTTCTTTAAATTTTCAACTTGGCTTAGACAAGATGTACTGTTACATACTCCCTTAAGTACTTCCAAAAGAATAAGTAAGCAAATCATTTTCTTTAGGTAGATTAATGATAAATTTGGTTTTTGTTACACAATATATCTGATTGTTATCTAATGTAAAGTTCTTTTGTATACCTAAATTAATATTTATATAATTACAAATTATATAAAATTATTATATATTTGATATGCTTTGTTTAACAATTCAAAAATGTCAAAATAATGCAATGAATTACAAAGAATGCCCATGAAGAATCACATGTAAGAGAATCTATACCACCATCACTAATAAAACATGCTACTTAGGGAGACAAAATGAAGCCCAAATGGATAAAGTAATAGTGATGAGAAAAACATGTGGAGTTATAGAGAGGGGATTTGAAGACCAGTACAATCAGGTAGTTGCTATATGAGTTAGAGAAGGTAATTTTTCCCATTAAGACGTTGGTATCTTCATGTGAAAAATATAAATGATCGAAATATCTACGTTGCTGTCTTTGTTGAAGAGTAACTACAATTAATTATCATACCTTTAAGTAGCAAATCTCATGAATGCTCTCAGTTGAAATAAATGATCAATGAATGTGAGGGAATATATACATGTATAGCATATATAATTTTATTATATATTTTTCTATACATGTATCATTTGTGAGTGACAAATTTTACATATATATCCTTTTCAACTATATAAAATACTTTATTCAAAATAACTATAAAATAAGATATGAAGAACTGAAAAGCATCCAATTCATCCTGGGAAGTTTTCATGTGAGTAGTTGTACTTGAATCTATAAAAAAGAATAAAGACTCTAAATGTTTGCACACGCAAACACACACACACTATCTCTAAAGAATCTATTATTGAATAAAATAAAAAATAAATTGACGGTTGAGAGGGTTTTGATGAAATATTGACAATGTTAAAATAAGAATGCTAGAGATAATTTATGCTTTTTGATAATAAATGTGTGATTTAGATCATATTAATTAAACAGAAGGTTAAAAAAGTCAACCAGCACATTCACTTCTAGAAAACTGCTATAATTCGCTGCTGGGCCAGGTTTTTGTTTTCCTTCATCCTGCCCAAACCTTTTAAAAAATGAAATGGATAAATGTTGAAAAATAAAATTAACCAAATAAAAGTGTGACCATTCAACAATGCTGTGTTTTCTTGGAGGTGTGATCATGAGATGTCACTCCATCCTTAGTCCAAGAACCGTGCACTCCTGTCTCAGCACGCTCCTCCCCTCAGTCTGAGAGCTGCACTATCCTGTATCAGCACCCTCTGGCTTTTGGGTCACTTTAACCCCCTAACTTCTGATACTTTACTTTTTCACCAAGTCATCCTGTTGTAGCCACTTTTCATTTCTCATCTCCACTGTTATCTGTAGAATGGCTCTATTTATAACAGATCATTCATTTGAAGCCTTTGAGACACATATGTTTCTGCTACCCATTAGGAGCACGTAGTACAAGTAATTTTTGTATGTCAATAAGAAACACCTACATATGCAAATAAATACAGAAACCAATGAAAGGAAAAAGCACTTATTTTGATTTTGTCATATTCCATGTGGAGCAGCTCTTTTAACCCTTCTTGTTACGGTTCATGGGGCTGTAGCTCTCTAAATGTCAGGATGTGAGCCCTTCCCTGGGGTTCACATTTGCATTCAAGACATAAGTGTGAGTGGGAAGCGACATGCCAGTGGTGATTGCTTCTATCAGGAAAGCTTAGGTTTTCCTTCAAATTCCTAGTGAACAAGATGGAATTTTATTACTATTCAGTTACTGCTTAGGACATTGGGAAGCATGAAAGTTAGAAAGCAATAGAAACAGTGTTCAAAGGGACAGTTTCCAGCATAAATTCCAGAGCTTCTATTACTTGTGGGGTTATTTCAATTGCATTCAACTAGCTCAACAGGTTATATGTTAGCTACATTAAAATAGGGGCTACCAGTTGAAGGCATTCCATAAATGCATGTGCAAGTACACACACACACACACACACACACACACACACACACACACACAGAGGGGGGAAGAGAACTTGCTATGTCTAATGTGTGTTCTTTAGCCGACTTCTATATCAGAAAAAAATATTCATTTCTGTGTCATTTTCTTGTTTCAGTTTCATAGTTTCAAATACTTGTTTCCCAAATTCAATAAAAAGAGAAGGTAATAATAGCTGGTGTCTTCTAAATTCTCCATTGCACGCTTGTCTCTTGCATGTGTGAGTGAAGCGACGTGTGTGTGTGTGTGTGTGTGTGTGTGTGTGTGTGTGTGTGTGTGTGTGTGTGTTATTATCTCATAGGAATACTTAGGAAATACATTAGCTAGAGGAATGCTCACTTCTACAGCAGAAGATGCTTTACATTTTGGTACTGATGGGATCAAGTAACCTCTTGTCAGCAAGTGTATATTTACATAAGTTTCTACAAGAATATACACTTGTGTAAGAGGAAATAGGTTGCTTAATGGTACTTCATCAAATACTTTCCAGTAGTTATCAAAAGGCACATAATTTGAGAAATCCTCATAGACAAATGTGTCAGGAATACATTACATCAAGAGATTTCCAAACTTAATTAACATAGACAATTCAAAATTTTAATGCAAAATTAAGGTTCATTTGCTATGATAGAAGGCAGTGCAGAAATTAAAGTTATACTTTCTACAGTAAGAAAACATTAAACTTTTTTTTTTTGAAGGCAGGGTATCATGTCTTCCAGGCTGGCCACACACTCACTGTCTACTGAGTTGAGGCTGACCTTAAGCTTCCGATCTGCCCGCTTCTTCTCCTAAGTGCTGGGATTACAGACAGACGTTGTGACCTAGCTAACACTGTGCTGGAAATCAGCTTCAGATCTTATGCGCACTAGGCAAGCCCTCAATCCCCGAGACATATCTCCATCCCTATACACTTTGATTAGAGGTAAAGACATTTTCAAATTAGGGCTAGAAAACATAAAATATCAATCTATATGCCATACTTTTATATAAATATTTTAAGAAAGAATTTGGAACTATATAACAAACATGAATTAAAATTTAAGAAATATACAAATAGATCAACTAGATATGGGAATTATAATTATGCAAAAATTAACAAGATCAACTGATTGAAGATGATACATTCAATTGTTATATTTTGTGACAACTGACTTAAGCCATGCAGTGGTAATGCACCCCTTTAATCCCAGCACTCTGGAGGGACAGGCAAGTAGATCTTTACGAGTTTGAGACCAGCCAAGACTACAAGAACGAGTTCCAGGACAGGCACCAAAGCTACACAGAGAAACCCTGTCTCGAAAAACCAAACTAACTAACTAAACAAATAAATAGCAACTGAATTAATCAAGATCAATTTATATACTACAAATAATAAAAATAAAATTCACTCATAATATATCATTCAACTACCATTTTTTTTTTTTTTTTTGGTTTTTCGAGACAGGGTTTCTCTGTGGCTTTCTTAAAACCTTTTGGAAGATTTGGCTAATCTCACACTTGATTCTCACATCTATTCTCTGTCATCCCCATGCTTTTCCTTCCCAAGACTCTGTCAACTCCTAATCGTTGTCCTGCCTCTATGAATTTCCCCAGGTCTCATCATTTCAGAGCCGTGAAATGATTCACCATATTGTCTTAGACGTCTAGTGTCTTCATTTAGCATAATGCTTTCAAAGGGTGGTAGACCCCCAAACTGTAGCTTTCTCCCATATAACACACTATAATTTAATGCATTCGTTTGCTGAAAGACTTTACATTTTTATCCCAATAACAGGGTGTTTACGTTAGCCAGGCTCACTGTGTTCTTGCTGTGTCGCAGATAACCCATATCATGTTTTGAGCATCATGTCTCGCTTGTCCTGTGCTGGAATCGCACCATAGTCTCAATCACCCTACACTTAGCTTTGTTGCATTTTGCTTCTGTCAGCTCAGATCTCATACTGAAGCTCTCTCCTTAATCTTTCCATTGCTGTTACCAAATTTGAAAATGCAGAACTTCTATTTGTTCTCATTCACTATTATCTTTATATGCACTGTCTCTGTTTGGGGAAGCATTATGATAATATTCTTTGCTCCTGTAAACAATTTCCTCTAATCTTTGAGGTTTTATAACTGAGTTAAGGGTTCAGTAGACTACCTCTAATGTGTAGATTTTCTCAGCAACATGTTGAGTTCTGCTTGCTCCTTCTCCCGTATGTGTCTCCTTTTGTACTTTCTCTAAGTCCCTCCTTAGGTTCTTACTTTGAGCACTAGGACAGGCCTTTCCACTTCTAGAAGGTGGTTTCTAAAGGTAGACAGATCCTTGAGTCAAGTCATGTATTACAGATGACATTCCACTAAGGACTTTTTTGGATTTATTCAGGAAGATAATCCATGAAACAGATTGGAACTGTGAAAACCAAGGAATCTCAGAATATGAAAAAAACAGACAAAGAAACATAAAATGTAGTATTCACAAACAGGTCAAAAGAAAAATAATATGAAAAAGAGATAGATATAGACTCTAAGAAAAGAGTCTAAAAATTTAAGTAATTAAAAGAAAAATAAATGTTAGTTTAAAAATAAGCAAGCAAAATATATTCTCATAAAAATACTAATAGGATAAAAATTTTGGTATAAATGAGAAAATTCACAATTGATTCTCATACCCATTAATCAAGTAACATAGAATTGAAATTTCTCAAAAGTTGCAACTTGAAAAGAAATGGGAAAAAGTATTTATTAATACATTTTCTCATTTTTTTCACAAAATAAATGTAGAAAATAAGCTTATTCAGAAGGTTTTTCTGATTTTCATTATAGAAGTATAAAAGCCCAAATGAATACCCTGAAAAATATACAAAAATGTTATGTTTTCCAGAAAGAGTCCTGTGGCTTAATTTCATTATATTTTGTACGGTATGGTGTATAAAGCAAAATAAAAATGCTGATAGAAGAGTTAAGTATGCAGTTTATTGGCTTGATTTAATAACTTTGTCGCTAACCTTGCTTCTAGGGAAAATTCATAATATCACCAAAAGCCTGTGGACCGACTCACATTATCGATCACAGAGAAGATCTCTAGACAATTCTGCTTTAAGGAAAAAACTGCCCATAACCTAATTTCTGATTTTTCAAAAAGGACCGAAATTAATAACAGACCTTCTTTTTAACCTGGACATTTTAAAACACCATCAAAGATGTGAGGTCAGAGATAAAGTAAAATACATACTTACATATTTGTACAGACTGTTGGTAAACATGATATATTTCAAAGCTATGGACATTGTTCTTTTGTTTCTGAGTGGGAAAAAAAAGTCAGAGCATAAATTACTTTTTAAATTACTGCTTTTATTTTTGAGATAATAGCATAATCACATCACTTCCCCTTTTCTCCCTCCATTGCCCCTTCTATATACCCTTTCTTGCTTGTTCTTTTAAAATTAAGGTCTCTTCCCATTAACTGATGTTATGTGTGTATATGTATATGATTATACAAATATATTCCTAAGTTTAACCTACTCAGTCTGTATGGTGTTATTTGAATGCATGTTTTCAGGGCTGAGCTTTTAGTATGGGAAAACAGATTAGTGTGCTCTTCATAATAGGAGAGAATCCAGGACACAGAAAGAATATAACATTTGCACCTGGGGAAAATAAAGATAATCCTTTAAACCTTTTTAAGTTCTTGAGCAATGGAAGACAGCAAAACTGATCTTTATTTTAATATAGCAAACTTCTATCAAGTGGAAATGTAAACTAATGAAGAATAAAACATTTTATACTATTAGCTGTAAGAAAATAGATTCATTTAAGGAAACATAAATATTTTGTGACTGAAAGTTGTCTAGGTGTAGTATTTTTCAAAGTTTATCATAGAGATATATAGATGGTCACAAGAACAACGCCTGTGATACATTGTTGTTTTCCACTTTACGGATACAAGTAACAGAGATGGCAATTTGCCTAAAGTAACACAGTAGTATATTTTAACATGAACATATGATCATAAACACTAAGTAACTTCTATTTTAAACAATAATGATACCTAAAGTTATTGAGAATTTACTAAATACCATGGGTGGTGATAGGCATTAAATGCAAGATGTAATTAATATTTATACAGCCTTCAAGAAAGGAAGACTATTTATACATTGATTAATCTGTGAAAACTTTAAGGCATTTGAAATGTGAGTAATCTTGGCAGAAATGTTCAATATTTTTAATTTGAAGAATAAATGCAGCCAGGACGACCCCCCCAAAAAAATAAGAAAAACAAAAAACAAAACAAACAAAAGAATAAATGGGTGAGAATCCATAATAAAAATTGTATTTGTAATTTTAAGTATTGAAATATAATATTAATGAAGCCTTGACCAAATGTTTATAGGATAAAAACCAATGTTTTCAAGAGGAAAATAGGTGCGATGAAACAGAGAGAATTTATTTTTAATTTTACACATGTAGTTTTTTATCTGCATGAGTTTCATCACAGAAAATAAGGAAGTATTGCCTAAAAAAATGAAATTACATTTAATAGTAAATAGAACATAATAAATACCTTAATCTATACGTTTATGCATGGATTAAACTTAAAATGAAATTCTATTTTTTGGATACAATTTGTCTTCTATATGAGCAATTCTGTTTTCAGTAAATGGAATTGGCATCATCTCCACCTGTTGTTATGAACCACCTTTCTGCAAATGTTTTGCATCTTTTGTGATTTGTCCCCATGTACTCAGTGGTGACAATGCAGCCAAAGCCCCACGGATGAGGCACAGAGCTTCCTACCTGTGTTTAAATCAAACTTCATCTGCAGTGAAACCACAGTCAAGGTTTACCTGATAATCCTAGAGTTCTTGATTTATGCTGAGGAGTCCCTGCTCGATGAGCAGGCTGAAAGAAATACACTGAGACAAATTTGCTTCATTTCTTTTTGTAGTAAATGCAAGAATGAAAAGAAAATCAGAGTTGTGTGGTAATACAGACATTACAACAAATGTCAAATGCATCTCCACACTTTCGTCATCTTTCCCAAAGAAAAAAATAAACAATTATTTTTACCAGAATTTTCTCTGTATTGTTTGTGTGGTTTGAGAATTTTTTTTTTCTGAGCAGGGAAGACAAAAAAAAAATTAGAGAGATAAAACATCACTTTAAAAGGCAGTAATCAAAAGGCTTTTTTGAAGATGGAACTATTCAACTATAATCTACCAATGTGAAGAGATCTCTTATATTAGGATACACTATGCTAATTGAAATTAAATGACAGGATCCTGTGTAGTGTTTCAATTATCTAGTTTGCTGTTAGTTAGGCTTGCTCAGCCTGGACTTTTGAAACATCATGTATTGGAAACGTGACTGATTTTTTTGTTGTTTGATTATATACAAACAATCCTAAGAACAACAAGGACAGCAAGATAAGTAAGATATACATAGTTCATAAATTCATTGTGTATGTATATGTGTGTGTTTGTTATTTGTCACTTTGTATGTAAGTGCATGTGAATATAAGTGGAGGGTAGAGGAAATCTGGGCATCCAGTGTCATTTTCACTCACTCTGGGCCTTATTTCCTTAAATAAGGCCTCTCTGGGAACCTGGAGTCAGGATGGTAGCAGCAAGTCCCAGCAGCTCTCCTGCCTCAATCGTTCACAGCAGTAGTGCTAAAGCAATAATCACTTAGGTTCTCATGTTTGCACATTACAGATTACTGAATAGGAAAAGATCTTCACTAGCCCCATATCAGACAGAGGACAGATCTCCAAAGTATATAAAGAACTCAAAAGAATTAGACATCAAAATTCTGAATTATCCAATTAAAAATGGAGTACAGTTAGTTCTAAACAGAGAATACTCAACATACACGTAAGGAAGTTTTCAACATCCTTAGCCATCAGGGGAATGCAAGACAATACAATTCTGAGATACCACTAGTCAGAATGGCTAAGGTCAAAAACACCAGTGATAGCTTATGCTGGAGAGAATGAGGAATAAGGAGGACATTCCTCCATTGTTTGTGGGAATTTAAACTTGTACAACCACTCTGGGATTCAGTATGGCAGTTTCTCAGAAATTTGCGAATTAACCTACCTCACTCAGGACCCAACAATACCATTCTTGGGCATATAACCAAAAAATGTTCAATCTTACTACAAGGACATCTGTTCAACTATATTCATAGCAATATTATCTGTGATAGCTAGTACCTGGAAATAACCTAGATGCCCCTCAACTGAAGAATTGATAAAGAAAATGTAATGCACAATGGAGCAATACTCAGCAGTTAAAAAAATTGACATTTTGAAATTTGCATGCAAATAGAGGGAACTAAGGAAAAAAAAACTGAGTGAGGTAACCCAGTCCCAAAAAGATGAGCATGGGAGTATGGTATGTACTGTCATAAGTAGATACTAGCTGTAAAACAAAGGATAACAAGCATATAATCCATGACCCTAGAGAAGATATACCTGGATGGAGAGGGGAAATAGACAACAATGCCTGAAAAAGTAGGGAGCACAGGGGTTGGGGAAGAAGGGAGGGCAGAAAAAAAAAGATGAAGGAAGAAGGAGGAAAACTTCAGGGAACAGGATAGTCCAGATGGAGGAAGGGCAGAGATGACATCAAGGAAAGAGATATTTTAATTGAGGGAGCCATTATTGGGCTAGAAAGAAACCTGATACTAGTGATATTCCCAGGAATCCACAAGAATGACCCCAGCTAAAACTCTAAACAATAAAGGAGAGGGGGTCCAAACTGGACTTATTCTATAGTCAGATTGGTGCATATCTTAAATGTCACTGTAGAACCTGCATCCAGCAACTGATGGAAACAGAGGCAGAGATATGTAGCAGAGTTCTGGGCTGTATTCTCAAAGTCCAGTTGAAAAGTGGGAAGAGTGAGAATATGAGCAAATAGGTGTAGACCATCATGGGAACAAACACTGAAACAGTTTACCTGAGCTAATGGGAGCTCACCAACTCCAGCAGAACAGGGAAGGAACCAGCATAGGACCAAACTAGACCCTCTGAATGTGGGTGACAGTTTTATGGCTGGGGCAGACTGCTGAGCCACTGGCAGTGGCACCAGGATTTATCCATACTGCTTGTACTTGTTATCTGGAACCTATTCTTTTTGAATGGATAACTTGCTCAGCCTAGATATAGTAGAAAGGTCCTTGGACCTTCTCCAAAGTGTGTGCCTTACCCTCTCTGAGGATTGGATGGGGAGTGCAGTGAAGGGGCTAGTGAAGGGAAAGAGAGGTGGAGGGAACCGGGATTGGTATGGAAAATGAAAAAAAATAGTTTTTCTCTTTTTAAAAAAATAATTAAAAATACTAAAAAAGAAGAAAATAACGCAACAACTTTCTCTTTCATTAATGGAGTGAGAGGAGGTTTGAAAAGGGGTGGGAGGGGCTGCCAAATGGGTCAGGTGATAAAATTTCTTAAGAAAACAGGCTTGATCTGATCTTCTTTCCTTAAAAAGGCAGATGCCAGATATGGTGGCTCACTTCTGTGATCCCAGCTGTTTGTAGAGACTTCTCACTCATTTCACAGCTGCCCAGACCCTAATAATAGAGCAGAAACTATATTATTTACAACACTGTTTGGTCAATGGTTTAGGCATATTTTTAGCTAACTCTTACATCTTAAATTAACCCATAATTCTTGTCTGTGTTGGCCACATGCTTTGGTGACTTTTATCAGTGAGGTGTTCTCCTCTTGCTTCCTCTGTGTCTGAATAATGACTGCAGACTGAACCTTTCCTTTTCCCAGAATGCTTCTATTCTGGTAGCCCAACCTGTACCTCCTGCCTGGCTACTGGTCAATCGGCATTTTATTAAACCAATACAAGTGACAAGTTTTTACAAGGTACAAGACCATTTTACCACAGCATCCAGCATTGCTGTTTTGAGATAGGAGGTGTAGACTGGAGAATCCATTTAGCCTGAGCTGTATAACATGGAAGAAACAAGACAGATCATGCCTCAACACACTAGAGGAAGAAAACTGACTCCTGACATTTGTCTTTTGCCTTCCCCATCTGACCTGTGGCACACATAACACACACACACACACACACACACACACACACACAAACAAACAACCACCACATAGACACTCACACAGAAACACACACACAAACTGACACACAGACTCACACAGATACACAAACACTGATAATTAATAATAATGATGATGGTAATTTTAAAAGGAAAGAAATGGGGATTTGAAGTACTTATAGAGACTTGATGAGAACAATTATATCCAGAAATGCCTTTTCCCATGTGTGGGTTAATGAGTTTTTATCTCTGGCTGAATAAGATAATCATAATTTGTATTTCAAGTTAACCATGACTAGAAGTTTACAACTCAAGTTATTATTTATATTTTGATACACAATTATTACATTTTATATATGAATTTATACTAATAGATGCAAACTCAGACATAAAATTTCTGATAAAATTAATTTTATTTTGGTAAGGTCTAACTTTACAGCCCTGACTGGTTTCATACTCAGAGATACATCTGCCCCTGCCTTCTAAGTGATAACATTAAAGTCATGCACCATTAAGTCTTGCAAAATCAAGAACAGATAGAAAGACACACTATATTTTTATAGTGTTTTCCAGAGTTTAATATAGTCAACAATAACATTATTGATGTAAGTACATTGAGGAATTACACTATAGAGTGGTAATAGTCCCAATCAGATCCTGCTGGCAGGAATCATGAGGGTTATTGTGTATCTGGTTTAGCATGGGAAAAGGAGACCACAAGGTATTGATAAAGAGAAAATGGTTAGAAGTTTGGATCCTGGTCCTTTCTGTTTTCTTTACAACTTTTACAGGCTTGTGTCTAGGAAGAAACTGACCAATAAAATGTTTTTCTATGACCGTATATTGAATTTCATCTTCACACACATAAAGTGACTGTTATCTTTAGGGTTATTTGTTCCTAAATATGCATTGTCTTTTGTGATAAAACTTGGTGTGAATAGCCTAATCAGAAGCTGAGGGTCTTAGTTCCATCTATAAGTCATTTAATATTAGTTTGAAGCTTTTTGTTACATTTATAAAACATAATATATACAGAATTAACAAATACTAAAATTCTTTCACTAAGCAGATGATATTGACAATTAAAAGAACAGATAACATTTTCACTAACAGGAAACAATAGACAAACCAGACAGAAATTATGCAATTTAAAATTATCAATTTCACTTTTCTAATATTGTTGAAAATTTAATTTCACCATTGCTGAAATCATATTACTTCTGAAATATCGTACTTCAGAAATAAGCCTAGATATTTTGTGTTGTTATTTCCACTAGGTCTTTGACAGAAAGTTACATCCATTACATGTTGCTGGGATAATTGCTTCACCCTAAACTTTTCATGCTTGGGAGATATGTACCTAACTAGACAAGTGATGGAGAGACAGAATTCAGAAGGATGAACATGCTTTTAAATAAATGAAGGTATGGTTTGAAATGTGTATGTAAGAGATGTAATATAAGTAAACCATGGAGCCATAAGTCTAAAACTCTAAAATAACACCAGAGTGCCTGGATGGTTTCTGCTCCTGGAATAAACAATGTAAGTCCATGTTGAGACCATGGAAATAGACCACATACAGAGAGATCATTAATAAGAAGACAATCATCCTTAGGACAGAAAATTGGTACTGATGAAAAAAAGATACAGGGTAATGAATAAAAGAGTGATCAGAGATGTCAAAATTACAACACGAGAGAATCTGGACCTCCATATCTCTAATTGGTTCCTCCAAGAATAAGGACTAGACCTGCCCTTGTTATACTTGGGAAACTGTTACCAGAGGAGCATTTCTGAAATAAAAAAAGGAGGAGTAGTGAGGAGATAAAACATAAATACTCTGGTCCTTTGAAAATGTCATCGTTACACAACTGAGGCTAAGGCAAGGTTCCATGGGCTGGCACATACAAGGCCAGCTGGGAACTGTTTGTGTTTAGTCTTTCTAGATGTTACTTGAGAATTGAATATATCAACTCTGAGGAGCTTTTTCTCCACTAATAACTACAACCAAGTGGGCTCCTAGGGTCATCAAAATAGTAGTTTCTAGACTGCCTTTATGTTTTGGAGAATAATTTTGGGATAAACACCAAAAGCAAGAGGCTAACATTACCCAGCATTTCTCCCCTGCTAGGCACAGACCTGAGACAGTATGTGCACTGAAATGCCTCTTCAGACTGATCACTGGTGGAAGTGAGGAGCAACCCACTATACCTGAATGCATTGCCTCTTGTGTGCACGAACCTCAGGAAGATACTGGGAATTACTGGAAGAATAGGTTTGCAGACAAAGAAGTTAAGCCCAAAGTAGGATTTTTGAACAAGAAAATTCTTCTATGCTATTTTCAATTCCTTATCAACATAAAGAAAGGATTAGATTAGACTATTCTAAATTTTCTACAAACTAATATTTTAAGATTCTACAATAATTGAAATATTTTAAACTGCTTGTGGCATAGAAATTCCCTAGAATATGGCTAGGTACATAATGACAAGGTCCTCTTACAGATGTGGTGATCACAAAATGTATCAGAAATATTTGTATACATATTTGAATACTCACATGAATGTTTGTTTTTGCTTATAGCAATGACTAGAGTCTTGGGAGAAATACAAGCTGTTCTAAGGATTCCAGAAGTCTACGTGGTACTTTGGAAAGGCATAAACCTGTGTCAGAATGTTTGCATGTCCCCTAATATCCATCATAATGGAAAATTATAATTTCTATTTTTTTCTTTCAGATTACTGAGGAGGAGGATCCTTGAAAAAATATTGCAGAAGGACAAATAACTTCAAATATCTCTTTTTTGTCAAGTGACTTTTGTGCCAATTACAGCAGGAATTTTCTTCCTTTATTTCTTGTTAAATTCTTCTTAGAACTTCCAGCCATTTTGACCTTTGAGACCATGTGGTGTAATTACCTCAGCGGCATCTTGCTAACCTTAAAGAATAATGCAGCCTCACTGGCTCTGTGGAAATAAAGTATGCAGCCATAGGAAGAATGAGGGCTCCTTAAGTGTGAAACATTACTTGGTGACAATTGTCTTGGTCTTTTAAAGATTAACATTACGGATGAGGAAGTGTTCTAAGGGAGAGCGCTGTGCCGGTTTCATTGTAATTAGTTTCTATATTCAGATGAATGCTTGGGCCCGTTGTCAACTACTGAAATGTCCAGACCAGATAAGGTAATCCATCCCTTGGGGGGAAAGAATGAATTCAAAGTGCGCAGGATGTGAACAGAAAAGCACATTGAAGACTGCCAGTGTGGTGGGGGAGGGGAGAGCAGGTGCAGAGGACTTATTAGAATATTTAATCTTAGTCTTAAATAGCTTTATATAGTTTTCCCTGAGTGGTGAGACTTTTTTCCCTCTATTGTTTGTTTGTAAATGACCGTTTGACCAAATATAAATCACATGCAAACAAATCTTTCGCAGATGAAGACTTTAGTCTTTCTCTTTCAATTTAATCTTGAAATGTCTTTATAATTTTATAGATACTTTGGAAGCTTTGTTTCTTGCTTTAGGTGAACTTATATTTATCAGTTTCAATCACCCGAAAATAGTCTTTATGGGATGAAAAAGAGAAGAGTTTGTGCTGGTTTCATAGTAGTATATCCTCATGTTTTTACATGTGTTGGGGATATCCGGGAATTTTTAATAAGCAAATGCAAAACATTAGGTCAAATATCATTTCTGTGATTTATGTTGGGTCTGAAAAAATTAAAAACAATTACAATACCTGTGTTTACAAACTGTATTTTGGCTCTGCATCGCTGTGGGTAAAAACGCGTAACTTTTAGAAAAGCAAGAGCAGTGTTCAGGAGGACGAGTCTCAGAGCATATGTCTTCACGCCACAGAGTCCTGGGAGCTTCCTGAATTTTCCTGAACAGATCCTTGGCTAGGACTAGTACGGAAAAGCCACAGTCCGAGCTCTCTTTCCTATGGCAGTTTGTGAAAACTGAGCTTCTTTGTTTTACTGCCCCTGCATTTTCATTTGTGTTGACTTCAAGCTTGGTGGCGTTTGTTCTCAGCATTGTTGCTGAATCTGAAGCGGAGCCATTGCTCACAGCCATCTGGTACCACACAGGAATCGCCAGGTCTTTTGACTAAAGTGTTTGCGTCTCTAAGGGTAAAAAATGGAGCTGGCATTCCTTGAGGATGACTGTCAGCTCTCTTCCACAACATTAGTGGTACTTCAAATGTTTCTTCCACCAAGACACAAATATTAGCTAATCACACATACTTTTTCCTCATTAACTAGATATATTTCTTTAAAATGTATTTGCAACAAATGTGTACATTCTTGGGAAATTTGTGGTGACCTGCTTTTTAAAAGATCAATGTTATTTCTGCATTTTCATTCTGGGAAGATGTACATGTGGAGATAAGTCTTACTGTTTCTGGTAGACTCATTTTTTGAGAATACTCTATGAATGAAGACCCTTGGATTGATTCCTTTCCTTCAAACCAACATGACAACATGTTATCTGAGCTGACATCTCACTCCAGCTTACTTTTTTGATGTCAACAATTACAACTCCCTTTATTAATTTCTTTGAACAAATGTAATGAACTATGATTATCAGAGTAAAATGGTGTTAAATATAGATGCTAAATAATGATATAGAATATTCAAAATTTAGACCTTACAGTTGTTTGTTTCTCTTGAATTAGATTTACCATCAACAAAACAAATTTAGATATGTTATGCAAATACTACTCTGTAAAATATTCACTACCAAAATTACCAGGTATCTTTTGAAAAATGTTCTTTTAGCAGGATTAGAAAGACAGAAAATTTTTACATAAGGAGGTAATGGAGGAAAACTTTAGAATTTTTTTTTAATGAAAAAGTCTTTGCTTCAAAAGAACCTAATACCATAGCTTTAAAATAGACCTATTTAGACTTACTTCTATGCCCATGTATGTACAAATATGTCTGGAGATACTACTAAATATGTTCTCTAGAATATAAGTAGTCTCATGTGCTTATTTTAATGTATTAAAACTAATAAATAAGAGACTGACAAAAAATGAGGTCAGTGATCCTGCAGAGATTTTGATGCCTCGTGCTTGTCTTCTAAATAATATTCACAAGGCTTTGTGGCACAAACCATGAAACCACATTTAAAGCTTAATACTGAGTATCAAAAATCCTTAATTCCAATCTTGCCAAAGGTATTGTTGACTTCCCCTGCAACCCCATTTCATTTAATTTGCTTAGAATTAACTTAATCACTTTGGTGGCCTGTGGAAATAAAAGCACTCTCAGACTTCATGGGGGTGCTATGTAATTAATGTATTGAGTTTGTGAATTAAATAATGCTGGAGTGCTCGGGGTAACTGAAGTATTCATATAATGGTTACTTTGTCCTGCATGTATGCACAAATGCTGTCCCAGGGGATACATCAGGGCTTATTAGTAGCTGCTTAAAAGCTCTGTTTTGGTAGCAAAGTGAGCTTATATGAGCAACTAAGGATGTCGGACTGGCATCTACGACAGTAGATATTGAATCAATTCTCTGAACCCTCAGCAGTGGTCAAATTCTAAGAGACACCTCAACCAAATCTCTTTATGGTTTTAGTGCATGGTGAATAATAGTGTCAAGAAGACATTTTAAGTATAAAAAGTGCATACTCTAAGGAAAAAAAAGTTATTTTAATACCAATATTCCAGTCAGATAAGAGTGCATGTGATGACAGCACGCCAGAGATACTAACTTGCTATTAACCCTATTTCTTACCTTTCTCAAACAGGCATTAGCAGATAACATCCCTATGAGTTATGAAAATCAACAAAGACTCCACCTATGGAAGGGGAGAATGAGAGGAGAGGCAGGTAATTACCTGATAAATGCAACTGCTTCCATTTAAAAACAATTAGAAAGGGTAGAAAAAATAATTATCCCAATGCTATTTGACACAACAGAATAACTGTATACATTAATGACAACTTTCTGGAGTCTTAGAAAAAGCCGTCAAATACTTGATTTATCTGTGCTCTTGTTTCCTTCACTGTGACCCAGGGATGGCAGTAAATTAAACCACGAGACTATGCTTGAAACCATGAAGCTCGGCTGCACTATGACCTATGGGTAGGTTGCAAAAAAACATTTAACAGATGCTTAATTTTTGTTATTAACCGTAATTCAAAGCACATTGGAATCCTGTAGTTTCACAGTTCACCTTCAGTTTGGATGTGTTCTATTTATTTCTTAAAAGAATCTCCCAGGATGTTGTATGATTGTGTTTGAAAAAGTAAGGTATTAGGTATATAAACAACAAATTGAGTTTATTTAGCATCTTTTATCATTTAACAAATGATATTAAAAACAAGAAAAAGTTAATCTACAATTTAGTCTTGAACCAGAGTGTGACTTACATATTTTAACCCATAGTTGTGATTTCCTGTGTGAATCGTTAGACAGGAAATATTAAAATATTCTGTCAGCTTCATGGAAGTGTTTTGTCATCAGAGCTTTGCAAGTTTTGGCTACATTACTTGCAAAAAGTAATAATAAAATTAAATATATATTTTGTGGCATTTAAAACTATTATTAGCTAGAAAGTTGGTATTCATTCTAAAATACAAAAATAAACTAATTAAAGCATAAGTGTATAAAACTGCCTTGTGTTTCTCATTTCTATAATTAAATAACTAAGTGCATTATTAGATCGGTATAGATGGAGGCAATGTGGAAATAAAAGAAACCAGACAAGCATCTCCAGAAGCAGAATTGTTCTTTTAATCAGAGCAACTGAATGGTCTTGGTCTTTCCACAACACTAGAGACTATAGACACATGGTACAGAAGAGCTTGGGGTTTTATAGGACAAAAAGGGGTGGGGTTGGCAGAATCCATGTACAGATCAGTTTCCCTACAGTCTCAAATGGCACAACTTTGCATTCCCACCAGCAATGGATGAGGGTACCCCTTACTCCACATCCTCTCCAGCAAAGGCTATCATTAGTGTTTTTGATTTTAGCCATTCTGACAGGTGTAAGATAGTCTCTCAGAATTGTTTTGATTTGCATTTCCCTGATCATTAAGGAGGTTGAGCATGAACTTAACTGTCTTTTGGCCATTTGAACTTCTTCTGTTGAGAATTCTCTGTTTGGTTCAGTGACTCATCTTTTAATTGGGTTAATTAGCATTTTAAAGTCTAGTTTCTTGAGTTCTTTATATATTTTTGAGATCAGACATTTGTCTGTTGCGGGGTTGGTGAAGATCCTCTCCCAGTCAGTAGGTAGCCCTTTTGTCTTGATGGCAGTGTCCTTTGCTTTACAGAAGCTTCTCAGTGTCAGGAGTTCCCATTTATTCAATGTTGCCCTAATTTCTGTGCTGCTGGGGTTATACGTAGGAAGTGGTCTCCTGTGCCCTTGTGTTGCAGAGTACTTCCCACTTCCTCTTCTATCAGGTTCAGTGTGTTCAGATTGATATTGAGGTCTTTAATCCATTTGGACTTGATTTTTGTGCATGGTGATAGATATGGATCTATTTTCATTCCTCTACAGGTTGACATCCAGTTATGCCAGGACCATTTGTTGAAGATGCTTT
>NC_022031.1:10229483-10236323 GCF_000317375.1 Microtus ochrogaster | reverse complement strand
CTATGTTGATCCTCCCAATCCAAGAGCAAGGGAGATCCTTCCATTTTCTGGTATCCTCTTTAATTTCTTTCTTCAAAGACTTAAAGTTCTTGTCAAAAAGATCTTTCACTTCCTGGGTTAGAGTTACTCCAAGATAATTTATGCTGTTTGTGGCTATCGTGAAAGGTATTGTTTCTCTGATTTCCCTCTCTGCTTCTTTATCCTTTGTGTATAGGAGGCCAACTGATTTTTTTGGAATTGATCTTGTATCCTGCCACATTACTAAAGCTGTTTATCAGCTGTAGGAGTTCTTTGGTAGAGTTTTTGGGGTCGCTTATGTACACTATCATATCATCTGCAAATAACTAAAGTTTAACTTCTTCCTTTCCAATTTGAATCCCCCCTGATCTCCTTATGCTGTCTTATTGCTATTGCAAGAACTTCAAGCACTATATTGAAGAGATATGGAGAGAGTGAACAGCCTTGTTGTGTTCCTGATTTTAATGGGATGGCTTTGAGTTTCTCTCCATCTAATTTGATGTTAGCTGTTGGCTTGCTGTATATTGCTTTTATTATATTTAGGAATAAACTTTGTATCCCTAATCTCTCCAAGACCTTTATCATAAAGGGGTGTTGAATTTTGTCAAATGCTTTTTCACATCTAATTAAATGATCATTAATTGTTATTACAGGCACATATAGACACACACATATGCATGTATGTGTACAAAAGTATATATTAAGGCCACTTGTTAATTGCTGCCTTTAATAAATATTTTTAAATCTAACCTGCCCAGTCTATAAAACGTTTCTTTTATGTGATGTTCAGGGAGAATCATTTGGTCTTGGCTAACCAAGTGTTGTGCTTTTCTCTGGGAAAGACTATTTCTCAGCATTCTTTAGATGCTCCTACATGTCTCCTGGGTTTTTGTTTGTTTTTTCGTTTGTTTGTTTTAGAACTCTAGTTGAGGTTCCAGGCCTATTTTTTTTTAAAAAAAAAAAATTAGAATGAATCATCATTTACTTTTGACTCTTGGGTTTTTGAGTCCTTTTCTATAGCTTTATGACGCATGGTACCAGCTCTGCTTTTTTCTAGCAGTATCTATTTCAAGTTTCAGTTTTAGGTGTTTGATTCATTTAGAGCTTTTGTGTGCATGTGCAAGTTGATAGATAGATGTGCGTCTAATTGCATTCTTCTACATGTGGACATCAAGTTTTATAAAGAACATTTTTTGAAGATTTTTTTTTGAGACTGGGGCTGATCTAATGGGAGCTCACCAAGGCCAGCTGGACTGGGACTGATAGAGCATGTGATCAAACTGGACTCTCTGAACGTGGCAGACAAGAAGGGCTGACTGAGAAGCCAAGGACAATGGCACTGGGTTATTATCCTACTGCATGTACTGGCTTTGTGGGATGCACACCATCCTAGACCCGGATGGAGGGGGGAGGACCTTGGACTTCCCACAGGGCAGGGAATCCTGACTGCTCTTTGGACTGGAGAGGGATGGGGAGGGGATGGGGGGAGGGGGGGGGTTAGGGAATTGGGGGGGGGGGTTGGATTTTTTTATTTAAAATTAATTAATTGAAAAAAAATTGGCATCTTTGTGAAGTATTAAGTGGTTGAAGTTATGTGTAGTTATGTTTGGGCTTTCACTTTTGTTCCATTGGTCTATATCTCTGTTTTTGTGCCACAAACACATATTATGGTTCCATGTAAATTATCGGACAGGGTTTCTATTTCTATGAAAATGAGAAGGGGAGGGCATTGAATCTGTAAATGGCTTTTGGTAAAATGTTCATTTTCACAAAGTAATACCTTTACATTCTCTACTATCTTTTTCTCTTTTTTCTAGAATCTTTGGAAGTTTAAAGCTTTCATTATAAACATCTATTACTTCCATAGTTAGAATTATTTTCAGATTTTTTATTTTCTTTGAGGATTTTGTGAATGGGACTTTGTTCATTATCTCATTCTATGTATATTTGTGGGTGGTGTGTAGAAAAGCTAATGCTTTGGGATAGTTGGGTATGTACCCTGCCATATTACTGAGTTTACACATCATTTATAGAAGTTTCCAGGTAGAAGTTTTGGGATCTTTTATGTAGAATATCCTGTAATCTGTAAATAGGGCCAGCTGGATGTCTTTTTCTATTTTAATCCCTTTAATTTCCATCTCTTACTTTTCTGCTTAAGGTAGTGCTTTGAACAGAATATTGAAAAGAAGTGGATGAAGAACAGTTTTTTTTTTATATTGATGACATCAGTGTAATTGCTTCAAGTATTTCTCCATGTAGAATGATGTTTGCTGTGGGTTTAATGCTAAATTATATTTCAAAGGTCAGCTGTAGACAGACAGAGGGCAGAAAGAAAGGTGGGACCAAATTTACTTGTGGAGAGGGGTCATCTTGTCATTTATGTGTGCAATGGCCAAAGTGCCCTTGGAGAAGATTTGCCTCTTACAGGGGCAAATCTGGACAGAAATGATTTCTGTAGTCCAGAGTGGTGCTGGAAAATTTAGTTCTTCAGTAGAAAACTATCATTCTTGACTGAGAGAATCTAAATATTACAGGACTTGATCATTATTTTTTTGTTTGTTTGTTTGTCTGTTTTCCTGGTGAGAAGAGTCTTTGTTGGAAGGCATAATTCAGGTTCTACCGAGGGATGACCTCTGGTCATGTAGTAAATATACTCTCAACTTGTTCTATTGCAATGGATCAGACAACTGCAATCCTATGTTCCTGACAAGACTTGGGAAATAATTATTAGAAGGCTGTAAGCATATGATTTGGTTACATGGCAAAACTGAGATTTCACAGGAGGGTTGAGAGATAGTGAGGAGTACAGATTGGAGTGGGCACAGAGTTGACTCAGGATGGTGACATGAAGTGGGCATAGAATTGACTCCAGATGATAGCGACTGGTTGCATTGCAAGGACTGTTGCACCAAATGAGCTGGCAGAAAGTAGCAGGGAGCTACAGAGCATCATAGAAGGGAAAATGAGAAAATAAAATTGTATCTGTCTGGGAGAAAGGAATGAAGGCCCCTTTAGCCAGAGTTTCCCATAGCAAAAAGATACTTTTGCAGATGTATCAGGGACGAATAGAGCTACTATAGGGTGACAGCTATTGGGAGAACTTAAGTGGACCATTTGTTTCTGTCTAGTGTGAAGTTAAGGATGTAAAATGTTTAAAAAACCAGTTAGAAACTTTGGTTTGACCACAGGAATGATGAAAAAGTGATCCAGGAGAGAAGCCCGAGGTAAGGGAAACAGAAGGAATCTTTTTCTGGTCTCTGTGTCTTCAGATCCCATTTCAAACCTGTTAGCATTTGTGGCACGGAAGCAGCCTTGCTAAAGGAGGGCACAGATCCCATCCTTAGTAGCAGTCCAATCTAGTCTTTTTTAATTATAGAGTACACCCGTAGTCCAGGAATCAAGCTGGTCCTGAAGGATATGAAGCTGAGCTGAGTTGGTGAGACAGAGAGCTTAATTGATGTGAAGGGGGCTTTGAGGCCAGATGTTTTAGTTCTGAGCCCACAAAACAATGTCTAGCGAGGCAAGAAGAGGGATGAGTAGGGTGATTCGTGGCCCATTAGTCTTATTTTAGAGGTCACCCAAACTGCTTTTAGGGATTTGAGGGCATTGATCTTTTGGTAGCTGCTTTCAAAGCTGACAGAAGGGCGATGAAGGGCGCAGCAGTTCGAGCGCTTTAGAAGAGGGTCCATGCAAGGGGCCGTGAGAGAACTTAACATTTGGCAAAGACCCAGGACATAAGCTAGGGGGTAAAAACTGTACAACTTTGTGGGAACATTAAGAGAAAAAATATGAAAATTGACATCAAGATTAACATGAGTTAAATCAAATGTAAAGCCACCATCCATCAGAGTTCTGTAGAAGGAGACGGTGGCTGCCATTAACTGTTTGTTAATCAGACTCCTGCATAAGGAACCAGCACCTGGAAGCTTTGTAAAAGAAGTCAGCTAAAGTCAGCATCTAAGGGATCAATGTGAACAGAAAGTATCTAAGTGGCATTGCTTCCTTCCATGTCTTATGAACTTTGTATATTTGTTTTCTATATTAACAGCACTATTACTTGATGAATAAAAACAGTATCTTAAGTAAAACAAAATTTTTGGTTAAAAACAATATGAGAAGGAATAAAAAAAAAACCTTAGATGACCATATCTAGTATTTGAGAATAAGATTTAAATTTTTGAAAATATCAAATTGTCATACCTATATTCCAAGAAAAAATAATTTAATTCTAAGTTGTATTCCCCAAAAAGAAATGACTTTCAATTTCTAATTTTAAAAGTATGGTTCCAGAGACAATATCTATCTAGTCAAGAACAAAAGATTCACTTTACACAGTTTTTGTTTTTAAATTAACTCTATTAACAGAGTTTTTTTTTAAAAAAAACAACTACATTTTCATTCTATACTTTTAACAAATAGATGAAAGCAGTCAGACATGTCAAATATGTAATAAATAATTAGACTGAATTATAAAAGAATTCTAAAGCCAATTCTTAACCCAATTAAAAAAGCTTTAATGAATATTGGGTTTTTAACTTTCTTAGAAAACAGCCACAGACATCGCTGCCAAAGCCAGTATACTCCTTAGAGGCTATACAGTGAGAGTTGAATGAAGACCATGACCCCAGATCTCTGTTGGGATGGGGACTAGATTGTATTCTGAAAGCACCAAGGGTGAGCCCCGATTGGAAAGACTTTCCTTCATCTCAGCTGTATCCTCCTGAAGAATCTGAAGACTCGGGATAGTGCTTAAGAGACCCATTCACCCACTCTACAGATACAAAACCAACTGTCAAGTACACAGCCTGGATATTATGAGTAACTTCCCAAAGCTGTAAGATTGATGATATCCGGTATCCTCCTTTAATGAGGAAACATGGGTGGTTACAGCATGGACCCTGAAATTAGCTTTTGCTAATAGGAAAAATTGAATGCCAGGGTAAAGAGCATATCCAATTGAACTAGCATGCAGGGTGGTAGGCTTAGGTATAAGTTTCCTCTGTTAAGAGCATGTTTATATGTCATCTCAGAAAACATTTAGGGCAGAGTAATTGCTATTTGAATCTTTGTTGTTTGGGATATTTAGGATGTGGGTACAGACATCGAGATCTTCCATCATGGAAGAGAATCTATCTCCAGTCATGTAAGACATGAAGAGTAATTCATCCTTGCATAAGAAGTTTTTCCTGGTTTGGCCTACATAACCAGAACTGGTCAGCCCTACACAGCTCAAAGCAAAAACAGAAGACTTTGGCAGACCTTCCATGCATCCCTGTTCAGAAATGAGGCTAGCATGAAACAAACTCTGGTGCAATAGTTCTCCACCCAAGGGAACTCTGACTCTATTCAAGGGAACTGTTTGAACCTTGTTCATTTCCTGCCATGTGAGACTATTGTAAATCTGACCCATTTTATTCAAACGTTCAGTCTGTTATAACCAGTTTTATATGCCTGATTTTGAATATTATTTTACATTAAATGAACTTTAAGTTTACTTTAAACTTGTTTTGCTTTACTTGCTTTAGAATTAATTTTAGCAAAAACGTACAAAGTACTATATGATGGGATATGAAAATTGTCTCTCCTTCTAAGTTTGTTTCTATCACTGAATGTCTTAGTCTGTGGTCTTTTGCAGTGAAGAAACACCATTACTATGATAAGAAAAAAGCATTTAATTGGTGGATTGCTTACTGTTTCAGAAGTTTTGTCCATTATACTCATGATAGCATGCAGGCAGACATGGTAGCTGAGAGCCCTATGTGGATCCACAGGCAGCAGGAAGAACAAAAGGCCGCTGAGGCTATCTTGATATTTGGATTCTCCAAAGCCCACCCCCAGTGACACACTTGCTTCCAAGGTCACTCCTACTCAAACAAGGCACTTGTCCTAATCCCTGTGAGCAGTCTCTCTCTAATGACCAAACAAGGCACTTGTCCTAATCCTTGTGAGTAGTCTCTCTCTAATGACCAAACAACAGTCAATATCTGAACCTCTGGGGCATTTCTCTTCAAGCCACCACAATGAATTACATTTGTACTGAGAATGATTTACTTACATAGCTTAATTAGCTTTAACAGTTTACAATAAGTTAGAAATTCTTTCAAAGACTAGGATTTTATAGTTTTATCCCTTCTAAGTTTGAGCCTTAAAAATGATGATTCTTGAATTAAATATAAAATTTAATTCAATTAAATTATCAAAAATTAGTATCCAAATAAACTTCAAAACATACATACAGTTCACAGAGAGACTGGGAATCTCATTTTCCTGATCTGTTTATAATGTACTTTTACAAAATGCCAGCTTTTTTTTTTAATATAATGTCAGTTTTTATTTTTTTCATTTTCTTGTATCTGACTTTGTTTCAAAACAAACCCTTTTGGATGATTTAAAAGAGAGATACAATGATAACAGAGGGGTCAGATGGTCTAGTCGTTTTATGGGAACTACCTCAGTTTGCTTTTACAACGTAACCACCTTAACTGAAATGGTGGTGAAGTTATATGGCATGTGCTTTCCTTAACCTTGGTAAAGATAGTGGCAGAGTGACATGGCTGCCAAGATACAGTAAGCCACATGTTACTCCAAGGAAAGTTTATCAGATGAATAGACTTTCCCTACATAATAGTCTAATCCAAGTTACATACATAGTATGCTATAGTAAAATAAGATTATCTATGCACAAGCTTTTTAAATAACACGTGATGAACTAGGACTCTTAAAACATAAAAAGTCAAAGGCATGTTAAAGCACAGAACTAGGAAAAAGTGGCAGAAAATTGAGTTAAACTCTTTTGCCATTTTTTAAATTAATTAATTAATT
>NC_022031.1:10227335-10228763 GCF_000317375.1 Microtus ochrogaster | reverse complement strand
GAATGGAGACAGAGACCCACAATGGAGCACTGGACAGAAATCTTTTGCCATTTTTTAAACACCTCTAGGGGAAAGTTTGCTTCTAAACTGTGCTCAAAAGGTCTTTCCCTAGGCTCTTCTGTTTTTCTCTCCTTTTCCCTATCACAGAGGCAGGTGGGTGTCCTGACCCAGAACACAGACTTAGGAGGAAATTTTTAAACAAACATGCTTGAGTCTGGGGCAGATGGGCAAAAGTCCAACTCCAGAGTCAGCCTTCTCAATATTAACCATACCCAACTGAACTCGGTGATCTACATATCCATAACCAATTGGTGCATGCCTGCAGATGGTAGTAAACAACCTGAAGGGATTTTTCCTGCTTACTGTTAAAGTTACAAGCAGGATTTTCCAGGTATGGAAAAGCAGAAACACAAGTAGGCGAAAAAGCATCAGGCAAGAAGTAAACAGCAGGCATATGGCTCTAAGTGTGGTTGTAAGACAAAACTTTGAGAAAAAATTTAAGTGAGGTGGGCATTTTATGGAGCAGGGAAAACAGCCATTCTGTCTTATGGAATTGCCTAATTCAGTTTAGATAAAAAGTAATTGAAAGTTCAGAATTTGGCCATTTGTCCAGTGTATACTGATGATAGGTTTGCCTTGAAGGGGAAGGAAGTCTGGTTTTAGTTTTTTTTTGTTTTTTTTTTTTTGAGATCCTTTAAGTAATCCCTCAAACATGCCAAAGGAATGGTTTTGGTACAGAAAATTTGAAACCCATGGCAAGACACAGAACCAAGGTAGAGATAGAGGTCAATGTTCAGCTGTGTGGAATCTCCTCTGTGCTTAAAATGACCAAAACCTCCGGAAAATAAGGGGCATCGCCACCCTATACAGTTCCAGGGTTAAGGACCCACAGGACTGTAGATAGTTGTGACAGCTTTTGCCTAAAGAAGTGTGGTCTAGTAGCCACTGGACAGTCTCTGGTGGCTTCAACTGATCAGGCTTTAAGAAAGCTCTAATGAGGAAATCAGTATGGCAGTTTCTCAAAAATTGGGACTCAACCTACCTCAGGACCCAGCAAGATCACTCTTGTGCATATACCCAAAGATGCTCAATCATACCACAAGGACATCTGTTCAGCTATAATCTTAGCAACATTATTTGTAACAGTCATAACATGGAAACAACCTAGGTGCCCCTTAACTGAAAAATGGTTAAAGAAAAAGTGGCACATTTACACATTGGAGTACTACTCAGTAGTTAAAAAAAAATCTTGAAATTTTCATGCAAATGGATGGAGCAAAGAAAAAAAAATATTTAGCTTCTCTAGGATCATGAATTATAGGCTCAATGTCCTTTATTTATTGCTAGAAACCAATTATGAGTGAGTACATCCCATGATCCTCTTTTTGGGTCTGGCTTACCTCACTCAGGATAGTGTTTTCTATTTCC
>NC_022031.1:10225760-10226944 GCF_000317375.1 Microtus ochrogaster | reverse complement strand
TCTCTCATAAGTGAATATTAGATATAAAGCAAAGGAATAATGAGCCTATAGTTCATGATCTCAGAGAAGCTAAGTAACAAGGTGAACCCTAAGAAAAACATACATAGAATACATAGATCCACCTGGAAAGGGTAAATAGACAAGATTGCCTGACAAAATTGGGAGCATGGGGTTGGGCATAGAAGGGAGGATGGAAGGGAAGAGGAGGTGAGAGAGGAAATAGGGAGGAAAACTTGAGGGAACAGGATAGTGGAGATGGAGGAAGGCCAGAGATGAGAGCAAGGAAAGAGATATTTTGATTGAGAGAGCCAGTATGGGGCTATCAAGAAACCTGGCACTAGAGAAATTCCCAGAAATCCACAAGGATGACCCAGCTAAGACCTTAGCAAAACAGGAAAGGAAGCCTAAACTGGTCTTGCCCTATAGTCAGATTGAGGAATGTCTTAAATGTTACCATAGAACCTTCATCCAGCAACTGATGAAAACAGAGGCACTGAACTGAGCTCCCAGAGTCCAGTTGAAGAAAAGGAGGAGTGAGAATATGAGCAAAGAGGCCAAGACCATGATGGGTTCACCCACTATAACAGTTTACATGAGCTAATGGGAACTCACCAACTCCAGCTGGACAAGGAAGGAACCAGCATAGATCCAAACCAGTCCCTCTGAATGTGGGTGTCAGTTGTATGTCTGGGGCAGACTGCTGGGCCACTGGCAGTGGCATCAGGACCTAGCCCTAGTGCTTATACTTGTTATTTGGGAACCCATTTGGTGTGGGAGGTCCTTCTGTCAATGTGTTTCTTTTATTGGTTAATGAATAAAGAAACTGCTTTGAGCCTATGGCAGGGAAGAGCGGAACTAGGAGAAGGGCGGAGTCAGAGAGAAGCCATAGAGCTGCCAGAGATAGACATGCCGAAACTTTAGCCCGTAAGTCACAGCCACGTGGCCATACACAGATTAGTAGAAATGAGTTAAATTAATATATAAGAGTTAGCCAGTAAGATGCTAGAGCTAAGGGACCAAGCAGAGATTTAATTAATATCGTTTCTGTGTGGTTATTTTGGTTTTGGATGGCTGGGATGAACAAGCGACCCCTCCTGCAACACCCGTTTTCTTTGAATGGATAACTCGCTCAGCCTAGATGTAGTAGAGAGGGCCTTGGCCCTTTTCCAAAGCAATGTGCCTCA
>NC_022031.1:10224233-10225220 GCF_000317375.1 Microtus ochrogaster | reverse complement strand
CAAGTTAGGTCCAACAGATTGCCTTGTCCCGACGTTTAACTTTGTTGTATGCATTTTCTTATTGAATGTAGCTTGGCCTCCCATCTAGGTCAGACGGTGCTAGGGCAGTAAGGTGAGAGAGAAAGGGCAGAGACAAAGAGCAAAAGAAAAAGACTACCTGAGAGAAACTTCTGGCCCTCCCGTGCTCTTTCTGGTAGGGGAGATTACAAGAGCCAGGGAGGTTAGTCCGTGGGTGGGCTTGGGTCGCTAGTAGGTTCAGATTTCCATTCTGGGTCTTTCAGCAACATATGTCATATTTAAAAAGCTTTATGTAGAGAGACAGAAGCCGGAAAGAAAGAGAGGATTGGTCTGACCTTAGGCAGGACCAGGGTGACTCACCAGGAGATCCATCTTGTCACTCATGTCTGCAGTTGGCCAAAATACTTACAGGGGATGGCGGAATGCAGCTTCTTACAGAGCAGAAACGATTTCCATAATCCTCAAAGGGATCTGTTCTCGTTTAGTCCAAAACTATCATTTCTTGCATATAGCTTTTATAATTTTTCTCCTAGTTCTACTTTCCTTAGGACTTTTATTATGAAGTCAAGCTGGATTTTTCTCAACTGCCTTTTACTTCATCTATTGAGATCATCTTGTGTATTTCACCATTAAGCCCATTTACATAGCTTATTACATTTATTGATTTGCTTATGTTGAACCATCCGTGTATTTGTATTTCAGGGATAACCCAAATACTCATGGAAAATGATCATTTTGCTGTATTTGTACCCTGTTTGTAAATATTTTATTGAGTATTTTTGAATCTATGTTCATGAGGGACATTGGCGTTCAGTATTCTTTCCTTGGTGTATCTTTACATGAATTTGATATTAGAGGAATACAGGCTTTCTAGAAGAAGCTTGGGAGTGCTTCATCATCATCATCATCATCATCCTCATCATCTTCATCTTCATCATAACCTTTTCTTCTTTTCTTCCTCCTCCTCCT
>NC_022031.1:10221095-10224123 GCF_000317375.1 Microtus ochrogaster | reverse complement strand
TATCTTCCTGTTTTATGTGTCTTTAGATTCCTGGTTCTTCTTGGTTCAGTTTTGGTGATTTGCTTGAATGTAAACTATTCAACAATTTCTTTTAAAAACTTTTAAGCAATTCTCTTATACTACTCTGATTTTTTAGTATTTGTTGAACTGTGTCCCTATTCATTTCTGATTCTTTCAATTGGGCCTTCTCTTTCTTTAAGTTAGCTGAATCAAGGGTTTGTCGATGATGTTCATATCAAAGAAGCAGCTCTCAGATTTATTGATTCTTTGTATTGTTTTGTTTGTTTCTGTTTTATTAATCTCTCCTCTGATTATTTCAACATCTGGTAATACATTGTTTAAGTTCTATGACCCTGTGTGTTTACTAGCAAATTGTTTGCTTTTAATTTTAATTTTTATTTAAAGGATCAGATAAAATGAATGGATTATTTTGGGATTTCTGAATTTGTGAATATGTGTGTTGTAACCCATATGTGTTCTGTTTTAGAGCTGCTCTTTGTGCTATTGAATAAAATGCACATTTCTTAATCTTTACATAGAATTTTCTGTAATCTGTTAAGTCCATTTTATATAAGATGCCATTTTATTCTGATGTTTCTGGTCTTCATTTTATTTTATTTTGTGTTTATTTTGATTTGTTTTTGTACAAATGATCTGTTTATTAGAGAAAATGGAATATTGAAATCACTTATGCTTTTAGATTCAGTAGTACATTTGAGTACATCCAAGTTAGGTACATATATTTTTACAATAGTAATGTCTCCTGGGTTAACTGTTTCCTTTTTAGAATGAAGTATTCCTCTTATCTCTTCTTATTGGTTGTAGTTTAAATCATCTATTTTGTTAGACACTACAACAATGACCTCTGCTTGAGTCCTGGTGCCATTTGACTAGAGAGCATTTGTTCATTCTTTTTTTCTAAGGTAGCATCTATCCTTAAAGCTAAGATGTGATTCCTGCAGACAACAGACAGGTGAGTTTTGTGTCTTGGCTCATTCAGCCAGCTTGAGTGTTTTGCTGGAAGATATAGGCCAATAATATTTAAAGTCATTATTGAAATGTATGCTTTAATTGTAGTCAGAAGTCTTGGTTATTAATTTTTTGAATTGCTGGTGTTCATAGTAGTACTTTCTGCATTCACAATTATGACTGAATTTTTCTTTCTTTTTTCTTTTTTTCAGTGATTTTTATTGAGCTCTACATTTTTCTCTGCTCTCCTCCCTGCCTCTCCCCTCCCCCCTTCAACCTTCTCCTAAGGTTCCCATGCTCCCAATTTACTCAGGTGATCTTATCTTTCTCTACTTTCTACTTCCTTCCACACTCTCTTGGTTATGATCACTTCTCTCTTCAGACACAAATATTGCTTCTTGTATTTTTTAGGATTGGTTTGTTAAATAAAAATTTATTTTTAGGCTGAACACTTTATGTATATAATCTTGAAATTCATAATTTCATACATCAAATACTACAGGACATGAAGATTCTGGTAGGATAGGAATAGAGACTTTAAAGCTTTACTTTCACATATGTCTTAAAAATTAAAAATATTCCAGAAATTTCAGAACTGGAAAAGAAGCAAGTGTCTTAACTGATGAGCCATCTTCCCATTCCAATCTTATGATTTGTTAAGTCATGAAAGTCATCTACAAGTTAAACCTTACAGTTAGTTTTCATTCAGTTCTCACATCACCTCCACTGCCCTATATCCACACCAGTATGAGACATTAGGCAATGTGTGCATGCATCAAATGGTAAAATGAATCATAGCAGAAAATTTAAAATTAATTATGCTTAACTTGCTTAAATTCATCAAATTAAGTAGAGATTCTACTATATCTAGCCTCTGTGTTTCTTACTTTGAATGTTACAATGACAGTTTCTCTTTTCAAGAGACTTAAAGTAGCAAACAAAAAAATGAAATGGTCAGCTAATGGCTCTAAATATATTGACGGCAACTGACTGAAATAGGTATAAAAAGGTAAGTCAGCAAATCTACATGCTGTGTTTAATGTATTCTTTCTGAAATTGACAAGTCGTGACAACACATCTCAAATTAGGAAAGCAAAAATATAAATAAGATGATACAAACTCTCAAACTCAGCATACCGAGACCACATACTTGTTTCAGTCATTCTCAAAGGTGAGGCAAATTGTGTGTCATAAGTCAAAATTGTCTTATGGCATCATTGAAACTCAGGAAAGCTGAAAATGAATAACTTATAAAAATGTTAAAATTTCACAGGGAAAGATGCCCTCTCCCCCTCTTGCCCATCTACACCTGAGGCAGGTAGGAGAGCTGGCCCTGGGATCAGAAGGCCAGGCCAGAAGAGCTGGCCTTTCCTACAACCAGCTGCAGCTTGGTGGGCAGCAAAATAGAGGCAATTCTGTTGCCAGGGTTGTGAGACAGTCATGAAGTCGTTAGCTTGGAAGACCTTTCCCCATTACTCATCTGTCATGTGCTGGCATAGTCAAGAGAGAGAGAATCCCCCCCCTCTTTCCCATCTATGCCTGAGATATCTGGCCCTGAAGTCAGAAGGACAGGAGAGCTGCCCCTCATCTGCTGAGCACTTTAGAGAGTGACCCCAACACTGTGCCTGCTGAACACAATAGAGCTGACCCAGAAGGTATCCCGAGGACGTGAAAGCAGGAGAGGTCGTCATCCCCCATCGCTCAGTGCTGCAAAGGGTAACCCCACCAAGGCAATGCAGGGAACCTCTCCCTGGTGTTGAGGACAAGGAAGAGCTGGCAGACTGAGAAATGCTGCAACTACTCAGTCCCAGAACCAGGTTTATGTGTTGGTTGACTCCGTAACCACCTCATCTGTGATTTCCTAAAGCATGTGAAGAGTCTGGTCCTACAGACCGAAAGCTGCAGGATTTCCACAACCAAGAGGAGTGCCAGTGAGGACCCAGCATCAATCATGTAGCAGAAACAAAAGGCCTCGAACCAGACCAATGACTCTTTGCAGTGAACACTTGCAAGTAAAGATATGAGGAATATATGAACTAAGGGTTTACTGCATGCATGA
>NC_022031.1:10217093-10220119 GCF_000317375.1 Microtus ochrogaster | reverse complement strand
ACACACACACACACACACACACACACACACTTAAATGTAATAAATTAAATAAAATCATCTTATTTCCCACTTACAGTTTGTATTCATCATGGGCTACCTTGACTCTTTTTTGCATAATTTTTACTTAACAAATATGAATGGTGATTCATTCATGATCTTAATGTCCCAGAAAAGACAAGAAATATGTATGTGCTCAATTATTTACTGAGCTTTGAAAGTTTCCTCGTAGGATCCATCTTACAAATTCATTGGTCAAAGCTGCTCATAACTTCATTCATTGTTTTCAGCTGAGCTGAGAATCAATTCTAGCATATTAATGAAAGGGTGGGGTAGAATGTGGGTAAGCACCTTTTGTTGGGGAATATTATGTTCTTGTATGTGACTTAAGTTCATGCTCATTTGTTGAACTCTGTGAAGCTATGTTACTGTGCCTGTCTAAAACACCTGGTGGCTGTAATAAAGTGATGAACAGCCCATAGTGAGGCAGAAGCAAGAATAGACAGGACTGGTAGGCAAAGAGTATTATTAGGAGAGAACAGGAGGATGAGAAGCAACTAGAGAACAAAGAGAGAAGGACATCAGGGACAGCCACCCAGCTACACACAACAAGCCATGAAGAAAGAAGTAAAGAAAAATATAGAGAAATATAGAAATAAAAAAGCCCAAAAGGTGGTAGAAATAATTCATGACAAGAAGCAATCCATGCTAAGACTGGGCATTCATAAATAATAATAAGCCTCAGTGTGATTTATTTGGGAGCTGGGTGTTGGGCCCCTCAAAAAAAAAAAAGAGTAAAATATCCCACATAATCTTTGAAAATGGACAAGGTGACAATGGAAAGAAAATGGTAAATATTTCAAAAGATATTCTATTGACACAAAATTGAATTCAAGAGCTTTTAGTAGGAATCCAGTTTCAATAAATAAAAACAAATCTTTTAATCTATCAGTTTAATATGGTGCTTCTATAAAAATCAGCATTACCCATGTTCTTCATATTTACTACTTTACTTACTTAGGGAAGAAACATTAAAAATAACATTTCCAGACAATTTCTCCAATTTGGAATACACAAAATTACATTTACATACATGTATATACATTTATATACATGTGTGTATATTTATATACACACATGTTTGTGTTAAGTTGAAATATTTAAAAAACATGGAATATTATGCACTTAAAAAGAAGCCATGTGTTCTTTAGCTATGTTTAACCTCTCTGCTTTGGTCCCATTCACTGAGTGAGTAACTTCTTTATATTGACATACTTTCAGCTTGTCATATTTCAAATAAATGGATTATATAATAAGTGATCTTTTATAATTGGCTTCTTTCACTTAGCGTGTGGTTTTCAGTTTCATATATGTGTTCTTCATTACTTTTATGATTAGCTAAATTTCATAGTATGAATTATTTTATTTCTTTACACATTCATCAATTGAGGGATATTTGAGCTTATTCTGCTTTTTAACTGCTAAGACTATGGCTGCTATAGTCATATAGTTTTGGAATAGTCATGTGTCTTCAATTTTTAGATAAATACCTAGAAAACAGTCACTTGGCACGCTATTAAGTTGCCACCACCATACAATGAGATAATAATCGTGACTTCAAGAGATAATGTTATGACAACTGGATAGTCATATGCAAAAGGCTGTGTTTGCACCCTGATCTCATAACATAAAATTCAAGTAAAGTGGCTTAAACATCCAAATAAGAAGCTAAAAGTGTAAAACATTTTTAAGAACCTGGAATCTTTTTTTTTTTTGAGATCACAATGAAATTATATTTTTCTTCCTTCTTTTTATACCTTACAAATATTCTCATATACCTCCCCTTGCTTTCTTCAAAGTTCATGGCATCTTTTTTTCATTAATTGCTGTTACACATAAATATACATACACAAAAATGCACACATATGTGGAAATATATAGTTCTAAATTCATAAATACAACCTTCTCAGTTTGTGTAATATTACATATATGTATATATTTCAGGGCTGACCATTTGGTCTAGACAATAAATTGGAGTGTTCTTCCTGTGGAAGATGATTTTTCCTGCTCTCAACAATCCCTGGGGCTACATATCTTCATGTAAGGTGAGGGGTCTTAAGCAGTGCCCAGTCATGTTAACATAGCTATTCCTGTCATCCTTCTTAAGCTCATGTTTGGTCATCCTTCTTAAGCTCATGTTTGGTCATGTTTATGAGAATTTATGGGGATAGCTTCTGACATTCCTAGGAGAAACCATCTCATGGAAAACTGATTTCCTACCTTTTATAATCTTTGTGTCCCCTCTTCCACAATGATCTCTGAACCTGAGGTGTGGAAGATGTTTTGGAGAGATATCAGTTGGGAATCAGAGAACAACAACAACAACAACAAAAAAAAAACAGTGTTAACTTTTTTACAAGAGAAAATATAGATACAGAGAAATTCAGTTTTTACATACAAATGTATTTTGAAAATCAAATGAAGTGTCACTACAAAATATCATAGATGATATCTATCCTTATGAAAAATGAGGTTTACTTTAGAGCCAGTATAATAGAAAAATCAATAAGCCATAACTTTTCAAATGATAAATAACCTAAAATGCTCTACTACAGTTTTCTGTTTTCTTTTTAAAAAAAACTTAAGACATGATTTTTTTTAAGGTTACTGAGACTTTTGACAGTGGTGAGACAACTTTTGACATCTAGGTAAGAAAATCTCAACAGTCAGGATACAGAGACAGCTCAGAGAATAGAACACTTGTTATTAAGCTTGTAGACCTGGATTCTACCATAAGGTAAACAATTTAATCTTGATACATTCATTAAATGTGTGCACACAAACACACACAGAGACACACACATACACACACTCAAAATTTACAAAAAAGAATTAGTAAACTATGATGCGGAACATGAGTCAAATAATCTATAGCTAACTCATTAAAAGGCAAAAAGCGGAGAGCCATCATTGGGGGAGCTGGGGCCAAATCCCGAGGGCAACAGAGCTGGCAGGAGCTCCTTTGTTAC
>NC_022031.1:10205948-10208760 GCF_000317375.1 Microtus ochrogaster | reverse complement strand
AGGGGTCCAACATCAAGGTGTGTAGTTTGAAAAGAAGAAAGTGAGCTGGGCAGATGGTTGGTGACCTTTTGTGTACCCAAGAATCACACCCCAACCTGGTCCAGCCTCCTAAAGGCCATTGGCTGAAGGAGGTTCTCTATCACCTCCACCTTTGTCTAAATAAGAGTGTTCTAAACCCAATACAGAACTATATACACTAAGAACAGATACCAAGTATAAAACTAGAATTACAACCAGCATAAATAATATTAAGCAAGGAGCATATGCTAAATATTTTAATAATCATTCTATCCTAAGGATTATAAGTCTTTTATTAGAAATGGCTTGGCTGGATCATAAGAGGAAAGTAACTATGACTATTTAATTTTCAATTCCATCAAAGGCATGAGAAGGAAGATAATATTACTTGAGTAGGCAGGAAAATAAAATCAAGCAGCTTCCAAACTGTGCAGTAGATGACAGAGAAAACTGGCTACCTGGGCAATCATCGAAAATTTCATTGGCAATATTAAAGCAACTAGTTTTGGCTAAGGTCTAGTGTAAATGACAGACCATTTTCAAAGACAGAAAAAATTTTTCAAAACTGTCTTACTTTGTCTTGGCAATGTTTGACAGTCTATTTTCTTGTATCCTCCTTGTCCAGTCGGGACATTCACTTCCAGGGCCATGGAGCTTGTGTCAAAAGCTCTCAACATCTTCTAAAAAATTCCACATTCCCTACCATCCACAATCCTCTGGAAAGGTGGAGAGGGCCAGTGGACTCATCAAACAACAACTAACCAAGCTCTCTAATGAACTCAGGTTATCTTGGTCCTCCCTTCTCTCCAATGCCCTTACTTGCCTCAGGGCCACCCAATGTTCCCCTATGGGCCTGAGCCCTTTTGAGCAGCTTAATGGCAGGCCCTTTTTCCTTAACCATCACCTCCCAGTTCAAACTTCTCCACTGGCGGGGTACCTATGATACCTGTCCCTTTAAGGTCCCTTCTTCATTCACACACTGACAGTTGTCTCCCTGCCACCACACCAGTGGACCCTAATGCCCCTAAACCTGCCCCGTTTTCTTCAGGGGACAGAGTACTCTGAAAACAGTTAACTACAAGGTCTCTGGAACCTTGATTGACAGTACCTCACATGGTAATCCTCACTACCCCCCCCTCGGCTGCCAAGCTCTTGGAACATCCATGCTGGTACCATCTCTCCAGGTTCAAGCTGGCATCTACTCAGGACACTTGACACCTGCCTTCTCACCTCCCCCAAGGAACAGATGCCTGATGTCTCCAGGATGACAGCACATGGGCTAACTTTCTAGCCACACCTCTCGCTGAGTGTAGACCCAACAACACCTAGCTCTCCCCTTCCTCACAATGCCCTATACCTGCAGGAAGTAGCCAGACTTGAGTCAACACCCTTTTTTCTAGAGAGCCCAAATTCATCAGGTTCTGATTATTAAATTCATCAGCACAAATTCTTTCAGATTATGTCCCAGCACCCTTTGACATTGACATTGACTGAATTTTGCCTGCCAAATTGATCCTTTTCCTCTCCATAATATTAATTTTTGCAACTATCTGTTCATCATTAATCTATATACACTGTATCATTTTTAAAAGTACCACATACTTGGCTCTGTTATCAAACCATTTTTTAATGAGATAATATGAAAAACAATACTAATTCCCAAAATCAAATAACTGGATGAATAAGGAAAATTACATAAGCTTTGCAAAATATGACTCACAGCATAAGAAAAATGATTGGTGATATTCTAAGCCATCATATAATTCAAATTTATCACTTACCTCCTGTAAAAAATTTAATCAATAGGTGTAAAAATCTTTATTGGCCAGCAGGTGTCTTGGTTGTAGCCACGAGGATGAGAGAAACAAGAAGCAGCAAACAGTCTTGGTTTGATTTTGCATGTGTTACTTACTTAGGTATTGAAAAATATGCTTTATTTAATAAATTAAGAGCAGTTATTAAGGACAATCAAAATGATTCTGAGAGTAAGTGGTCAGAATAAGAAAAGAGCCCACAACTTTCCTTCAGTCTCCAGTTGCAAACTGTATGCTGCAGGGATCGCTAGCTGGAGAGGCAGAGCATGTGGTTTGCGAGCCAGGTGGGGAACACAAAGAGCAGCAGCATATGGGTAGCAAGTTGCCAGTGAGCTAGCAAACCAGGACCACCATAAGAGTGCCTGGGCTGGCAGAAGAGGGGCACCACAAGATAGATGTGTCCTAATGAGTTAACATGGACTTATCCCCACATTGGAGCATCATATGATGCTGAATATGAGTCATGTAATCCCAAGATAACTCTAAATAGAGTATTGTAAGTCTTTTCTTTATTAAAAGGGAAAACTCACAGAACAGAAACAGGAGAATCCAACCCAAGGTGTGGAGCATGGAAAGAAGAATATGAACTTGGTGGGTTGTCAGCTTTTTGGGACCCCAAATCACACCCCAATCTGGTGTAGCCTCTTAAAGGCCACTGACTGAAGGAGGTTCCCCATCAAACTATGTTAGTTGGGAATGGGGGCACACATGTAATTCTTGCATTTTGGGAACCTGAGGCAAGAGGATTGCCTTAAGTTTGAGGCCAACTTGGACCACAAAGTGAATTTGATGTAAGTTTGAACTACATAGCAAGACACTTTCTCAAATCTAAGCACTAAAATAGACTAAGCGGGCTGGAGAGATAGCTCAGAGGTTAAGAGCATTGCCTGCTCTTCCAAAGGTCCTGAGTTCAATTCCTAGCAACCACATGGTGGCTCACAACCATCTGCAATGGGGTCTGGTGCCCTCTTCTGGCCTGC
>NC_022031.1:10198041-10203108 GCF_000317375.1 Microtus ochrogaster | reverse complement strand
ACTGATTTTTTGGAGTTGATCTTGTATCCTGCCACATGACTAAAGGTGTTTATCAGCTTTAAAAGTTCTTTGGTGGAGGTTTTGGGGTCGCTTATGTAGACAACAAAAACATGTTTTAATAATTCTGATAATTATTAATAATGTGAATCTCAATTATAAAAGTATCTTTATAATCATTTCCCCAGAAAATCATCCTACCAACATTGTAAAAAGTGTCTTTTCTGAGAAAATGATAAAAGAAATTTAGAAGTTAAAAAAAAAAGATAGATAAGAAATCATCCTCTGTGGTGATGGGCAGAACATCAATGTCCTACAATCCTATCAATGTCCTTAGTGAGCAAATTAATATTGATACTGTATGCTGGGGATCACAAGTTAGCCATGATTAGTATAATTTTGAACAAACTGGATGCTACTTGACTTGTCCTTATTTAATCCTAATCCCTTCAGTCCTATACTGGTGACATGGAATCCCACTTTTTAGAAAACTATTAAGTTTTGAAAAATAGAAAGTGATTGTCTTTAATAGGCAAAAGAGATTAAATTTTTATGAAAATGGAAATACTTCACTTCAATAATTCCATTCATCCAATACATCAATGAGTAGGTATTCAATGAGTTTTAAAGAGAAAGATGAATAAAACAAGAGCCCTTTATTAGAAACAAATGGAATACAGACAGAATAATTTGATTGCTAAAACAAAATAAAAGCACTTTCCTATGGGAAAGAACGGATTAGGAATCTTTCATGATTTTATTCTTCACATAGAGCATACACATTAGCATTTTAACAAGGATTTGAGGAATAACATAGCCAAAGATTGGTAATAAAAGGAATTTTGGAAAAGGTGAGGGAAAACATGTAATCCAAACTGTTAGTCAAAGACAAAGTATTAATATACCATTCATCTGTATTTAGAACCAGTAAGTTAGAAAACCAGATGTAATTGTTTATTTAACTTTCAAAAAAAATTTCCAAGAATCTGAATTGAGCATTCAGTAATAAATGGAACAAGCTTTGGCATTATCTACTGAAAATAGGGAGAGAGTGGCCATCACTTGAAATGTCACTTGACTTGTAAATGCCCTAAATATGCTCATTATTTAACAGACATGAGATTTTTCTATTTTATAAACGTCACCAAATTTTCTTGTTGAAATCAATAGCTATACATTTGGTCCTTTTGTCAGACTTCACCATTTTAAATGTATTTCAAATTTCTTTTTCAGAAGTAATTCTAAACTTTTTTAATTTCAAATACTTGAATGAGGAAATCTTATTCATAAAGATTTGTCTCATTTTCATTTGTTGTGAAATGAAGAACTCTATAATATTTTAATGTCTAATATTTCTATAATTTTCATAGAAAACTTTTATAACTTTTCTAAAAGAAGACCTTGAGGAACTACACATTTTAAAAGAGTAGCATTTGATCAGAAGTAGGTTGCATTTGGATAGAAAAATCACTTGATCAAAAGTAGGTCGCACAATTCTTCAGGGATTTTTCTGAAAGCAAAATACTGTTTTTTGAGCTTTTGCCACAGTTTAACTTCAAACACCATCAACCTAAAAGTGTTTTGGCTTCATTCCATTTATGACTATAGAAGATTAGGTATTTTCCCCAAAATGTTTTGTCTTTTTTTTCCCTCACTCTCTCTCTTTCTCTGAACTACTCAAGGGAAAGAGCTGGTAAAGCAGTTCAGTTTCAACAAAGATAATCTCAAGCATTTTAGATGATGCTAAGAAATAATTTGGACAAGAATGTCTATATGCTTGTCATGAAATTGTAAGCATTCAGCGTTTTGCATTGTAGGGAGGCTTCAGCATACATGGAATAAAGAACAAATCCAAGCACAAACTCACTTGTCTCCAGTTCAAGTAGTTAATGATATTTTTTAGACTCTCAGTAGTTTTAGAAACCTTAATCAATAAACTTGAACAGAGACCTGAAATATTCATACAGTTCATGCATGCTCTTGATCATTTTGACTTTTTCCAATCATCTTTTGTTGCATATACTTTACTGTTTTCAACACATTCCATGTGCACATATTAATGTTCAATGGTTCTTTGTTTAATTAGGTATGGTTTTATGAATTTGTAAGTTGCACAATTTACTTTTAGGCTCTGCATCATTTATCACAAAAAAAGGAAAAGAAAAACACCAATTTAGAAATTGTAGATAAGGTAAGTGTAGTCGGTAGTATAATGTCTCTTACTGTTCCGTTGATACTGTATCAGCTACACTACCAGAATAATAATTTTGCTTTTTTTGTTATATTATCTGTGGTCAGCTAATATGCACACATGGGCTTAGCAAATAAGTAAACTAGTGTTTACTTTCATCATGTAATAAAGAAAAAGGTTTTTTCTAATGTTGTAACAACTGTGATGATTCACTGGCTTTGCCTCACAACTGAACTATGAATAGCACTTAAACTATCAATTTATATTCAGATTCTAGAACAATTATGAAAGCATGATCAGTGAATGATGGATAGATTTATATCCCGAGTTACTTGTTCTGAGATGATAAAATATGTGTGTTTCTGCAATGTCATCTCTATGATTGAGAAAGGAATACATCAAAAATAATATAAATATCTTATTGTTAATCAAAACCCACCTGCTGACTTTCATTATATAATCAACTAGTCCACTTGACTTTCTCTTTTACATAATTGACCTATTTTTCCCACATCTAGCCTTATTTTTATACTATATTTCATTTAGTGTCAGATTTAGCCTGATATAAATTATTAAGGAATGAAAAATAGATACTGATTTCAAAATCCCAGCCAAAGTGCCTATTATACCCATTACCAATATCTCTTTAACTGATGATACAGAACTGCATGAAATTATCAATTTTTATAAATATGGTTCAAGTCAGTAAAATTGTGGATGGAGTTCACAAGTTAGAAAAAACTTTCTTCTTTTTTTCTTTCTTTTTTCTTTTCACTCTTTCTTTTTTTCTTTTTGGTTTTTTTGAGACTGGGTTTCTCTGTAGCTTTGGAGTTGGTCCTAAAACTAGCTCTTGTAGACTTGGCTGGCCTTGAACTCACAGGTCTCTGCCTCCCAAGTGCTGGGGTTAAAGGCGTGCACCTTACTTTTCATAGCAAAAATACTTGCACAAAGCACTTCAAGAGAGGAAACATTACATTAGGTCAACTCTCTGAGGTTTCAAACCATTATGACAGAGAGTGTGTAGGCAAGGGCTGAGCATCCCACACCACAACAGAGAAGAAGCAGAGAGTGTAAGAGAGGCAGGGCATGAGTGCTGCTCTGTGCTAGAGGGTTTTCCCTTTCCTCCATTTCTTCCATATAGCTCCCAGTCTATGAAACTGTTGCATCCCATTCTATCTGTCTTCTCCCTTCAAACTTCTTTGGTAACATGCTTAGAATATATTTGCAGAAACTTGATTTAATAATTTCCTTGATATCTGCTTTCCTATCAAATTAATAATGATAATTCACCATTTGTCTATTCAGAACACAACTTTAGGACCATTCTCAGAGAGACAGTACTGGTTTTGGTAGTTCAAGAAAATACATAAGATCAACAATTTTGTGACAATAAACTACTAATTTCAAGACTTAAATGTAATCATAACCTGGTATACGTCTGTATTCACTCTTTACCCTTATGAATTTGTCTGTATGGTTCTCTGAAGTTATCGAAAGGCTGATATGTATGTGGAGATCATAAGCAAGCAGAATAATAATGATAGAGATTTTTTTATTTACTTGAGTAAAATCTTACAATTCTTACGTATCCAGATTTTGGTTTTGAAAAGAAATCTCTATCATGTAAATATTATGTATCTCAAAGGACAATAGCATAACCAATGGTGGATGGCTACTAAGTATAAGTTATTGAGAGCCACACAATCATCATTTCCTAAAGCCCTGAATTCTTCAGTGTCATTAGTGTTTCACCAGGAAAATTTGGGAGAATGGGGGGGGGGACTATAAGTTTTTGAATTGAATAAGTCCTTCATTTCAGACACCATTCTATTTATCATTTTGTCATATTTTCCACTGATGTTGGTATAAATAACTATATTCTTTTATAAAATTTTTAAAATTATTCCATTGTATTGAACAGTTTTTCCTACTAAAGAAGTCACGAAACTCATAGTTTTCTGGTAGATCATTAGGTATACTAATCATCAAAAGGAACTGATGGAAATATAATGTGAGATACATATGTAATATAAAATGTTAAAATGACACAATTCAAGCTATAAGAAAATTAGTTTTCACAATCTCCTTTTCTTAGATCAATACATCTAAAATGTTATTATGTCAACACGTAATCAATACTAAGGTAAATTCTTAAACAATTCACAATCTCTGAAATAATTAAGTTCAAATGAAATTTTATTAAATTTAATTTCATGACAGTTTCATATTTCACAAACTGCAATTCTTTTAAATTCTCTTTGGATGTTCAAAACATAAATCCATCCTTAGATTCTGTATCATATAAGAGTTGGTGTCAGACTCAATTTGTTTTCAAGTCCCAGTTTTTTGATCTCTAAGCTTGTATATTAATTGGTATGTAATTCATAATGAGTTTTAATCTATCATGACTTAATTTAATTCTAGTCAATAAAAACTAAGTTAGAATAAAAATCTAAAGTGCAGAAAAGCTAAAATTATTCATGATTTATCCTTTGATATTTGAAAAACATTGAGTAAGTGAGTAAATTTAATGAACAGTGGTGCTACTCCAGAAGTGGCAAGCTGTCCACCCATTTAATTGTTACTACTCAATTTCTGTTATGTCTATTAAATTATCCTAATAATTGACATTGTTTGGGAATGTGGATTTGTGGTACATGCTTTCAATCTCTTTGAAAAATTATCTATCAGAGTTATTGTGGAGAATTGAAAATGTGTGTGTTGGATTTACATTAATGAATACAAATACCTGGATTTATAATGACTTGAAATATTTGTTCATAAATATTCAATTTCTATAGCTCAGTGATGCTATATCTCAGGGATGGAGGAAGGTCATTGGTTAATTAAATAAAGAAGCTGCTTGCCCTGATAGGTTA
>NC_022031.1:10195002-10197912 GCF_000317375.1 Microtus ochrogaster | reverse complement strand
AGAGACACGATGTTCCACTCTTGCGGGCAGAGGCGAGAGCTCTGCTCTCTGAGGCACACGCAATGAAGCTCTGACCCAGGATGGACGTAGGCTAGACTCTCCCTGGTAAGCCACCTTGTGGGCTACAGCAGATTATTAGAGATGGGCTAGTCCAGGTGCGAGAGTTAGCCTAAAAGAGGCTAGATAGGAATGGGCCAAGCAGTGCTTAAAAGAATACAGTGTCCGTGTAATTATTTCGGGTAAAGCTAGCTGGGTGGCAGGACACAGCCCCGCCGCTCTAATTACTACAGAGTGGCACCCAACGTGGGGCTCGAACCCACGACCCTGAGATTAAGAGTCTCATGCTCTACCGACTGAGCTAGCCGGGCAGCCAGGGTGCGGCCTGGGTGCTGGGGACGCAGCCCCGCCGCTCTTATTACAACATCTCAGCAGTTTTCAACATGGGTGTCACAAACCCCTTTGGGGGGGTCAAAAGAGACTTTCACAGTGATCATATAGCAATATCCTGCATATCAGATATTTACATTACTATTCTTAACAGTAGAAAAACTGCAGTTATGAAGGAGCATGAGTGGTGCGTGATAATTGTCTATATTCTGTCAATCATGTTTTAAATAAATGCTGATTGGCCAGGCAGGAAGTATAGGCAGGAAAACCAGACAGGAAGTAGAGGTTGAGCAAAGAGAACAGGAGTATTCTGGGAAGCAGGAAGCTCGCTCTGCCATTCCTGCCCAAACCACCAAGAAGCAAGATGTAATCTAACCGGCTGACAAAGGTACCGAGCCACGTGGCTAACATAGTTAAGGATAATGGGGTAATATATGTTATAAGAATTAATACAAAACCTGTGCTTATGGGCCAATCAGTTATAACCTAATGTAGACTCTCTGTGTGATTTTCTTTGGGAGTTGCTGACTGTGGGGTACTGGGTGGGACAGAAACCCCAACAAGATGGCCCTCCATGTTACACATGAAAATAATTTTATTGTTTGGGATCACCACAACATGAGGAGCTGTATTAAAGGGTCACAGTATTAGAAAGGTTTAGAACTATTGCAACATTTGTTAGCTATAAGAAACAAGAAATTCTTTTTTAGGTGACAATATCCGTATGTAATCAAATGAAGAGATAGCCCAGCAGCTGAGAACTTGCTCTTCGTGTAGAGAACCAAAGCTCAGTTCCCATTACCCACTTCACAGCTCACAACCATATGCATTTCCATTTCTAGGGAACCGGATGTACTGTACTGATCTCTGCATACCAAATATACATATAATACACATGTGCATGCAGGCAAAACATTGATATACATTAAAAATTTAATCCTGTTTGAAAAATAGAGAATGTGTTTTCTGGGGAAAAAAAAGCAACAACCACAACAAAGCAAAAGACCCTCTGACTTGTTTAAAATTCCAAACTTGACAAAAAATATAACTACAATTTTAATTTTGTATATAAATAAGCCTTTTGCCAATTTACTTGTCTCCATTATTTGCAGAACAAATTAATGGATGGTTTTAAGCCTTAAATCATAGTTTAATTTTAACTTTAAACTTTCAATGTCAAATACCTTTCAGAAGCTAAGCTGCCTTAAAATAGTCATTAAAACATCATTTTTCTTTTATAGCAAAGCTTTCCAGGTTGTATAGGAGTTTAATAAAACCCTGTAGATTAATTAGCCATAACTTAAAATATGAGAACATTATGTTAATGCATTATAACATCAAAAACACATTTAAGTGAAATCTAAATGAAATGGATTGTGGTCTTTTAGAACTTTGGTATAACCATCAAAGTCAGTGAACATTGTGCCATTTGAGAATACCTTACATGCCACTTTATCTTCTTTGACAATTAAATATATGACTTATCAATGTCTTTATGTGCTGTGCAATAATCCCCCTTTTCAATCTTGTATTGGGAAGAATAAATAATTTTTGTCTATTTTTATTATCTTCTGGTATATTGTGTCTTGCTTCTGTACAGACTGTTTTACCAGAACACAATTTTTTTTTTCAGAAAAGCTTTTACATTTTCAGAAACCTTCTCACATTCTACTTGACTCGCCCAGTCCCATCCATGAGCACAATAATGAGTAAGCCTTATAAATTGTAATCCTTGTCGTCTTTAGTGACAGGTAACAGCATCCAAGCATCAATTGGGCTCTTCTTTGGTTTTAAAGACTGCTTAGGAGAAAAATGACAAATTTTTGAATCACAGAATCTCAGAAGTTTCAAATATGCGAGCTTCATACTTGTTTATCTGTAATCATCAATTTTAAAGTAAAGATAGCCCACAAATTCAATAGTCTCTGGCTTAATGAGAGTTCTTTTTCCATTGAATTTAAAAATTTACAGTTCTTCCAAAATAACAATGTAGTCCTGCTAATGAGATAAACATTCAGAAGAGACTGATTCTTTAGACCAGAATATACAAATACAAGAGAGTTCATTATTAATGTAGGGCGAGTGAGACATAATTGGATGTGGAAGAAAATCATTTATAATACCTTAGAAAATCATTTTCTAAGGTATTATAAATTCTGGGATATGAAACCTCAAAATTCAAAATAAGTTAACAATGCAGAAAAAAAAAACAAGGATTTTAATTTCTTTTTGTCTTTTAGATGGGAAGAGGCATGGTCATATTGTTCATTGACAGACAGAAAGCCATGATACAGGTACCAAACAGGTAAACTGAAAGTGTCTGAGTTCTGCTAAAATTGAGTGTTACCTCATCAAAGGTGACTTCATTTTTTTGTTTAACTTATATCATTTGTTTCCTTTCCTTTTTCCTTTATCCCAGCCATCTTTTGTCTCCCCTTCCGGCCACTTCCCCCTCTCAAATCCTGGCCTCCTTTTCTTTCACTGTTACTGTGACACAAACACACAAACATACACACACATGCA
>NC_022031.1:10184617-10194902 GCF_000317375.1 Microtus ochrogaster | reverse complement strand
ACACACACATGCACACACATGCACACACATGCACATACACATACACAGACACATACACACATGCACACACATACACACACATACACACACATGCACACACATGCACACACATATACACACATGCACACACAGACACACACGCACACAAATAAACATATACATACACATATGCACACATACGCATACACACACTCAAACACACATACATATACACATATGCACATGCACACACATACACACACATGCACACACATAAACACATACTTGCACACACATAAACACATGCACATACACACACTTGTACACACATACATACACACACGCAATACACAAACACAAAGATGTAAATACAATTGCTTACATCTGTTTAGTGTTGCTTGTTTGCAAGTATACGGCACTCATGATTTCAGACTTGACCCCTTGGTGGACTCTTCCCTGGAGAAAAATTATTTTTGCTTTCAGCATCCCTTAGTTTTCTTTGGGTGACCCAATTTTTGTTTTTTATCAAAATGGTGCCATTCATGTTTTTATGTCAGTCAGAGGAAGAATAAATTTTATGTATGTGTTAAATCATTATCAGCTACTAAAATTTTTAAAGCAACTCGCCCTACATTAAATGAAATGTTATGAGCTATATTAGACAAATAGGTTAGCTAGAATAATAATCAAATCTATAGGACAGATAGTAGAAGCATATCATTAGCCAATTCAGCTGTTGACGTTAGGCAATTTACTTTAAATTAAAAGTCTATTCAAAAATCTGGAGGAAAAAGTGGTTGTAAAAATGTAACTTAGTAGAGTGCTTGCCTAGCATGCATGAAGATCTGGAATTCCTAGCTCTGTATAAACCAGGCATGGTGGTGCATGACTATAATCCCAGTACTTGTGAGGTAGGCTGGAAGATCAAAAACCCAAAGTTATGCTCATTGACAAAGTGAGTTGGAGGTTAGAGATATATAAAGTTCTTTCTCAACAAAACAAAACAAAGAAAAAAAAACCATAAAAGAGAAATGAATGAAAGAAATATACAGATAGTTGGAATAGAGAAATAATTTTGATCAACTTGTCTTAGCAAAATAAGTACACTTCTGAGTCTTATGTCAATTTAGGAAATTGTCAGAACTCACAAGGTGTGGTGGAAATTACTTAATGTTGATCAAGAAGCTATGTGGGTAGTTTGGGAACAAGCAGTTAAGGCTAGGATATTGGAGGTGGAGGCAGCCTTATGTAACATGATTCTTAGTGAATTCAAGGATCGCTAATGATGAGGTAGAAGGAAGCTGAGTTTGCCTCAGTGGAAGAGTTCTTGTCTTGTAAGCACAAGGCCATGAGTTCAATTCCATCCCTAGTACTAATAATAGAAAACAAAAATATTCTTTGGGGAAGGACAGTGTGAGAGTTCAGCAGGTAAAGGCTCTTCCTTCCAAGGCTGGTGCCTGCATTTGATTCTTAGCGTCCATATGGAGGCGGGAGAAAACACACTCCTACAAATTGTCCTTTGACCTACACACACATATGGTGGTATGCATGGCCGTCTCCACAAATAAATAAATAGAAATAAAAAGTAAGAAAAGTAAATGAAGCTGGGCGATGGTGATGCATGCTTTAATCCCAGCACTCGGGAGGCAGAGACAGGCGGATCTCTGTGAGTTCGAGACCAGCCTGGTCTACAGAAGTAGTTCCAGGACAGGCTCCAAAGCCACAGAGAAACCCTGTCTCGAAAAAAAACAAACAAACAAAAAAATAAATAAAAATAAAAAAAAAGAAAAGAAAAGAAAAGTAAATGAATACAAAATAATTATCATTCAAGTGTTATTGAAGAATTTTTATCACATTCTTGATTTGGCCACTTTTGAGTACAGAATATTTTCAAAGCATTGTAGTATCATTTATAGAAACATATACATGTCTGAAAAATGTTAAATAGGAGTTGCAATTAGAGACCCACAGAATGGAATACATATAGGTTTAAATGATTAAAACAAAAATAAGGACCAATGTTGTCTCTCCAGATATATTAATAATTGCCTAAATAGGTTATGATTCCCCAACCTTACTCAGCACTTCAACCTTATTTGTATTCATTCATTTACAAACCTCCTGTGGGTTTATTGGAATAACATACAGGAGAATGGGTGAATACTTACAAAAACACAGAAGATTCCAATGTAGTTGCATTGATGCAAAGCTCTAATCCATGACTCATGAAAGGTGCATCATGGGAATTCCCCGCATAGCCAGAAGGAACTGCTCCACCAAAGAGTCTCCTCTTCTACAGAAATTATTTATACATTCATTATACAACCTGCGGAAAGGACCCCAGGAAGCTTGTAAGTTTCACAAATCCCTTGAGTCTTATAAGATTCTTATGAATTTTAGCAACCTCAGAACCTTCCTTTTCCTCGTTAAGGATTTCGTTTGAATCCAAAGGAAATAGTTACAGGACACCTTGTAAGGTAGGATTCTTGATAAATAGCAACAAGGAGGACTAGTGAAGAGCTGCTACATCACTCAGCAACCCGGGCTTACTCTTGGCTACCTGTGTTAATGAGGAGGAGTATTTTTGGAAGTTGGTGAACAAAACAATGCAAACATGCTTGGTACTTTCACAGTGTTACCATACGGCAGTTTAAGATACCGTGTATGTTTGCTTCCAATATACCCTTCAGAGTTAAAAAGTGAATCAATCTCTGACGTTAGTTAATAAATATGGATCTCTACTTCCAATTTCACAAAGAAATCTTCAAGTTTGTTGTCTCAAAATGAAAAGGAACACAATAAGTACCATTTGAAGTATGCTACTCTGGCAAAATGTACAACAGTCTTAGATTAGTTTTGGTGACTCCTATATTCCTTTTATCTTGATTTCTGAGTTCCACTTTTTTAAAAAAAAATATTTCTTAAATTTCTCTTTTAGAATAAATAGAGAGTGATAGACAAATTGCTGTACCATACACACAGAGATGGGAGGATGACTTGTGGGAGCTGGTTCTCTCCTAACACCGGATGAATTCTGTAGATTGAGAACTCGGGTCTTCTGGCTTTGTTGCAAGTGCCTTTACCCATTGAATCATTTCGGTGTCCCTTGATTTAATAGTTTCTTAATAGAATGCAATCTAGACATTAATTAATGAGATCTAAGTCATAAACATCCTTTGAATAAGTGACATAATGGGGGAGGTTTATTAAGCTTTTTAATAATTCTTTTAAATACTATTTCAAAAATAGCTTAAGTGTAGAATTTTGGCAAAATTTTATTGAACAAAATTTTAGTAAGAATTTTGGAAATAGTATTTTAAAACATATTTATCATCCTGAGTCATCTTGCTTTTTGATTTATATTTGAACCATAATCATTTGTCCTTCTGGAAGCAATATATGAAAAATGGAAAGTACTTAAAATCACACTGCTTTGTTAGGCAAAAAGCAACAATTTATCTTAGCTAGACTTGATAAAAAAATCCTCTTCTAAGCCACTTATTATTTATAGCATAACTTTTCTTACATAGTGTACACTACAAAGTATAGAAGTTCAGTTAATGTATTTGTGTGGTATGGTTTTTTTTTCTGAAATTCAGACTCATATGGGCAAAAGGAAGAAATGACTAGAAACAACATTTCATCATGGATACAATAATTTATAGAAACCTGGTAAAAATTACTAAAGAACTAAATTCACATTTATTTTATAAAATCTATTATTTCAACTACATATTTTTAGTTCTTTTATTAGCCATGTCTTATGCATCATCAGAATACTATCAGTCATTCTGAGAATGTCCTGTTTCCCTTACAGTTAATTGTCATCTATTCTTGATATTCCTCATGACATTCTCCTTAATAATTGGTAGAAAATGGGATATTTGTTATGGATAGTAGTGAGTATAGTAAAGATTAAAAAAGAAAGCAATACATAGGTAAACTGGACCAGAAGAAAAGCAAAACCATCCCAGAGACTCTCACTCCATTGCCTCCCACCCACCTTTTTTAACTCTAGTGTCTGTTACTTTGAGATTAGAAATGAAAAATAGTGTTGCTATACACCACAAAATTGGTTTCTCCTTTTCTTCTTTTTAAAAAATAATTATATAAATCTCACATATTTCAAGTCAAAAAATCTTCCAAAGATTTTTAGACATTTGTCTAATTTTTTCATTTGATATTTTATAGGAGTAGGCTATTTTAACATATGTTTTTTGTTTGAGATCTTCCTTATATGGAGGCTTTCCTCCTTTATTGTTTAATAAATATTTTCTTATAACATCATTGTTTTAAATTCCATGTTCTCAATATGACGATTTTCAAAGCTTAACATCATAAAAAAAGCTAGTGTCTCCATGATAGTCTAATGTTATTTAACAAAGAGGAGACTACCAGCCACAATTTATCTGATTTCTAAGTGGCCTTGACAATGGTGGTTAGCTGCTTCCCGGAGGCAATACTGCTGTTTTTTGCTCGCTGCAAAAGAGAGGATTTTCTTTAGATCTCCTCTGTACAATGTCACAGATCTGTCAGTTGAGCAAAGCCACATGTTAAGTAACTCAAAGTTTTAAAAAATAGTATTTTTGTCATTGACTATGGGCGATACTACTTCCTCTTTGTTATTATGGCTGCTAGTTTGTATCTCACTCTTGGGCTCAATAAACTTGGAATCAGCTTACTGAACTAAACTTCTTTACTATGGCTTTCTAGAGTAAGCCCTGACATGGAAACAAGCAATTACTAGGGGAGACATTTCTTAGTTTCCATTATATAGAGGTGTAGGGAGAAATTAAGTTTATCCAAAGAAAGTATTTATGGACACTAACTGTGCAGTTCTGCACTAAATCAAAAATGTGTATCATCCCAAGTGGTAGGAATGCTCAAGAGATTGAAATAAAATAAATAATTAATTAATTAATTAAGCAAACTGAGTAAATAAATAGATAAATGGAATACCTAGTGTGTTCAGGGAAAAGAAGATTTTTGTCAGGAGTAGAAATAAAAGTCTAAAATGTTGGCTTTTATTATCTCAAAGAGGATAGTACTATGGACAAAAGTATTGCTGGGGTTCCTTAAATTTAAGTTTATTTTTAAAATTTTATATACATGGATATTATCACCATGAGAAGCAAATGAGATAGCATGCTGCAGCTATCAAGGTTAGTGCATGAGAAGCCAATGTCACTTCTCTCTCTTCTGTTCCAGTTAAGTCTATGCTCATCTATTGTACAGTTTTCCTCAGTCATTTTCATACATAAGTGCAATTTATCTCTTTAGTGTGTTTCTCAATTCCAGTCAGCTCAAATTTTACCTACTGCATTATTATTTTGTATATTCTAAAGTTTGATGTGTGTGTGTGTGAGAGAGAGAGAGAGAGAGAGAGAGAGAGAGAGAGACAGAGACAGAAAGACAGAGAGAGAGAGAAAGAGAGAGAGAGAATTTTACATTTTCTTACTTGCTATTTTGAACAGGTTGATTTCAAGTGCGATGCCTTTTACATATTCCAATAATTCCATCACCTGTTTGGGTTTCACACTCCATTTATTTGTTTTTCCTTTTTCCAACAGGGTTATATTCTTGATTATTGGCAAGTCTAGTTATAGCTGCAATAGGTTAGATATGAGTTTCACTTAACTGAATGCCACATGCTTCTTTACCTCTACACACATTCTTGTTTTTTGTTCTTGTAAAAGTGGTGAAACAATTTAGAAACTATTGTATCATTTCACATCATTCTGTAAGGATCCATTAGGTAGTGCTAGATCAGAGTTAGAGAAAATAGTTTACCACAATCAAGCACAACCTTACCTCGGTCTACTTTAGCCAGGATATGTGGGCATCATGATATTTTTGAATCTGATTGATGAAACTGGGCATTGTTCCTAGAGCTTTTGAGTGTTGCATCTCTGGTAACTATCTCAACTATCCCTTCGTATGAACATTTGATTGGTATTCAACAGAATGTTACACAAGGGTTTCTTCAGCACCAGATTTTACTTTGTGCATGGCTTTTTCATCTGCAATTCTTTCTTCCATGATGGTTAGACACCTTACCCTGGATCAGTTCCAACTCCACAGATCACTGAACTCATCATCGTGTCACTGGTGTTCCTCATCTTTGTGTCACAACAATTAAGGTAAATGAGAATATTCCTGAAAGCCCCTTGAGAATGATTATTTTCTACTGAATGATGCTTGGGATCTTAAAATATATATGTTGTTTTGTTAGGGGCTTTTCAAGGGGGAAGACAAACTGCTTGACCTATTACTTCATTTTGATAAGTAATACAATTTAGAACAAGGGCACTCAAAAATGTTCATTGCTTCTCTATTCGTAATAGACAGAAACTGTAAACAAACTTGGTGTCATTCAATACATGAATGTTGAGAGAAAATGTTATACATTTATACACTGGAGTATTACTCATATGTTAAAAAATAATATCATGAAAATTTCAGGCAAATTGATGAAACTAGAAAAACAAAAAACAAAGCATCCCTAACCACGTACTCCAGCTCCAGAAAGACAAATATAACATGCATTCACTTACATGTAGCTGTTGAGTCAATGATAACCATGTTACAATCCACAGAACCAGAGAATAGGTGTAGAGTAAGTGGAGAGAGAGTACAGACAGGTCTTTTTAGGAAAGAGAAATAGAAGAGATAGTTATGGGTGGATATGGAAGATGAATAGGAATCAAGGGAGGGGAGGAGATCGGGGAGGGAACAAAGGGAGATACAGCAAAAATTATGTCCATTTGAGGAATAGTACGCAAACCTGAAATAGTAGAAGTGCATACATACATGAAGGCAAACTGAAGCAACTGAACAAATAATGAGGGAAACAATGTCCCAAGTGGCCATCTCTTGTCACCAAATGTAGCTTTTTCTCCCAGAATAGTTTTACATCTAGTTGAGTGTTGACTAAAGGGATTCAATGGGAATCACCAAACAACCAGATTATTGCCAAAACAATATATTGCTCTCCACAAATGAACAACCGAAAACAATACCTACAGAACTCATTGAACTTGGAGAAGTTGAGCTGGTGTGTATCTAGAGCCTTCACCCCTATGTTCTGGTGTCCTTGGTACAGAAAGGTACTCAGCACACTATCAAAAGAGAAATGTAAAAACCAAGCCAGTCCCAAGCACTTCAATCTACAGTGGTGTCCTACATGTAAGATGAATTAGGGAAACGATGGCACAAACCTTGTGAGAGTAACCAACTAATATCTGACTTGACACAAGACCCACTCCGTGAGATAGAACCCATACCTGACATTGCTTTGTTGACCAAGAACCAAAGACTAGATAGCCCAGAGACCTGGGGTGGACCCATATAAGATAATTCTAAAAAATAAAAGAAAGAAAAATAGCAATAAAATGACTCCTATGACATTCTGCTAAACCCCTAAATCTTGCTCAAGTATCATCAGAGAAGCTTCCTACCGCAGCAGATGGGAACAAATAGACAGACCACAGCCAGACATTATGTAGATAGTGAGAGACCTTAGAACACTCAGCCCTAAATGGGATGTTTCTATCAAACCCCTCCCCTCTCATCTCTGGGAACCTAACAGAAGAGGAGCTGGAATGAGCGTAAGAGCCATAGTGGATGGAGAGCCCCAAGGAAACAAGGTCTTCTAGACACAATACCAGCAACATACATATGAATCCCAGAATCTGAGGAAGACTTCACAGGGCCTGCAGGGATCTGCACCAAGTCCTCTGCTTATCTATTATGGTTTCCATTTTAACGTTTTAATGGGATGTGTGAGTATGTGAACTAGTAGATTTGATTCTCGTGCCTTCTCCTGGGCTCTTTTCCTTCTTTTAGCTCCTCTTGTCCAACTTCTGTGTGATAATTTCTGTTTTATTTTACTTTGTTATATTATGTTATTAACCTTTAGAAGCTTGTTTTTTTCTTACTTAATGAGAGATAAAAAGGAAGAGGGTATGTATGAGAGGGGAAAAGTACAATCAGCATATATCATCAGAAAACAATCTTTTTCAATCGAAGGGAAAATAAAAGAAATGGATTTTAGAAGCAGGTAATTTAGTTAATAAAGTGTTTTTGGAAACTTTCTGTGGTACTGTGTTATAAAAATCATTCTGTCTAGTACATAAATTCTACAAGAAGGGAGAGAGGGAGAGGGAAAAAAGAGAGAGGGAAAGAAGATAGCAGATTCCTGGATCCTAGCACTTTGGTGAATTCCAAAGAATCTGAAATACATGGGGTGCTTGCCTTCAAAAACCATGAAGCTGGATTTTAGAAGGCATCCAGAACAAAACAACTTAAAAAAATACATTTTTATTTATGTGCAAATATGTGTGCCTATATGTGTGTGTATACGAAAGGTAGTAAGTGCCTGTAGAAAGAAGAAAAGATCTTCAGATTTATGTGGATCCAAATATACAGGAAATTAACCAAATGCCTGGTGTTGATGCTGGGAGCTGATCTTTGGTTCTCCGCAAAGGCAGCAAGTGATCTTAAGCACTAAGCAACCTCTCCAGCCCCAGCATTTATCTTTAAATTTATGAAAGAAAGAACAGATTCATACATGCATTAAGACAAATGGTAGAGAAGGAGAAACTTCTGATAATGAATACAACAAAGAGAATAGGAAGTCTTAGAGAGGAGGATTGGGGCGGAAAGAGGGCAGCTTGAGAGATGGGGAGAAGGTGGGAATGGAGAAGAAAAGTAGCAGGAAAATGGGGGGAGTGAAGGAGGAGGGAGAGAAAGAGAGAGGGAGAGAGAGAGAGGGAAAGAGGGGGGGAGAGCAAACACAAGTTGGCCAAGTGGCTTCTGGATATTCTAGCTCACACAACCGAGAGCCCTGTGACTTCTCTTATCAACTGCTTTATATTCACATGTGGAGAGCCAAGAAACTGCTTGCAATGAAGTTACTGTCAAGAGTATTACAGACTAAACCAACATAAGCAGAGGAAAAGAGGAAGTCTGATTGATGTGGATGTCAACCAAAGGTCCTCAGACTGAACTGGCAGAAGCAACTTGAAGTTCCCTCTTTGCATTCACAAATATGCACAGGGGGAATCTAGCAGAAGTGAGAAGAGACCCAACCTTTTCAAACTTTGTACAGTTCTATCTGAGAAAAATGGCTGAAGCTCACACCAAGTATAGTGCAAAACATACTAGGATGAGGGATTAAAAAAATGTCATTTTCTTAGTAATGAAGAAATGTCTATATGGCTTTGACTCTTTTGTCTTTCTCTGTGTTTGTTATATTCTCTCCTAATCTAATATCCCATATCTAGGCAGAAAGAATGATTCTAAAAGTATCACAATATCAGAATTAAATATATACTAAAGGAGCTGGATAAATGGCTTGCTTGTTGAGATCCCTGGTTGTTCAGTTCCCAGCATCCACATGGCACCTACCAACTTTATATAACTCTAGTTCCAAGGGATCTAAAACCCACTTCTAATTTGTAAGGAACAGACAACAAACAGTGCACAGGCATACTTGCCACCAAAACATTCAACCCCTAACCCATACACAAATAAAATAATAAAAATATCATACTCTAAAACCACAGAAACAACAGTAGGAGAACAATATGGTACTAGTACTAGTACAAAAGGATTATGCAGCTCAATAGAATATAACAGAGAACCTATAAATAAACTCAAAGACGTCAAAAACATACTTTAAAAAATCAGTAAATATCACTGAAAAAATACAGATTTGAAAATGTTGGAGAATGAAACTATAATCCAAATACTACTGAAATCAGTATGGAGGGCTTATGAATACTAAAAATGCAATTATGTGGTGATAACATTTTGAATATATACCTGAAGGATACCAATCTTAAAAGAATCTAGATCATTATGCCCAGGAATGCTCACTTTCATTTCTGTTGTGGTACTCCTCAGTTATGGAACCATTCTAGAAGTCCATTGATAGATAAAGAGTGTCATACCACTATACTAGAGTTTTATTTAGATTTTAAGAAGAGTAAAAACATACCAGTCTTTGTTGCTTTTCTGTGGTTGTGAAAAGATACCATTAACAAAGTATCTTTTAAAAGGAAGCTTTCAGTGGGAGGTTTGCTTACAGTTTCAGAGGGTTAGCCCATGACCCTTATGGCAGGGAGGATGATTGCAGGAAGGCAGGCATGGCATTTGAGAAGACACTGAAAACTTACATCTGACCTACATTTAAGAAGCAGAGAGAGGGAGAGAGAAATGGAGAGAGAGTGAGCAAGAGAAGGAGAGAGGGTGGACAAGAGAGGGAGAGAGGGAGAGAGAGTAGACAAAAGTGAGAGGGAGGGAG
>NC_022031.1:10183146-10184517 GCF_000317375.1 Microtus ochrogaster | reverse complement strand
AGAGAGAGAGAGAGAGAGAGAGAGAGAGAGAGAGAGAGAAGCTCAAAGCCTGTACCCTATGCCACATCCCTCCAACAAGGTTATACCTTATAATCCTTCCCAAATAGTATCATCAACTGGGGACCAAGCATTCAAATATTTTAGCTCATAGGGGCCTTCCTCATTCAAACTACCACAATATCATTTCAAGAAAATTATGTTACTGCAGATCATCATGTTAAGGACATTAAACCAGCTGTAAATAAATAAGTAACACATGTTATCTCACAAATGTAGAATTTAGACTTAAAAAAGTATATGAAAGAGGAAGGGCAGTTTTTGGAACAGGTAGGGTCTGGGAAGTGAGACTTGAGAGATCAATCAGAGTTAAATAGAATCAAAGTACATTATATACACATGTGAGAATGTAATTAAATCTGTTTCTTACAACTACAAATTTACTCTGTAATTACTAGTTATTCTCCCATATTGCAGGTGAAATAATTAAAGTGTTTTTCAAGATTAATTAAAGGATCAAGACTTCAAATCGAGCCAGAGTCCATTCACTTCACTTTTAGGTATTACCCAACATATATATCATTTCATAAGCACATACATTGTCTAAACACAGAAAAACCGATGCAATGTCACAAAAATCTTCAACAAATTACCTCAGAGACTCCTGTGAAAACACAGAAGGACCTACTATGAAAGTGGAGATGGTAACCCAGGCTCCGAAAGGCAGGTACTACATTTTCTATGTCCTGCGGATCCTAATTATCAGTGCTCATACAAATGTTCATATTTTTTCGTATGGGTGTGAATTCAGAACGTGTGAGTAGAAAGAGAACCATGAGTCAAGAAAGGAGAACTGAATGGAGGGTGTCATGGAACCCTGTGACACGTAAGCCATAGAGAGGCGAGTGTGGGTTGAAGAGGATAGGGGTCAGGGGTCAGGGGTCAGGGGTGAGACGAAAGGGCAGCAAAGAGGATCAACTAAAAATGTATCAGAACATGCTGTGGTAAAACCAAGTGGTTTGTTGGTCAAAACAATATTCAAATATAAAAATATGAAAAGTTCAAATGAAGTTAGGAATGAAAGGGCAGGGTAGAGGAAGAAGTGTGCTGAAAGATGACTAGCATTACAGCCTTCTGAAACAGTCATCTGATACAGTCATCTGATACAGTCATCTGAAACAGTCATCTGAAACAGTCATCTGAGACAGTCATCTGAAACAGTCATCTGAAACAGTCATCTGAAACAGTCATCTGAGACAGTCATCTGAGACAGTCATCAGAAACAGTCATCTGAAACAGTCATCTGAAAGATGACTAGCATTACAGGCCTTCTGAAACAGTCATCTGAAACAGTCATCTGAAACAGTCATCTGA
>NC_022031.1:10170260-10182986 GCF_000317375.1 Microtus ochrogaster | reverse complement strand
AGTCATCTGACACAGTCATCTGACACAGTCATCTGAAACAGTCATCTGAAACAGACATCTGAAACAGTCATCTGAAACAGTCATCTGAAACAGTCTACTATTGAAACAGTCTTCTGAAACAGTCATCTGAAAGATGATTAACATTACAGGCCTTCTGAAACAGTCATCTGAAAGCCTACTACTAGTGAATACGCATGCATGCATACTCGTGTGCACACATTCGTGTGCAAGGTGTCTGCATGTAAGTGTGTGTATAAAGGAGTTTACGGAGTAATAATATGATGGGTTGCAATACCCCAACTGCACATAGTATAATACTAAAGAACTATTCTCTAGTACCAAGAATGGGTTACATGTTTCTGAGATTTTGCCTAGTAGAGTCCAAACATTACATGCTATTGACAATTTTATTACTTATGCCCTCGAATTAACAATAAGATTCTATCACTGAAGATACTACAGATTTATGTCATATAAACTACTATGGCATATAAGACAAGGAATTATAAACCAATGGCCTAACATGAAGCAAAGCATCAGAAAGTTATAGAGTTTAATGGGAACAAGGCTTAGCTTTTGTTTTTGTTGTTGTCTATTTGTGGGGTTTTTTTGTTTGTTTGTTTGTTTTTACTTTTTTCTATGATCTAAACCTGGGAAATACTAGGACTTCTTATACTACCAAATATGTGGATGCGATTCAATATTTATTGTAGGGTATAATTTTCCTGTGCATCAGCATCACATTGATGTGAGGAAGTACATCAGATAACCAGCTTAAAAGGTGGAACTCTTTACTTTGCCTCACAGGTGTGAGAGATTTTGGTGCAAGGTCAGTTCACTCTACTGCTTTTGTGCTGTGTCAAGTCAGAAAACATGAAGAAAATCATGATTAAATAAAGCTGTTAGGAATTTTCCTAATGTAAAAATCCCAATCAAACCAAATCACAACAAGCCAAATTAAAAGTTTCCAGGTTTAATGGGATTTCTGCACTCTTGGGTGGGATGGGGGGGGGGAGACCATGAGGGAACTTTCTGGGGAAGCAGTTTAAATGTTTAAATAGACTGAGGGAGTGGTCAAGATTTTGGCGGGCTGTCTTAACCCTCTGATGGAGGAAGGTCATTGGTTGATTAAATAAAGAAGCTGCTTGACCTGATAGGTTAGAACATAGGTGGGAGGAGCAGACGCTGGGAGGAAGAGGAAGTGAGCTCAGAGACTCGACAGCTCTGGGCTCCCAGGCAGACGCCTCAGAGAGACATGATGCTCCACTCTTATTTCTACAACCCTCCTCTGGGGAAAGGTCAAGGCTTGGCAAGTACAGGGATCAAAGACCTGGACTTTAAAAAAAACTGCATGTCTTCTGTTTGCATGGGAAGCAAGGAGAATAATGGAGGCCTGGGACCCAAAATCTCATTCAAGGGAACACTCGGAATGAATAACATCCTTTAACTAAGTGTTACCCTGTAACATCCATCTTTCCCTTAGAGATCAGCAAGCTGAGACTCAGTCTTTACTCACAGATCATTGAAAGTGATCTAAACTGTAGCAATAATTAATCTGTTCTAAGCATCTCACTAAATATTTTATTAAAGTCACTGAAGGACCAGGAAGAGTAGAGCCAAAAATCTATGTTAGTGGTTCAGTGACTCTGTTCCAGGAACTAGCTGACCATAAAGTCAGATTATAATCTTGAGAAACGGGGAGTTACCCCCTTGTGATTATCACTGGTATTTCAGAATTTTCCAATGACGCCCTCCCTAACCTCTTTGGGTTGTGGTTTCTTCCCCTAAATACCTTCTCTCCCAGCTACTGGGGTCGAACTCCTCTACCCCTGCATGGGAAATGAGTTTTGGCCACAGTATACTGCTTCCTGTCAATAAACATCATGTGATTGCAGCAAGGACAGTCTCTTGTGAGTTCCTGGGGAGCCGTGTTATCCCTAGACTTGAGTGAGAGTTTCCCCACTCCAGGGGTCTTTCATCACCACACCTAGAAGGTCCTATCTCAGTCAAGTAGCACAAATTAAATCCATAGAAGCAACTTTCAATATATGCAGTTTCCAAATGTGGGTACATTTTGGAAATTGTTAAAAGAGTGTTTCCCCTAGACATTTTAATAGGAGGTATTAAATTTTATGTGATAAAATCACTGTTATTGTTAAAAATTCATTACATTGCTAATATTAAATGACATTTTGAAGACATTTTATGTTTATGTTTTCATGTCATGATGTAAAATATTTCTTACAAGGACACTATTCAGTCTCAAAGCTTCAGCTAATCTGTGATTAATTTTTTAAATTAAGTTATTGTTATTTATAATTATTTTCTAGTGTGTTTTTAAAAGCTTTCTGTACTAGAAGAGACAAGGAGGTGGTACTCTGAGCTTTTGAAATACATTGAAGCTACTGTTTTTTCTGACTGCTGTTGGCACAAGGAATTTCTTTCAGTCACCCAGAGGCACCCTTCCCTAGGCAAATGACTGCCACTGGGTGACAGAATTCCACAGTGCACCTCAATTTCAACCTAAGCACTAACTCTTAGCTCTAGATCTGCCACTTGAAGAAGGAAATCTCCTAGCAAACCATTTCCCTGTTTACTTAGCAATTTGTGGCTGTGAGAATTTCAATTAGTTCCCTGGCCACTGTTTTTAAATTAGAGAATTGTCAACCTAAGCAAAGAAAAGAGCACTTTTACTTAATTGATAAAAGATTAGCACACTCCTCACTGTGAACTAACTCCAGGGGCCTGGAGCTGATCAAGGGCAAATAGTTGTTAAAACACACTTCTTTCCCAGAATTTTCAATTGCCCTCTTAGTTTTTGCTATTTCAGTGCTTATTTTGAATTCCCTTTAGAGCATCTGGATTCCAGAGAGCCTTGACAAATATTCTGAACATGATAAATTGTCAATATTTTAACATCTAAAAACTTTGTATTAACATATGTAGGACCCAGCTGTGACAAGCTCAATAGAGGCCTGAGTCTCAGTAACTTACCCTGAGGCCATACCTGATTCTGTTAAAGACCACAAACTGAGACTACCCAGGTACCATCCAAAGGAAATTCCTAGCATTCCTTGTAGATAGAATCACCTGCCAGCACACACCCAGCACTTTTCAACAGGATACACCTAGACAAATGTTAGCCAGTCAGGGGTCCTGAACCTTAGAAATCCCTCACCCCCACCTTTGCTACTACAAAAACCCAACCTCAACTGAGCTTGTGGCTCTCTGATCACTCCAATACACTGGACCCACGGAGAGACCAAGTTTGCAAACTTGTGAAAGAATAAAGGCTCTTTGATTTTACATACAGGACTCAGTCTCCTAGTTGGTTTTGGGGGAACTCTGTGAGCTGGTTATGGCATATAGGCATATATAGCCTCCTTGGAAAATCTCAGGCAGTCTGCACACAGTGTTACACTTCACAGGTGGTCATCTGAACTGAGGGCCACTAGTCCTTTCACAGAGATACAGACTGTCCATCCCTTACCTGAGGCTCTTCCTTCATGCTGTCCTAACACTGAGAGGCCAGGGTTTATTTTAATATTTATTCTTTTTAAGAGTTGTTTGCTTGTCACTGGAGAAGAAAATAGATCGTATGTATCCTGAAACATTTCCCTGTGAGTTCAAAGTATTTAAGGAGTGGCTCTGTTCAGAAGATATTGTGATACCCCTTTCTGATAGGAGAAGATGGAAGAGTGGATATGGGGAGTAGATGAGAGGTGGGAAGAGAAAATTGAAGAAAGAGGGAAATGTGGTCAGTAGGTAAAATAAATGAAAAAAAATCAACTTAAGAATGACTCTTCACATTTTTATATTTTTGAATGAAATATTCTGCTTTAACACCTTTGACCTCAGGGCTTAGATTCCACAGCTAGAAAAATACAACTTATTTCCTTCCTCTCCTCCCTTTGGGGAAATGTACTGACTTTAACAGCATAACTTGTGCGTGCTAACTTAGGTATGCTCTGCTTGAGAAACAAGTGCCTTTTCAAGATGGTTGTTCAGCATCATCATCCGTCTGACAGAGAACTTCAAATCAATGACCTTGGAAGAGAAAATATTTACTTAGCTGCTCTTCCAGCCATCACTTCTACTGACTGAGGGTCCATCTTGACTTGGAGTAACTTGGTGTGGGGCCATGGGGCAGAAGCTATTCTTCTCAAGGCAGCCAGGAAATAGGAGCAATAAAGGAAGTCTCCAGTGTCCTGCTTCCAGCAGTCAGGACAGCTTCCTATGAACAGCCTCTTATGCCCAGTTCCTGCACCTCTCAATATTCTCTTCAATGTTACAGTTTTTCAATGGCTATAGTGTAAAGTTTTTACAGCCAATAAGCCTCTCCACTGACGCAATAATCCAAATCAGACCAAATCAAACCGAATTAGAAAAAGCTCAGGTTTAATGGATGCCAGCACTCCCTGGTTTCCCCCCAGGAAAACACGGAGAAGAAGACCTTGTGTTCAGTTGGGGGGGGCAGTTTAAATAGCCTGTGGGAGTGGTCTTGATCCTCCCTGAGGAGGGGTCACAACTGGGGAGCATTTTTGGAAGTGAAGTCTGGATTGTTGCAACTCCCAGGGGAGGGGGACCCAGAATGAAAAGTTCCACTCAAACATTTTAGAGTGGTTGCCAGAGGCTGGGGCTAAGCCTCCATCCAAACATATGAACCCTGCAATTTAGTTTTGTCTTAGAAAACACAGGTGCACATGTCCCTGCACTTTATTAATCCCCTAGACATTTAAGTAATGCATATAAAATTGACTATCAGAATCTTGTATATAAATTATATCTCCCCAAATCTCAGGAATGCAATCTAGTGCTTTGTAAGTATACAGAGGACTTCGCAAGTCTTTGATGTATAAGATTACTTTATTATCATTGCTTTCATTAAAAAGAATAAAAAAATTTCAATAAACCAAAAACTAAGTTTTCAGTGTTATTTGGATTTGTTTTTATTCTCCTTAGATTACTTTTCATTTTCTAGAGATAACAAGCATTTTCCTACTCTTATTGTATGGGAGACAGCTTAGTAAATTTTAGTTTTGTAAACAAAACCTCAAAATTGATCTCATCTTTGCCTGATCCCTATAGAATTCTAACACTGTTCTTGAACATTCCCATTTTTATGACAACATAAATATTCAGCTACCAGCAACAGCAAAGAATAAGAACCACATTACCAATCATTTGACTAGAATATCTGGTTTGAGCATGGTTTACCAAATCAGATATGGCCCATGTTGAAGTAGGGATCACAGAGTCAAAGTTTACAAAACCCTTTTGGAAAATCTTGCCTGACTCCTGCTTATACAGTTTCAGGCCTATGAATGGAAGACTGTAACTGCCAAGACAGCCATGAAACCATGAGATATCTTGGTAAACTTAAGTAAAGAAGAATTGCTGAATTATGTAAGAATTTCAGAGGGCAGAGCTGGTAGCGTAATTGGTGTGTGTATGTGTGTATGAACTTCTTTAAAGAGCTAGTCTGCAAAGTGATTCAGTATGAGACCTTTTCTAGTCTGAAGGGCCCAAAACCAAGAGCTCACAAGCATGTGCTCTTTTGAACAAGTTAATTTCTGTTTATATAAATTTATATCACACATATTCATTTATAGCATAATACATCAGTTTATATCAGGTATATCAGTTTTTATAATTCATATCAGTTTATATCATGTATATATTTTAGCATGTATACCAGTTTATATCATGAATATTAGTTCATATTTATATCAGTTTATAACATTTTTATATCAGTTTTTATTGTGTTTATCATGTTTATCAGTATATTTCATGTATAGTTTATTTCCCCATCTACATTGAGATGTTCAGTTTTTTTTAAAAAACTTTGTTTTATTGAAAATGGTTTCTTCATGCAAAATACTTTGATTATAATTTTTCCTCCCCTGACTCTTCCCAATTCCTCTCCACCACCCATCCTGATCACGTCCCCTTTGTCTCTCTCTAGCAAGCAGACATCTAAGAGGTAATAAAAGAATAAAATAAAATAAGACAAAAGTAAACCAATTAGAATAATAAGCAAAGAAATAGAAGATAAAAGGCCCAATAAAATGATAAGGAACACATATAAATTCAGAGACACACATTAATACATATAGGAATCCTGTAAAAGCACAAAACAGACCTCAAAGGACCTGTAAGGTTAAAAAAAATTCCAATACAACATTATTAGATAAAGACCTCCAAAATGCCACTGAGTTAATGTTATGTTGGCCATCTACTGGTGGTCACGGGCCTAACCTTAAGAGTAATTTGTTTCTAGAGTGAGACTCCATTGGAGAAAACTAGGTTTTACATTGCAAGTGGGTATCAATTGGAGATAGCTTAAGGGTTAGGGATGGGGGCATGTGTCCACTCTTCATTTCAGGTATAGGACCCCAACTGATGTGCTTGCTGTGAGTTCATATGTGTATTTAGAAGGCTTTGTTTTCTTGGTACCCCTTATTCCCTTTGGCCCTTAAACCCTTTCTTCTACTTCTTTCTAATGGTACCCCTGAAATCTGAGGGAAGAGATTTGATAGTGACATCATTTAGGGCTGAATGTCCCAAGGTCTCTCATTCTTTCCATTTGACTGTGGGCTCTGTCCGATGTCGGAGAAAGCTTCACTGGTGAGGGCTGAGCCAGACACTGGTCTATGAGTACAGTGGAGTGACATGAGGAGTCATTTTCTGGCTACGTTAATAGTAGCACAATATTTTCCAGATATACTCTAGTTCTACAGAAGAAGATGACACATAAAGTTTAATTTTATAAATTAAAGTGAAATGGGAAATAGAATGCAACAGAAAATGTCTATCTTTGAAACCAATGCCTTCCCAAACTATCATCATCCTTGTCCAAACTTATTGATTTTTTTTCTGGGACACAGAATGCATCTGAGACTAGATCTGAAGAGTTAGTGTGAGGAAGACATTGTAAGGAAGTTCACAGACATGTGTCAATGATAGATCATAAAGTCTGACCATCTGTGAACTCTAGAAATCAGCAGAAAAATAACTAAGAAATTACCCAGCATCAAAAAAATAAAATGCAGACTTGAACATCTGTTCTTCTTTCTATCCAGCCCCCCCCATTACTTACTCTGTAATCCTCTTTTCTCTGTTTTTGTTCTTTTTTTTTTAATTGTTAGTTTTTTTTTGCTTTGGACAGCTTCTTTGTACAGATCATGATGCTTCTATCACTTCCCGTAGAAGTGAGAGGCAAGAAACTGACTCTTTATCGGTTTTTATCCCTGACCATAGAGATTAATTTATAAATTAGCAAATAACAGATCTGAATCGGAGTTGATTGTCTTTCCTCTGTCTATTTTTGTTGTTGATAAAACCTTTTAGATTCATTACTTTCTGCTCATCATGAACCACTCGACATCTGGCCTTTGGACCATGTTTTAACTACTTGGAATAAAGAAAGATAAAACAACTGAGAGAAAGAAATGGACAGGAGAATGAGAATCTTGAAGCCCTCATTCTCCTGGTTGATTGTACTCATTCTTTTCATGTGCTCTGCTTTTTTAAAATAAATAACACCTGTTTCTATCCACAACAATGTGATCAGATTGCATTATATTTTGGTCACCAATAATTTTGGAAAATAATTTCAGATTATCTAGTGGAAATAGAAGATGTTAGTTTAAGAATATGAACGTTACTAAGACATTATTAAGACAAGATTTAAAATTCACTCATGAGTAGAATATTCACTTAGCTTTATGACATTTATTAAAACAATAGTCTGGAGGCCAAGAGAGCTCTGAAATAGAAGGTTTATGAAGCTGCTCCAGATACTGGTCAGGGAGATAATGACTGATTCAGAGCAATTTCCTGCTGCCATCAGTAGAAGAATAAACATCAGTTGGAAAAAAAAAAGTTTACTATGACAGAACTCAGAATATTGTTATAATAAGAAATTTAAATTTAAGAAAGGAAGGCATAATTGTTTACATTAGACCTGTACTACCACTGGATAAGAGCAGTGGAATTACATGACAGGAACAAGCTTTGGTTGGGCTGGAGAGCAGTCCAAAGTAAGAAGAGGAGGTTGCTCCTGAATTGTTTGGGGTTTGTGAGCAGGGTGGGCTAGCACCTGAAAATGGGTTTGAAGTCAGGATTTCAAACACATTCACAAATGTGAAAGGGTTTTACGGCAGAATCCCAGCTTATTGACTGTGTATCCTCTGCCATTTCTCCTAATTGCCGTCCTGGACCCCAATAATTAAATTTAGGGTACTCACAGGTTTTTTTTTTTTTTCTGTTATGCAGCAAAGACAGATTTTAGAGTTAGTGACTGGGTGAAAAACTGAAATAGATATACAAAGGTAGCCTTTTGAAACAAAAATTAATCTCCTAGAAAATGAGAGGTATTTTTTTCAAGAGTTTAGAGATGTAAAATGAATAAAATTTAATACTTATCACAAAAGCTACCTACCACAATGATTTGAAAGGAAAAATACCTTAAGTTATGCACATACTTAAGACTGAAAAATATCTTCTGAATATATACAAAGGATATTTTTCTCATGCTTATCATAATTCTATTCCCACTCATTTGAATGCAATTTACCATGGTCATAACATTCCAAGAGGAACCTACAGAGATTGTGTTGTGATGTCAAATTGCGATATGAAAACAATTTTGATAAGCCCATGGACACCACATTATAATGACAAATTATAATGACAAAATGGTTTCATGTTTCCATGGAGACCAAATTACAATGTCAAATTGATGGCAAAATGAGGTCAATACAAATCTACATGGGCCAGATTGTGATGCTAAAGCAGTGTGAAGCAATGTCACCACAAGTCTGGGGAGGCTGTGTTATGATGTCAGGACGATGGGAACGAATAGTTAGGATGGTGTCAAAATTGTAAAAGAAAAGATCAGTGGAAATTCAAGCAGCATCTTTCATAATGACAACAGTATTACTAATGTATATTTCATCAGTGTGAATAGAGATATAGTAAAACCAAGCAAATGGTTATCTTGTATTGTGTATTTTGATTTCAAACATTGCTAATATTTCAAATTTTCAGAACTGAATGCTTAGTCATGAAAGTTAGTCCAGATCCAAGCTACTTGTAAACTGGTGAAAAGGATCTGTTAAAGAATCTGTTTAGATGTAAATGACTCTCCTCATTTACAATAGGAGTGGGAAAGTACCCAAGGGGAGACAGTCTGATTAATTCAGTCCTTTCTAAAAGGCTTCTCTGGCAGCCTTTTCTGTTGAAATGTCTTGGGGCATGCTTCTCCTGAATTTGGTATGGGTGTCACACCTTTTAATTCTTCCTTCCTAAAGATGTTAAAATATTTACAGTTAAAATTTGTATCATATAAATTATATACTAAGTCGTTTAACGCTTCCTTACACCCACCATTGTCAGGAGTAGTGTGAAGCACAATATTATTTTCAGTGACGGCAATGTTCCCACTTGTTCTTAAATAATAAATTATATTGATGCAATTTATCTTGAATAAGAGCAATAAATATTTTAACCTAATGCTAATGCCAATCAGTAGGACTGGTACATGTGAGTGGAGTAGACTGCATTTATCATGGCTTCTAGGTGCTAATAGTTTTGCCTTCCCTCCAATGGTAGCTTTGACTGGTTTAGGAGCAATATCAACATACTCCTAAACCACAAGAAAAATGTGTTCTGATTAGTTTAAAATTATAAATTTCATCAAGTTAAGAAAAGAAATTCAAACTCTTAGACACACTAAAGAGAAGAAAAAGAAAAAAAAATGCAAGTGCAAAACATTCCATGACTGGATATTGACATTTTGTGGTATGGTTAAGCCTGCGGCTTCATATTCAAAATCATTATCTATGTTGTTAAAAAAAATATGTCTCCAATAAACATATTTTAGTTGAAGTCATTGTACCAGCCAGTGTGTTAGTAGTATTAATCAAATGGTCTTAAAGGTTTGTTTGATATTATCTAAAAATGTCTTTTAAATACTCAAGTTAACCAGTCCAACTGCTTATCAGAGTGGGAGTCCTAGTTCCTATGATTTAGCTGCTGCTTCTTCTTTGTTGTTCTTTTAAAGAAAAATGTGGGCAAAATGATATGGAACAAAAATGTAGCAACAAAAAACCAGCTCCTCAGAGTCCTTGATATAAAACAAACCAATTGTAGATAATACAGATTGTATTTTTGAAAAAAGAAATCATATTGTTTTTAGTTATTTGGGAAAGAATGCAGAGCCATGGGTCCTGGAAATCTTAAATATCCACCCGAAGGCAGTTAAAATTGAACATGTAAAAAGGAAAAGAAGGGTGCTTAGAAAGAAAATGGAAGGAAGAAGATGGGAAGAGGAGGAAGAAAAAGATTAAGAAGAGCAGGAGGAAGTGGCATCTCCAGCCTTCTTCCTGATGCAGTGGAATCTTAGCTCTTGCTATGTTTTGAAGTTTGGCAAATCGTTTCCATTTCTGAATCTTACTTTTTGTTTATATAAGATATAAGCGGGAATTTTATTTCTCCTTTAAGACATGTGAGGGGAAGCCTTTTCTCTAACAGATTGGCTTAGCAAGATGAACACAGATGGAATGCAAAAATATTTAACTTTGTGGCCCTTGAGCATTTGCTTGCTATAGGCCTTAGGGGAGAGCATGACTTTACCCTATACTGAACTTTAAGACATAATCTTTTTTCACAAAACTCATCCCATCAGTTTGATAATTTTATTTCTTATTCAAAAAATGAAGGTGTTCTTTTGTTTTACTTTTCCTATATACTTAATTACTAAAAAATTCCATAATTTATTTAAAATTGTGTATAATAATTCTGCATGAGACAAATCTTGGCAGCGGGTGAGGGACAGACAAATACGCCATACAGACAGAGCTTAAGTGAGGAGTTTCTGAGAGAAAGGGAAAGGGGAGAGAAAGAGAGGCCTTTGGGAACAGGAGTGGCAGAACAGAAACAGAGAGAGAAAGAGAGAGTGAGAGAGAACCTAGCCTCTAGGGTAAAGGTTAACAACTGAACTATCTTTACACTTGCTGTGAGAGGGATAATACATTTTCTTCAATGCAGTAACAGTGGAAAATTCCAGAACAAGCTTCATGCTCAGCCTTAGCTAAACAACATATATTGGATTCCACAGTTTTGTTTTTATGGGTTTTATTATTGATTTGTTTGTTTCTATATGCTTTAGTTACAGTTTGGTTGTTTGGGTTTTTTTTTTTTTTTTTGGTTTCTCTTTTGGTGTCGTTTAATTTTGTTTTTATTTGGTTTTCAGAGTTTTGTTGTTGCATTTGTTTGTTTGCTTACTTTGAGTGGGTAAGGAGGGGGAGACATTGCAGAAGGACTGGGGAAAGGAAAAATATTATCATGATATATTTAAATTTCAAAACACTTTTAAATAATAAAAAGTATAATAAAAATGAACAAACCAAATAAACAACAACAACAAAAACAAATCAGGAACAACACACACGCTAGTATGGCTGAAGGTCCCAGGTAAGCAAAGACTCTGAGGAACTAAGACATACTAAACATTAAAATGCAACAAAATACAATATAATAAAATAAAACAAGAACCATCACAGCTAAGTTAGACAAGGTAAACCAACAGAAAGAAAAGAACCTAAGAGACTCATTTGTTCACACACTCCAGAATTCCATGACAACATTAAACTAGAAGTCAAAATACAAATAAGGACCTGGTGCAGACCACAGCAGGCCAGAGGCATGCTGCTTTGCTCATTGTTAGTCACATAAAGTAAGGGTGGATTGGTTTAGGCAATGTTTCTCCACCTGTGGGTCTCTACCAACACAGAAGTCACATATAAAATATCCTGCATTGTTGGCAGAGGTTGCTCATTTGTTTCTGACTGCCCAAACACAAAATAAACAGAAACTTTATTATTTGCAATACTGTTTGGCCAATAGTTTAAGTGTATTTCTAGTTACTCTTATATCTTAAATTAAACCATTTCTATTAATCTGTATATTGCCATGTGGCTGTGTCCTACTGGTAAGTTTGCAAGGAGTCTGTCCCTGTAGGAGGCTAAGAGACCTCTCCCTGGCTCTGCCTTCTTTCTCCCAGCATTCAGTTTAGATATCCTGCCTAGCTCCTCTCTGCCCTATCAGAGGCCAAAGAAGTTTCTTTATTCATTAATCAAGAAAAGCAACACATATACAGGACTTTCTACATCATTTCCCCTCTTTTGTTTAAATGAAAAGGAAAGTTTTAACTTTAGAATAGTAAAGTAACATATAAGAAGACAGGTATTAAGCAAGAATTACAGTTACAATATTTATATCTACTTTATCTTTCATCATAACTGAGAAAAAGTATAACTATCTATTCTTCAACTCCATCAAAGACTCCAGAAGAATATAATATTACCTAAGTAAACAGGAAGTGTATTGTAAGCAACTTTCAAAACTAGAATTGACAGAAACATCATCCAAAGTTCTTTTGTATTGTTGGGGCATCCATTTTCAGCCTGCAGGCCCATAGTATTCATAGTTCAGTAGACTTTTCTATGAAGCAAGAAATTTCAAAGACAGTTCCACCTATATTGGCAGTTCATCAGTAACTTTCTTCTGTGTTCTGTAAAATGTCTGGCAGACTCTTTCATGAAGCAGGAACCTTGAAGGATGGTCTCACCTTTTTAAGGCAAGCTCAGCAGTCATTTTTCTGTGAGTCCTGCATGTCCAGTTCACACAGGATAACATCAATAAATCCAGGAAAGAGCAGTT
>NC_022031.1:10159331-10168165 GCF_000317375.1 Microtus ochrogaster | reverse complement strand
GAACCTCTTTTCCAAAGCCAAATATTGAAGTCAAAATACCTTTAAAACATATATTTTGGTTTATCTTAGCAGCCCATACAATGAAATGTCTTCCTGTACTTAGTTCCTTCACAGTCAAATAATTCAAAGAAAACACAATAATATGCATAATCCAGACTCTCTGTGTATATTCCACCTTTATATGGCTTATTTTGCTTTATTCCTATTACTTTTTTGTAAGTTTACTTTATCTTTTTAGAGACTTAGTTTTATTTTTTAAAAACCATTTACTTCTTTTAATAACTGTCTATATTCTTTTTCTGCTCTCTCTCAAGTATATGTACTTTTAGAGGTGTTTTTTTTATTTTTTATCTGAATCTCTATTTATTATATACTATAATTATTTTCTGACCAGAAGTGCTTTTTTCAGATGCTAAGTGGCCATGGCTAGGACCAATTCCATGGCACTGCCTGTTCATTCTGCCCAGTCCATCATAGTGGCAGAGGCATGTTCACTGCCTCTGAGAGCTATTCTCTCTGCCCCAGATCCAGGGTTGGTTCACAGCAGGTCTGTGCTGCCATTGAGCCAATTGTAAGACTCTGCTCACAAACCTCATTTAAATACTCCATAGTCAGACCTTCCAAAAGAACCAGAGCCATTTGTGCTGGCAAACCAGGAAGACTTATTAAAGGAGCCGCACAGTTTTTGCTGCTACCCTGAGTCAGGAAGCCTTCTCTTAAAAGAAACATGTCTCTGCTTGCTCTAGTAAACAGAGCCCAAAATGCCATGCTTAACTCTGTTCCTTTGTGTTTAGAATTCCTTTCCAAGCTTTCTTGGGTTTTATGTGGATTTAGTGAGCTCTGCATTGGTGCACCAAATTGTTAGCAGAGGCCACTTGTTCATTTCCAGCTGCCCAGACATGAAATAATCACTTTGCAATACTGTTTGGCCAATAGCTTATGTGTATATATAGCTTATACTTATATATATAAATCTATGTAGCTCCATGTGACTGGAGCTTACCAGTAAGGTTCCTGGGAGAGTCTCTGGCAGAGGCTATATGACTTCTCCCTGACTTCACCCCAGCATTCAATTTAGCTTTCCTGCCTAGGTCTACTCTGTCCTATCACTTGTCAAAACACTTTCTTTATCCATTATCCAATAAAAGCAACACCACTGCATATCAGCTATTTACATCACAGTTCATAACAGTAGCAAAATTACAGTTATTAAAAAGGAATTTTATGGTTGGGGTGAGTACATTCTGGGAGATTTTATTAAAGGATCAACACATTTAGAAGCATGAGAACAACTGATTTAGTGAGACTTGTTTTCTTGGGGTCCTCCATCCCCTTTGCCTTTTACTCTCTTACAGCTCCTCTTTTGTGGGGTTCCAAGAGTTGTGAGGGGAGGGATTTGATGGAGACATTCTGTTTAGAGCAGAGTGTCTCAAGGTCTCTTGTAATGTCTAATTGTAGGTCTCTATGTTTGTTCCTATCTACTACAAGACAAAACTTCTCTGATGATGTTTGAGCAAGGCATTGATCTATGAGGATAGCAGATTTTTATTAGAATTCATTTTATTATTACATTTTTTCTTTTTTTAGATCAGTATGATTTGATTGTACCCTAGGTCCTCGTGCTATCTAGTCTCAGGTTCTTAATCATCCAAGCAATGTCAGGTATGGGTTCTTTTTAGTGGAATAGGCCTTAAGTCAAATAAGATATAAGATGACTATTTCCACAAACATTGTGCCACCACTGCCCTAGCATGTCTCACAGGTAGTGCACCATTGTTGATAAAGGGTTTGTATATATCTTGATGCTTATGTTTCTTATTTGGTAGCATGTAGAGTACCTTCCTATAAGAATGATATTAGAATATAGGGATGAAGACTCAATATAAACACCAGCTTGACATCTCCATGTTCAGTGAGTTGTGTAAATTTTGCCTTCAGCAATGGTTAGTTTGTTGAGAGCAATCTACAGTCTTGAAAACAGCCTGGGTAGTTTTAGGATTCTCATAGAACTTCTTTGGTCAACAATTCAATTAAATATATGCCAAATCCCAGTACTACAACCTCATTTGATGGCAAAAGATTGCCATTTGAGACTCTGTCTCTTCACCATTAGTTGGTAATTTGCTTTATATTTCCTTTATATATATAAATTATATATATAATTATAATTATAAGAAGTTTCTATTGTATTAGGTTTCTATGCTATCCATTAATATTCCCTCAACAGCACCCTCTCTCCTCCTCTTCTTCACTTTATCCTCCTATTCCAGCACTGCCTTATCTACCCAACATATCTATTCTATTTTCCTTGCCTAATTCTATTTTTCTTCCCTCTAGTACCTTACTTTATATATTCTTTGTGTGATTCTATGGATTGTAGCTTGGTTAACATTGACTGATCAGCTAATATCCAAATGTAAGTGAATACTTACAATTTTTGTCTTTCTATGATTGTGATACTTCTTTCAGGACAATTTTTTTCTAGTTATAACTATTTTATTGAATATTTTATGATGCCTGTATTTTTTAATGCCTGAGTAATACTCCAATCTATAAATGTGCCACCCATTCTTAGGTCATCTATTGAGAGACATCTAGGTTGTTTGCAAGTTCTGACTATTATGAACAGAGTAGCAGTGAACATGGTTTAGCACATTTCTCTGTAGTGGGATCCTTTGGGTATATGCCCAAGAGTTGCAAATGGAAGTTTCTGTCCCACCTTGTACTGCAGGTGATCAGGCCCAAAGAAATACACAGAGGCACATATCAATCATAAACTGTTTGACCTATTGCTTGGCTTAATATTAACTAACCATTACAACTTATATTTACCCATAATTTAATTCTTATGTATATTTAACCACATGGCTTGGTACCTTTTTTTGTAAGACATTCTCATCATGCTTTCTCTGTGTCTGACCACCTCTCTGCCTTTCTTCTTCTTAGAATTCTCTTAGTCTATTTACTTAGCCTATACTTCCTGCCTAGTTACTGACCAATCACTGTTTTATTAAACCAATATGAATGACAAATCTTTTGGTGTAGAAGAGCATTATCCCACAGCAAAGAGTGGTATAGCTTGATCTTGAGGTACATAGATTCCTGTCTTCTTAACTGATTTGTTAGGCACCATATGACTTGCTATAGTTTAAAAACTGAAGCTGCTGTAGGTGAGGGTCTTGCATGCCTGTCTGACTAGCAAAATCTCTGTGAACTGGTGCTCTTCTGAGCTTCACTGGTTAGTAACACTCTTTGTCATACCACATGTTGTGTGGAGAAGAAAGTGAGGAGTTTCTTTTCAATTGGATACAGTGTGTGGCTTTCCTGGCCTGACACCAATAAAACAGTTTTAACCTAATCCTGTGTGGAAATGTTGCCCTATCCAGTCTAGGCTGTTGTCCAACTATTGCTTGTAGCACCAGAAGGAAGCTGTGCTCCTTCGTATGTTCATTTTCTGTGCCCTAAGGCATTATTTCTATGTCACTTGATCTGAAGATTCCTACCAAGTTCATTGCAGGAGCTTCTTCTTATGCCATCCTTTTGCAAGAAGGGGAAAATAAACCTGTAACACAGTTGACACAGTTTATAGTTTGATGATATATTTTATAGTTTATATATATATATGTGTGTGTGTGTGTGTGTGTGTGTGTGTGTATGTATACATGTTTATAGTATATAGTTTAAAGCTTATGCTTCCATGCTTGCCCCCTTGTGCTTATCCCAACACAGTAGATGATGAAAGAACTTTGACTTTGGCCTTGTTATGTTTCTTCATTGTTTGTTTTTAATTGGCCACTATGGCACCTGGAAGCTTAGTACTATCCTTTTCTTAGCTCCCATGAGGTCATAGTGGCCTCAACCACAAAAAAACTTCCTGGAGGCAAAAATTAGAAGTTCTAAATCTAGACTATCCTGTATCTGTTAACCTATGCCTTTTTCTAGTTCTGTTTTTTACGGTTTTCTACTCGCTATAGAGAACTCTTTTGGAGAAAAAGACCTTTGCTGAGTTCTGAGAATCAGTCTACAGAATTGGTAAACTCAAGTGTGATCTTGGCAAACAGAAAAGCCTCTGTGCATTTAGAATTATATGACCAAGATTAAAGATCATGAAGAACATTGTGCATTTAGTAGATTTCTGTGTTTTCTCCACTCTGACATAAGAAACATTACAAACTAAGAAATGATAAGATTTTATGCACTTCTATGTATTGAACATGTGCATATGTTTACTTCTATAAATTAAACTGAGAAAGGCTTGGCAGGTATCAACCAGTTTGAGAGTCAAAGATCTACACAGGAAAATTATATTTAGCTATAATCATGCTAAAATTTAAAAAAAAAGCAGTAAAATCATTGCATATTACTTAAAAATTCAAACCTAATTTTCTTTGTTGAAACAATTTTGGTATTCATCATATTTTCTTACAATGTAAAAATAATCACAGTTGATATTTCAGAGATGAAAGGAACATAGTCAGGAAACTTAATTTACAATTTTCTGTATACAAAAGCATAGGCTTGGGGCGTTTAAGGCAAGGGCAGCATCTCAGATAAGGATAATGTCAGAGAGAACAGTTCTAGCTAATGCGAACCTGTACGCCAGAGATCTTGTGTCATACTGGATTCTCACTTTAAAATGCATGCATAATCACAGTTCTTTACAAACTTCTGGGAGAGAGCAGATGGAGACTCACTGCCTTAGTTCATGTGAAGTCATACATTTGTGTAAAATGAAGACAACATTTCCATTTAGGGTTTGAGAATACCACATTTCACATAGAAATCAAGGAAGAAAAGCATTGCAAACATGTAATTTAGATAACAATGACAGCAAAGAAAACTTTCGTTAGTGAGACCTTGGGTCAGTGGGTCCAAGCCAAGCTAAGCAGGAACTTATAATGATTGTACTATCTTTCCAGATCTCTTAAGAAAAGTGTTTATAGGCTTTTTCAGTAATGAAAGTGAAAGAGTTACATGCAAGAATACATTTATACCTAAGGAATAGTGAGGATTCTGCTAGGGAAAAACAAAAAACAAGAAATTAATGAAGAACTCTGTGATGCTTAGTTTTGCCAACTTGCTGCTGGGAAGAAGGGATCTCAGCTGAGGCTATGATTGAAAGGGCAATCACTGGCATGATGTCCATGACCTGAAAGAGGCGGTGTGGTTTCCCAAACAAGAATGCAGGCCTTCCGGTTAATCATACATGTAGTTCATCCTTCATGATAGTAAAAGGTCAGCAGTGAGGGCAGTTTTGTACTGATGTCTTCTCAAGAGACTCCCTAGACTTACCAGAAGAAAACAAAAGTAAATAAGTTAACCTGGACTCTAAACCCCTTTTCTACTGTTTTCTAACCAATATGTCCTTCTGTAAACTCTAAATGGAGACATACACTTGACATAGGTGAGGAAAAGAATAAGTAAGAGAAAGAATCTTGTCTTTTGGCCATAACACACCACACATCCTTAGGACTCAACTAGCATTTCATATTGTCACCAGCAGCCACCAGAACCAAAACGATAGCCTTTGCATGATGACAGCAGCAGTAATCCTTGCAGTGATATGGGTTACGGTTCTCACCCACTCACCATGCAAACCTTTCCCCTTTCCCCTTGCAGAATGAAGAATATACGTTACTCTTCTTCTGCTGTGATTAAACAGCCCTCCTAAAATCAACCATAAGGGAGAAAGAGTTTTCTTCGGCTTACAGCGCTCGAGGGATGAGGAACACCATGAAAGGCCATGGGAGTAGCATGGTGGCAGGAACAGGTTGATCACATTTCTTCTGTACTCAAGCACAGAAGACAGGATGCTGGGTACACAAAAGGCCTTGCAGTTACAGATAAGCACTGAGGAAACCAGTAATGTTAAACTTGCATGGTTATCTTTTCAAAAGAAGAGACGCACAACTTGTTTTCCAACCAGAATGCCAGAAATGGAGGTGGCTAATAGTCGAGGTGCCCTCTGTGCTATCTGCATGGCCAGGGTCTCCTCCAGACTCCCACAAACAGTACAAAAGGTGGTTGATAGCCTAAATCACCTCTGGGATATCTATATGACTGAAAACATACCAGATCCTTCTAAAAGCCCTTAAGATAACACATGTAGCCTGTCTATAGATCCCATCACTGTGGAAGAAGTGACAGGTATTTTGAGTTTCTATGCAACTATATCTCATTGTGCAAATGGGATTGTGTTACAACAAGAAACTTTTCTAAATTGCACTGTACTTAAATATTCCTAAAATAAACTTCTCATGTCAGACTCAAAATTTGAACCAGCATCAGCTACTGAGACATATGGAAACAGACTTTCTGCTAGCCTCATGTAGTTCCTTATTCTGTCAGTCATGGTACTTGCGGGCACTCCCACATTAGCAACAATTAGGGCCTGTTATATATGCTCTAAGATTGCCTCCAGTGACATACTCTCTCCAGAAAGACCGTGCTTCCTAAAGGTTCGAAAATCTTTTCAATTTATGCCATTACAGGGCGAGATAAATGACTCATGAATGAAGAAAACAAGGCTTCTCTCTGACCCTGCCTACTCTCTCCTCCTCTGTCTGCTTGGAACTATTGCCTTGCCTTATTCTGGACTGCAATAGGCCCAAATCAGCTTATTTATTAACCATTGGCATTCACAGCATATAGAGGGGAATCCCACATCAAGGGACAATCACATAAAATCTTGACTGTAACTATAGAGTTTTAGCAAATGATAAGCACTTGGAGAGGCAGAAGCAGTAGAAGCAGGTTTTTTTTTTGTTGTTGTTGTTGTTTTTAAAGGCATGACTGTTGGTTAATTAACTATACTCCAGTGAAGGTAATGCATCCAAAAGTTTATGGACAGCAGAAATTGTATTATAATTAATTGATTATAAAATGGAAGCACAGTTGGGTAGGCAGGAAAGGGGTTATGGATCATGCAGGACTTGAAGGAAGGATAAATATGTTCAAACTTTATTGTACAAAATTCTCAGAGTCTGTGCCTGAGATCATCCAATGTCATTCATTTTGTCAAAAATTAGTTTGGATGATTTATATGCCAAGGACAGCAGCTGAAACTAAATCAACTCCCTTTAAATTTTGTATTAAAATAATTTATATATCTGTAAAGAGAAGAGGAAGAGGTTTCCTTTTAAGGTTATTTGTAGCTGGAACAACATATGACTTAAAAGTTGTGGAGTCACAACTTCATGTCTTTTTCTTTTTTGTAGTTTTTAAAGTTTAGTTTTCTTTCTAGCAGAAAGCATAAATAAATACTCAGGAATTAGAGGAAACAGGGTTAAGTTATGCTGGGAGCTCCTCCTGGTGAAATCACAGCTGCCCACATGTTCTAAGAACAATTTCAAATAGGAAACTTAATTTTAAGATGCTTAACTTCCTTGTAGGCACACAGTAGCATTTTCATAATATTTTTGAAATTATAATTACATTTTTCCCTTTCTCTTCCTTCCCCCGAACTCTATGTACCTCCTTGCTCTCTCTCAAATTCATGATTTCTTTAATTGTTGTCACAATCACACACACAAATGCATACACACAAATACACATACACATGTGCATACATACTCCTAATTACATAAATGTAACCTGTTCAGCCTGTATATAATGTTACCTGTATGTATATAGTTTAAATGAAATTCTCCCACCTGGTCATGCCAATGCTTTCCCAAGGACCATAGATTAACAAAACCCCTACCATCAGAAACTTCCTTTGAGTTGTTGGTCAGGGTTGTCTAATAGATATCCAAAACATTATGGACTATTTCTATTGCTCTTAGTTTTTCCCAGAGTTAGAGATTAAGACCCTTTTGCTCAAGACACCATGTACTTTGGATAAAAGTCCCAACAAACCTGAGCTAGACCTAAACTGAATCCCTTCTTCTTGAGGACTTTCTTGGTTCCAGAAAGTATAAGGCAGTTTACAAGGGAGAGAAGCAACCCATACTCCTATGGATGCAATGACCAGCATGACATGATAACCTTAATGGTGAAATAGTGGCATGCACACTTTGACAGTAACCAATAATTTAGTAATTGAATTTAATGTCTCCTTTCCCAGGGGAAAACTGTGCCTGGTGCTGGAAAACTAGTCAACTACACAGAGCTAGTAAGTCACTGATCTTGGAAGATAATCTATAACTACCACTTAATAAACCAACATAATTCCTTACTACATTCTAATTATTCATGCTTATATCTTCAGATAAGTGTCGTTTTCCCACCCCATCAAAGAAACTTATTTTAGCAGACAGACCAAAAAAATTATAAACAATCAAAATGTAGAAATCAAGAAACCTTCTGGCTCATAGTCCAAAGGAATACATCTACAACAGAATTGCTCTACCCCAGGTTCATTGTGGAAGAGAGAGTAAAAAGATTTTAAGAATGAGAGGATCGGAAGTTTGCTAAAGTTTCCTATAAAACTTGACTCCTAGAGATGCCAGAGGGGCTACATCCATGAATCCTTACAGTCATGGCTGCCTAAATAAGACTTAAACAAAAACACCACAAATGAAAATACTAACATGGAAGGGAGAAAGTTCAGGAGGCCTCAGCCCTAGGCCAAGAACTACAGGCAGCTGGGGAATGCTGAAAGCTCTTCCTCAGGGAAGAGCCCCTTAATTGGTTATTCCATACCAAATGTTCAGTCCCTGAGATTTTACATATATAATTATAAAGTGGCTTTTCTTTCCCCAGCATTGAACCAAATCATGACCTTTTTTTCTTTCTCTTAATAACTACTTATTTCTTTTTTTTATTGCTTATAAATATTTATTTTTATTATAAAAGGGTTGGTTATAAATGGTTAATGGTCACAATCAATTTCT
>NC_022031.1:10106731-10152422 GCF_000317375.1 Microtus ochrogaster | reverse complement strand
ACATCTGTAGCTCTGGAGCCTGTCCTGGAACTCCCTTGGTAGACCAGGCTGGCCTCGAACTCACAGAGATCTGCCTGCCTCTGCTTCCCGAGTGCGGGATTACAGGCGTGCGCCACCACCGCCCGGCTTACTTTATTATTCTTAAACATAAATCTAACTTACATTTGTTATTAAAGTACAGACTTTGAAGAGTCTACTCTTACCGAGCTTACTAAATAGGATGGACGGAGGAAAATCAAGAGGAATCATTATTTATTACACCCACGTTCATTGAAGAAGGTATTACTTCTAAAATCATTTCTATGTTTCTGTTTCTTTTTCTTTTGTCACAACAGACAAAATCATATGCTAACTGTCCTACACTGGGGGACCGAACCCGAGAGCCGCAGTGGACTGATTGTCCAAAATGCAGTGACAAAAGATGTGCTCTAGCTTCAAGTCTTGACCAAACACCCCTGCTCATTCATCACTGCCCAAAGTACACAACAGAGACAAGGAAGAGGGAGGAAATGTTCACTTGGTCACATTTTTTTCAGAGGGGTTTCGTTCATTGTTGCAGGAAGGCCTGGTAGAGCTCATGATAGAGGTACTGTATGACTGAAGCTGTTCATGATCCCTTGAGCCCATGAGAAGAAGTTAAGACAGGAAGTGTGTACAGGGGAAAACTTCAAAAGTCTACCGCTATTGGCCAGCTTCATTAAGTCTGAATCCACTTTCTGAAAGTTCCACAGCCTTCACCAGCAGTTCCAGCAGCCAGGGAATGAGCATTCAAACAACAGCCTGTGGGAGGTTACTTCAGATGCAAATCCTAAAGGTTTGCTTTCTTTAAATTAACTGCAGAACTCCCAGAGAGTTGCCAGCAGGTCATGGGCCTATATCATTATGCAGGAGTTTGATTTGAAAGTTTCCAAAATACACCCAGATCAATTTCTTTGAGATTCACCATGAACCAGTTGTAATGGTCAGGGTAATTCAATGTGATAATTTTCTTTGGCCAGAGAACCTCTCTAGACAGCATGTCAGAGTCAGGTATTGGCAGTTTCTAAGGCATCTCCAGAAACTAAAACCTGGGTTCAATTATGTTGGAATTTTTAAACATCAGTTGTCATTATTCCTATGTATATCAGCATTTTTTGCATATTTTTCTTCCCTAAAATACCATCGAAATTGCTGTTATCAAAATCATTATTAAACTCACTGCTTACTCTCATCTTAGTTTGATATGAAGTATTTTTAGGATTCTGTAAACATTGATCACTCCAGTCGAACCATATCATTTTTCAATATTCAGGAGAATTTACTTTGCTCTATTTAGCATAAGCATCTCTCACCATTATATGAAACCATATTGTGATTTGTTTTTCTCAATCTCAGCACATATAGCTGATCAATTTGGGGTCAAGGGAATGATACAGAAGACAGTTTTAGTTTGTATTGGTTTATAGGGATGATATATGGAACTCTGGAAAAACTTCAGAAGATCTGTTTTGAACGTAGAGGTAGGGAATAGTTAGCAAGCATAGGCACCAGATCCTTACTTGGCTGAGGCTTCAAAACTAAAACTTACAGTGGCAAATCACCACTGAGAGTCACATAGCTTCCACTGATCCCAATAAAGTTCCCATGAGCTCTGTGGAAATTGATATGCAATGACCATAGATTGAAGAACCAAAGTTCCTCCATTTTGTCCTCTGCCTCCATCCTGTGTCTTGTGTAATATAATTTTCATAAAATATTCTAGTCCTCAGAAATGGCTAGGGTCAAAAGTAACAGAGTAGCTCTCTGGAAAGTACAGATAACCATAGAATGTCCCCACCCAAAGGGCAGTCGATATGAAAACTTGACAAGCAACAGGTGAAGGTGAGGTTCAAAAATAAAAATTTGTGAAAAGTCTCTAGGCACGAGCCAAATCAGGATTGAACCAGTCTCCCCAAACCCAGCTAATGTCACTTTCCTGTTTTTTTTTCTTTAAATAATGATCTTAGAAGGATGAAGAGGTCCATGCCGACCTGCAATTACAATAATAAACCTTGCTTCGATGAGTCAGTCTCCTTGGTGCTCTTTTGGGTTCCCCACAGACTGGGCACAATAGGATGAGATTCTCTCCTTTATTTTCAAGACTGCAGAGTAATCCTATTTGAACTGATGTAACGGTAAGAAAATAGAGGAAGAAAGTAAAGGTCTTACTAAGTACTTCGGTCCCAAAGTATCTGAAAATAATATATAAAAAAGGATTATGGACTCCTCTCATTCCTGTGCCTGGCAATCTAGAAGAAGGCACTGTATTTCAGAGGCTAACTTCTCGGCTTCCACAAAGGCACCTTGTTATTTGGCCTTCATAATGCAAACATTACAGCATCACAAGAATTTCTTAGTTTCCAGGTCTGTTACTGGGTGATAATCTCTTCAACAAGGGTTCACCTTCATGACTTAAACACTCCCATAGATCCAGTCTCTTAATAGTCAAAGCATTACCTTGACTAAATTTCCCCCAAGACTTTGGAGGGAACACAATCGGCCATAGCACTTGGCCACCTAAAAACCATCATCTCAAACTACCTGAAAGTAGTAGTTTGGCTTTGACATGGTTGTATGTTTTACTGAAAAGAGAGTGTTTATTCCAGTAGGAACTGACATATTAATAAGTGACCCATCTTTTATTTGATGATTCTAGGAATTTTATTATGTAAAGTAACTTCATGGTTCTAGATTCATGCAATTTTGACTTGTTTTTACTGGCCCACACCAAGAAATGATTGAACTGGTGAGAAGCATACTGTAGATGGAGTTAGTATGGAAAATAAAAGCAAAGTAAGGAGACCCTGAATGTGCAATCAGACTCTCCTGTGGACAAGAGGGATATGATCTTTTGGGAACTTCTATGGATTTATGAAGAGTGTGTTAGAAAACTAACCATTGAAGGGATGTAAAAGAGTAATGCACTTTTTCACACCCACCGTCATTCTTAAATGTTAAATTTCTCAAACTCCTATGTCTTCACAAGCATGGTACCCTGCTAGCTTGCTGCAGGTTGTCCATGCTGTAGAATCAAGAAAGAAAAGGGAAAAAGGGAAAAAGGAGACACCAAAAAGATAAAACCACCTTCATGTAATTCTACCTGTGTGAAAGGTGAACTGAATGAGGGTGAAGTACAAGTGGAACACACTCTCATTACACTCACACATTTCTGAAAAGTTCCGAGAGCGGAGTTTGTTGTTAATAATGGGAGCTATTTCTACTACCTGACACATATCCTGTAAGTTATATAGGCCCTAATATCCCATTAGATACAAAGTACCCAGCAGAATAGGAAATGTATCTAAAGAAATTACTTAGATGAATGAATAAATACAGACACATGAGATGTAAATCATTGCTTTCAGTAAGCTAATAGTCTTATAAAACTGAAACTTTGAAAATAGTTATAATGGTGATCATGATGTTAACAAAATTTTTTAATGGATAGTAGATTTTTGCAAAAAAATTATACTAAACTTAACCTCAAGGACAAAGAAAGTGGAAAGAGACATCAGAAAACATTGTACAACTTGGTTTGTGTATATACTTCTGCAGAGGAAAGGGTCTTGTAAATCTAGTCTGTTTCATGGACATCCTGAAGCTATTTTGCATTGTTTATTATTGTCTTATGTTCTGTCTTTGCAAGATTTCATGTCCCTCTAGAACATCATATTGTTCCATTTCTTATAAACATTCTGTCTTAAGCTGTTTCCCTCGAAAATGAAAGGTTTTAATCTCTGACAAAAGTACTACACAATACCAATATGAAATGATTAGCCATTAAATCAAGTACACACCAGCCACACTAAAGGAACTAAGCAGGTTGTACATATCTATTACACACACACACACACACACACATAACCAAAGAAATAAAGGCCATCAATTTGAGGGTGTAAGTTGAGTCTAGGAAGGCTTGGCAATAAAGGACATGGGAGGGGTTGCAGAAAGGAAAGGAAGAGGATCAAATGCTATAATTATGTTTTAAAAAATGAAGCCACTCTACTTTTGAAAATAAACAAATAGTAAAATTACTAATAAATAAATAGTAGGTTACTGAACCTCCCAAGTACATATCAGATAAAGATATTATATCCAGAAGATACAAAACATCTTTATAACTGAAAAGGCAGACAAGAAGGAAACTGAGATGTGACTAGGTTCTGCATCAAAGGTGACAAGTCAGTTGCTGATAAGTACATGGACTTTTCCTCAATGTGATTATTTTATCATGGAAAGCTGAAACAGAAATGAGGTGAGATAGTACAAATATTTTTTACAGTGACTTCGATCTTAAATATTGATATCATCAGGTTGGATAATGATGAGGGAAATTTCAACTGATCTTTTTATAACAAGAACATAAAGCATAAATCCTTTTTAAAAATAATAATCCCTTAGTATCTATTGTCAAGGACTCTATAATACACAAACTTGTGTCTATTCCATAAGAAACACAAGAATTGTCTGTGAGTGGCCATTCTTCACAGTTATCAAAAATAGTGACATTACTAAAATGTGAACATGGATAAATAGGTGTGCTGTACTAGTGAGTGGAATACCATGCAGCAAGAGAACAATGACTATGGATAGTTGAACTTGAAAAGCATCTTCAAGGAAAAAGCAAGGCACAAACGATGGATAATTTGATTTTCTTAGAATTTTTCAAAGTTAAAAATATACACAAAAGATATAAATCAATGTCCTTGGATATGGTTGAGTTTTCCCACTTTTCATGGGACTAGAAATATTCTAAAACCATTATTTGTGATATTGTGTAAGTACAAACTTATCAAAAATAACTCAATGTTCCTCAATTTAAATTTTATTGCAGATGTTAAGAGTAGTTTTAGAGAGTATTAAATAGTTAAATATATACAATTGATTATTATTTTTTAAGGCAGACTATAATTACATAAACCATACTGGGATCAAATGTGTTTCTTCTGTCTCAGCATCTCTAGAACTGGAGTTAATGACCACACCACAACTTCTAGCTAAATATTTACATGTTCATACCCAGAATCACAGCTGTCAATATTTATTCCTCGGTATATATATCTCCAATGGCAAACTTAACTTTCATGCATTTTCCATGTTGATGTCATGAGCTAATTTTCAGAATATAAAATGCAGTCTTTCTATCTTCTATTCACTCTCAACCTCCTGTTCTGTTGTCGTCTACTGTCGTGTGACTCTATGAACTGATTTTTAATTAGAAAAGCAGAAGAGAACACCTTTACTGCTTCTTTACCACTGACATGAAGTGAGTAATGTGTTTGCACACATTTCCTTCCAGGACATGGCTATCCACACACAGGCTACACTGAGAGAAATTTTCCATGGCAGAGAAGGTTTGATAGGCCAGGAATATTTAGGCTCATTTTTCCGCACAGCATCATGACAGGAAATGTAAGTCTGTCCTAGGATTACAACTTCTAAAGCTACTTGAAGTTTTAATAATGTTGTGTGAAAGGTATGTGATTGCATCACTTCTAGGCCATAATGGTTAACATGGTGCATCTTCTCTCACCTTTTGTGCTGGTTGGCATCATTTCTGGACAACTGAAAATTTGAATACTGATGGAGTCTTCAGCAGCCTGGGCTTAGCTCTGACTTTGGGTAACAAAACACACCCTACTTTCTCTTGCAAAAGAAGCATGCTCATATTGGAGAGTTATTTGTATAAATTAAATGTATGCTAAATGCATTACAAACTTAGGGTTTAATTATCCAAGACGATTATTGGTAATTAGCTATGTTAGCACCACAGAACATTTGTTTATATCTAAGATTCCTGTCTGTTTTGTAATTTTGCTTGTTTGTGAACATGCCTTTTTATTTCTTCCTTACATCACAGATTTCTGTTCTCTCTCAGAGACAGGTTAGGAGAACACAGTTATTATCTAGGAAGAACCATGTATCTTAGGTGTAACCCATATTTGTTATTTATTTGTCTTACATATTTCCATTCTGTTGACCAGTTTTTCAAAATTTTTTAAGAAATATTTAAATTTCTGACTTCCTTCTCAGAATTCAAGGAGCAAGTACTTTTTCCTTATTTACACATGCATTCATGTTTCATCAGAAATATCAAAATAATATTTTATTAAAGATGACAAATTTAAATATGACACACTTCACAGGTGTGGTTGGACAACACTGTATATTTCATCTGAACTGTGAGGCCTATTTCTTTCAAGGGCTATAGTTTACTTAATTAATTAAATATAACATAACTGGATATCTTGAAGATTTATTAAATATCCTTGGTAGTATTTGTCTCTCCCCACCCCCACCCCCTGCCTCCTTTGTTATTGATTTTATTCTTTGGCCATCTCGAACTGGTGCCTCCTTCTTGTTTTACCCATCTCTCCTTCTCCATTATTTCTTGTGTGTGTGTGTGTGTGTGTGTGTGTGGTTGTACGTGTATACCTCTGTGTGTATGTATGTATTATGTGATGTGTTGTGTGCACTCGTGTGTGTGCAGGTGGTACACTTGTATACATGTATGTGAAAGTCAAAAAAGGATGTGAGATGTCTTCCTCTATTTCTCATCTCATTATTTTGAGACAGGTTCTATCAGGAAGCTGAAGCTTCCCATTTAGGTTGGACTACCTGGCCAGCAAGCGTCTTGGATTCACAAACATTGTCATTATTTTAGTGCTTAGAGAGAACAGCAAAAATTCTGATGTAATGAAGTACATGCATTTTGTTCTTGCCTTTGATGACCACACTGAAAGTGTGATACATATGAAATATTTGCCTCACTTGAAGTACACACAAATTTTTCACATTTTTCAGAATGTTTTGCTTATCTCTTATACTTAACTAGATAACATGCTGATAAAACTTTAAAATTTTTCATAATTATGAAATATTTAATGGAGGAAATTATATTGATCCTTGAAAAATAATAAAATCCATAAATTTCTATAATCAGTTTATTCATAGGTAAGAGTCAAAATCATATAGTATTGCATCAGTGTTTTGATAAGAAAACAAAAATGAGTTTTTACTCTTTGTAAAGAACAAATTTCTAAAAATTACTCCTAATGATTTATGGGACTGTGGCTTTTGAAATATAAAATTTAATTTTGATACTGTGATATTTAAGATTTTGTAGTATTGGTTAGGATAAAACATGGCCTAAGTGAGATGAAATAGAAAAAATTCATAAGCAGTCTGTTTTTTAGCCACTTAATATCCGATGAAAAGCCAGATCAAACAGATGAAAGATTCTCTGATAAGTAGCACAGAATAGTTATCTAATAAGCAGTTACTTATCCACATGGAAAGATGGGCTCAAATTCCTCGTACTCACTATATGAAGAGAGCCAAGGAACTGGAGCTTTATAGGGTAGTGTGTCCAAACGGTGGAAATAAACACAATACTGTTGTAGCCTCAGATTAACTACATTTCAAAAGCAAATATTTAAAATCTCTAAAAACAAATAATATGCCCCAAATCTTTGTCACGCAAAAAAAAAAAAAAAAAAAAAACCACCATAAAGAGTATGAAAATAACAGCTATGGATTGACAAAGTGATTACATTTCTAAATTTGGGATAGTTTTCTTCTGGCCGGTGCCCTAACCTTCCTAGGCATTTTGTCAGTCCTGTTTCTTAACTCTTGATGGTATGGATTTTTATTTGACTATTGCATGTTGACTTTGTGTCTAAACCTACAAGGTTTATTTGTTACTTTACTTGGATTTTTTTGACCTTCATTTATCATTTTCAGAAGATGACAATTTAATATTTTTCTAGTCCACAATCCTTTTATTTTTTTAATTGCCTTATTTTACTGTTTAGACCTTCTAATATCATGTTGAGAAACAATAATGAAAAGTGACATTTCTTATTTCTTTCCCAGACCCAAATGAAAATTCTCAATATTTCAATATTAAGCATGAATATGATGTCAGAATTTTATTATTATTCTTTTATTACGCTAAAGAAATTGCTCTTTAATTTTCTTTAAATTCCTTATATTTTTGGTTGTGAGCCTAGTCTTTAATGGCTAGCCATCAATCCTAACCTGAATGATGTAGAACTTAGCAATCATTTCCCAGTGCATTATAAATACTGGATTTCTTTTCTTTTTTTGTAAGATGAAGTTTTTGTAAACTGTTCAATCAAATTTATGGCCTCCATTTTATATAAAGTGTAATTATGATGAATTATGATTATCATAATTATAGTTTATCCCAGTTATGTTTATATTGCTAGGCAATAAAAATTGTTTTTTTCTGAATGTGGTGATTATGTCTTGCAGATTTCTTTCTTATAATGTCTTTTTTATGTTTTGTGTCAAGATCATGATGATGTCACCAACTAGATTGGAAAATCCTTACTTTCTAATCCTTGACAACCACATATCACACTACTGTTATGATTTTCCTTAGGAGCATTGAGAGTTTTGTTTGGCAAAATAATTTTTGCCTATATTTTCTTTTATAGATTTAAAAAATTAACATTTTAAACTATTTATTTTACCTTAATTATAATTACTTTTATGAATGATGGAAATATGCAGCAAAGTTTCTTTAACAATGCTTGTATATTGAAAATTTATAAATCTTTCCTGAGTGGGTCTACATTTGTTTTTTGTTTCTCTTTCTTATGAATCACTTTCCTGTTTCATTAGTTCTGGCATATTTGTCCTTTCCTTTTCCATGCTATTTTTGTTCAATATGCTTAGCTTTTATTTGTTGCTTAAGAAGATGCCCAGATCATTATTATTTAGTTTTTTTCTCATATATGCACTTGCTACTCCACTGTTCATATGTACTTGGTATTCTAGTGTTCACATGCACGAAGTTTTCCAGAATTTTTCCTAAGTGTTTAGCTGAATCTCATAAAGTTGTCTATAAATTGCTATTGCTATTATTATTCAAAGTAAAGTATTTTATTTACATTCTATAATGGCTTTTTCATAGATCTAGGTGCTATTTAGAAGCATAATTCTAAAAGTTCAAGTTGTTACAATTTTCATAGTTTTTACTATTTTTCTTTAAAATTTAAGTAAATTTTTACTTTACTTTAAGTGGATTTATAAAAATTTTACAGGCAGGACCTAGTTTTACAGGCCTTTAATTCATGACTGAAGAGACAGAGGCAGGCAGATCTCTGAGTTTGAGGCTGTTCTTATCAACATAGTAAGTTTTAGGTCAACCAGTGTAATATAGTGAGACCTTGTATAAATTTTTTAGAAAATTCAGATATATTAATGAATTATTGTGAGATTTTTCTATGGGTATACACTGGGTAATTTTTTTTGTTGTTTGTTTTTGTCCAATTGGCTGCAAACGTCCAGCCATTTAATAATAAGAGCTCCCTTCCCTTCTTCCACGGCAGCATCCTGAGAATTATGGGCACAGCTGTGTAGGAGAATGTGGAAAGTCTAGCAAAGTGAGGATGTTGGCCAGACTCCTCAAGAAAGAACTGGGTCGGGTAGAGGCCTCTTTGTCCAGACACTGTCATGAACTTCACGGGAGACTAGGGCTGCTTACACACCACCAAATGTATGAGGTGTTGGGCTGGTACTCGAGTGTGTGTGTGTGTGTGTGTGTGTGTGTGTGTGTGTGTGTGTGTGTGTGTACGTTCCAACCTTCCAACAGCTCGCTTCTGGCATGCCTAACTCCCAGTGAAGGATGGCTGGCGCTCAGAAAGTCTTTGTCCTCTTGACCGGTTTCTCAGACCTCACAGCGTCATCTTGGGCTTTCCTTTTGTCTGCCAATTTGTTTCCCTCTCGGATTTTGTGCCACTTGCCCGACAGGATCTTTTGGTAAAGGCACTTCTCCCACTTTTTCATCGTCCTGGTTGCCAGGCCTTTGGCCTCACTTTCTTCCTCCAGGGCCAGTTGCTGCTTGTTTTCCAGTCTCACAGTGCCAGCCACCACCTGGGGCTTCTTCCCTTCTTCTGCTCCTCCAAGACCAATAGGTTCGACTCCTCCTCCTCTGAATCAACTTCCACATCTTTCTCCTCCTCATTTCACCCCCCCAACAGTCACTATTACCTTCATTGTCATCATCCTCACCTTCATCCTCCTCTTCCTCTTTCAAGTCTATTAGGTCTTCTCTCTCTGCAGGGCCAGTAGCTTCACCTGCTCAGGGAGAATGTAATTTTCTTCCTTCTCAGATATACGGGTGAAGGGTGTGGTGGCAACTGCACCCCAGGGAAGTTCTCTGCCACAGGGAGTAGGAACTGGGCATTCATTCAAGCAAACACCCACGGGGGCTGTACATAGCACCTGCCAATGATGAAGGTTTTTTGTCCTAGCTGGTCAGCAATCTGGTGGGTGATAGAGGAGTCTATGCTGTCATAGGTGGCATCAATGCACAAAAACTTGTCTCAGGATACATGATGAAGGTTTGGGGAATACAGGAGAATTTCTCAATATAGACTCAAACAAGAAAGATTGATCAGTTTATCAATCTGATTTTGTTGGGTGTTTAGAAAAGTGTTGTTTTAAGATCAAGCTATCAGTCAGTATATTGGTGACATAAAGAGAATTGAAACAAATGGCTGCTGAAGCATCCATTATGAAAATAATCATCCATTGGACCTGGTGTGTCTCACTCCCACTTCACTTTGTGTTACCCACATACATGATATAAATAATCTTATAAGCTGCTGTTGTTACTACGATATATTTTATATGCAGTAATATTATAAATATAAAAATAAATGAGAATTAAATTTGTGACTTGATAATTTTTAGTCATGAATCAAGTAACATATTTAAAAAGAAAATAGTGTTCATGTATTGTTAATTTGCTAATCCCTGGTTTAAATGGCACAATACATTTTACCATTGCACCTAGGTTCCTCAGTTGCTAACTCAAATCTGGATAAAATAACCAGTCTCACATTACAAGGTATTATTGTTTTAGTCTCCCATTAGGAACAACTATACAAATTTTAACTATGATCTTTCTGAAGTTCTTACTCAAAAGTCTTTTGGTCAAATAATACTTTGAATATTAATGATTTATGAAATAAACTCTTAAAGACAGAATATCAATATTAGTATTAAATCCAAGGTCTCCAATACAGTGACTCAGAGGAAAATATTTGTCTTTACTTGGTCTATGTTTTCCACACCAAACTAAAAATGAGGTCAATGTAGTTGCGTGTCAGGCTTGTGCTAAATTTAAAGTACCATATGTCTATAAGACAGGAAAATGCATGCTTTCCCGGGTTGTTTATATGTCATTACAGCTAACAAAATTGATATGTCTCTCTCTGTGTCTCTCACTCTGTCTGTCTATATCATCCACCTATCTGTCATCTATCTGTCTGTCTGTCTAGCTCTCTATCTAGTCATCTACCTACCTACCTATCTTCTATTATTCTATACTGAAAGAAGGAAAATCTCCAAAAGGTAAACACTAAAATGTGTAGAAATTTTAATATAATATGAGACAGTAGAAATCTTTTTTATGCAAGACATAGATCCTGTCATATAAATGGAAAACATAAATAAATTTGACTAAGGAATATAGAACTAGACAACCCCAAGAACATAGAAGCAGCCTTCAGATTGTTCATTTTTAAAGTTGAAAATGCATATTAGTGATGATAGGGAATGCAATTCTAATGCAGAGAATGCAAGTCCTGAAGGGAGGAAATCATATAAAATTATATCAAACTTATGGGTATATATGTAGATATTCTGGTAAGCATACAAAGAAGCAGGCAAACCATTTATTCAGTATTGTGCAGGCAAAGCAATTTGAATGTGTAGTGTGGGGAAAGGACATATAAGAATTGGAACAAGTTGTATTTTATATATTTAGGACACACATAAACACACACACAACTATTTTTTTTTTAAAAAGTAAGGTAATGGATTCTAAAGAGAGAAAGGAGGAATGGAGGGAATGAAAAGCAATGATTTTATAATCTCAAAAAATAAAGGTAGTTTGAAAAACAAATTGATGGAGAGGAGACAGACAGCTCAGAGGTTAAGAGCACAGGCTGTTCTTGCAGAGGTCCCAGCAACCGTATGGTGGCTCCAATCATCTGTAATGAGATGGGATATTCACTTCTGGCAAGAGGCAAAGACAGAGACAGTACACTGTAAACAGAGTAAATAAAGTAAATCTTAAAAAAAAATGCTGGAAACTAGAAATTTTGCAGTGGAGGCCTGCTATCTAATCAAGTAGATATACTGAAATATACTATAATTCCACATTCATAAATTGTAGAAACAAAATATGTTTGTGTAAATGGGCAGATATCCTAGATGGACTATTTAATTCACTTAAAAAAACAATTTAAAGTTATTCTTGTATCAGACATCTAGATGATTAAGTTGGCTATGATGTAATTTTGTTGCCTACACAACAAAACACTGTCTCAGCCATGTGGAATGGTCATCATCTGCCTAGAGGAAAAACCCCTGGGAAAACAATGTGGTTTTGAGGGCTTAGAAGAGTGTGCCTTGGTCTCTTAGGGTCAGCTGGTGAATTTGGCATGTCTTGGAAGATGCAGGAAATGGGTCAATGGCTTTCCATATTTTTTTAAGTCTTCCTTTAAGAATAACTAAACCATTTAAGCATTTGATAGAGAAAACAGCAATGCACTGGGAGGGAAATGCTGCCCACAGACACTCCAGCTTGAAATGTACTTATGAGAATTTGGTTTATGAATATGAAATTATAGTTTATATTAATGTATATTTATTTGAATTTTCCTTTTTAATGAATGTGCAGAAAATGGCTACTTTATAAAACAATCAATTTAAACTAAAAGGACACATCTGTTATGTTTAAAATAAACACTAAATGATAAAGAGTATTGTATTATAGTTTAACTGGTAGTGTTTTTATTCTTGGCAGATTGTAAAATAAAAGTATATCTTTCAACAGATGGTGTTTCAGCTTGGATGAATTATGGCATTGTTACATGAAACAAAGGAAGATACAATAAAATGAAATCATATTCTTATTTGTGTGGGAAAAATTATAGGAGGTGATTTATGTTTCTCTGCATGAAAAGTATCTGGAAATATATAGAAAACCAAAATTGTTGAATAGTAAACAATATGGAATGGGAGGGAAAAAACAAAATAATAAATAGGAATGGTTCTTTTAATTTTTTTTTTACCACATACAGTTTCCCCAGCAATAAAATTAGATTATCTTCAGTATCCTACAGTAGTTGTTAAAAGTTTAATAAAATATCAGTAAGATTATCTAAATGATCCTGGTTATAAAATTACATATCCTTTCTTAAAGTCTCAACACATTTATGCCTTTACCTTTCTTCAGATACCAGAAAATGACCATCAATATTTACATGTTATTATAAATTTTAATATCTCTCTATTTTTTCTGTTTTCTCACTGATATTATATAATCTTTGATGTAAGTGATTTCTTCTTTATATAGTGAAATTTATATTAAAATTTTGAATAGTTTTTTATTCTTTTAAAGACTAATACATTTATATGAAGTACATTGACAATCTCATTCACCACTATCAAGCTCTGTGTCCTCTGTGTGATTTTAATGAGAATGCACAGTTGATGTGGGAAGTCCTTCTGTGTTTGTGTTTCTTTTATTGGTTAATGAATAAAGAATCAGCTTTGTCCTGTGATAGGGTAGAATATAGCTAGGTGGGAAAATTAAACTGGATGCTGGGAGAAAGTAAGTGGAGTCAGTGAGACACATGTAGCCACTGCAGGAGACAGAGCCCCTCACCTCCCTGGAGCCTGCTGGAACTTTGCTGGTAGGCCACAACCTCCTGCATAGTTTAATGGAGATGGGTTAGTTTAGGATACAAGAGCTAGCTAGAAATTCTCTTAAGCTATCGGCCAAACAGTATTGCAAATAATACAGTTTCTGTGAGATTATTTTGGGTCTGGGCTGCTGGGAACAACGAAGGACCTCTGATAATATCCTCTCCCCCATAAACTTATGTTTAAATACTTGGTCTCAGCTGATCGAACATTTTGGATAGGATGAGAAGATATTGCAATGTTGGAAAAGATTTCAAAAGACTAAACTGGTTTCTGGAGTTTGTACTCCGCTTTCTGCTTACTGTCTGAGATGTGAACTCTTAGCTGTTCCTGCACATCCACCCTCACAGATTCTCATCCTCTGGAACTGTAAGCCCAATGAAACACTTTTTTAAAAAAGATACCTTGTTAATAGTCTTTTATTACAGCTAGAAGAAGGTAATGAATTCACGTATATATTGTTATTATTATTAACCTTCTGAGTATAATTAGTGATGACCAAATGTACATGGAGTGTGAGGTTGTCTAAAAAGGTACGATCAATCTACCCATAATCACATCTCCAAAGGAAAATGATTCTCCTCTAGGCAACAATGAATTTTCTCTAGCAGAGATAAGGCATTTTGGTCCCTCCAACACTCAACTGGAATATGGGCTGTTTTGGTCTTGTACAGATCTTGTTCAGATAACCTCTGCTTTTGTGAATTAATGGCATGTGTAGAAATGAGCATTTCTCAGCTCTCCCCATCTTCAGGCTCTTACATTCTTTCTGTGCCATCTTCTGTAGCATTCACTTAGTCTTAGATGGCAGGAAGCTGATATAAATCTCTTCTGTACAGCTACAAAATGGCAGCTATGCCTTCTTTAAGTGCTAAGTCATGAACAAGGAAAATTTTTATCATCACTCTTTTCCTCCTAACCCACATTAAATATGTTTAAATTTCAAAACAAGGCTAGCAATATTAACCTATGAATATACACATACAATTGATAAAAATTCCAAAGTACATAGTGATAGGTATATGGTGATAGGTATGGATGTATTTTCATTCTTCTAAATATTGATATCCAGTTACACCAGCATCATTTGTTAAATATGCTTTCTTTTTTTTTTTTTCATTTGATATTTTTTGCTTCCTTGTCAGAAATCAGGTGTTCGAAGGTGTGTGGATTGATATCTGGGTCTTCAATTCGGTTCCATTGGTCCTCCTGTCTGTTTTTATGTCAATACCAGGAGACCTCAACATAAAACCAACCATACTGATTTTTATCTTAGAGAAAGTGGGAAGTACACTTGTATGCACTGGCATAGGAAATCACTTCGTTAATATAACACTAAGAACAACAACTAATGGGACCTCCTGAAACTGAAAAGCTTTTGTAAAGCAAAGGACACAGTCAACAAGACAAAACAACAGCCTACAGAATGGAAAAAGATCTTCACTAACCCCACATCAGACAGAGGTCTGATCTCCAAAATATACAAAGAACTCAAAATATTTGTCATCAAAAGAAAAAGTAATCCAATTAAAAAATAAAGTACAGACCTAAACAGAGAACTTTCAACAGAGGAATATAAAATGGCTTAAAGACATTTAAGGAAGAGTTCAACATCCTTAGTCATCAGAGAAATACAAATTAAAACAACTCTGAGATTCCATCTTACACCTGTAAAAATGGCCAAGATCAAAAACACTAAAGACAATTTATGATGGAGAGGTTGTGGAGCAAAAAAAACACTTCTGGCATTGAAAGTAGGAATGAATGCAAGCTAGTACAACTCCTTTAAATGTCAGTGTGGTGATTTTTAGAAAATTAGGAAACAACCTTTTTCAAGACTCAGTAATACCACATTTGGGTATATATCCAAATGATGCTCAATCATGCCAAAAAGACATGTGCTCAACTGTGTTCAGAGCAGCATTGTTTGTCATAGCCAGAACTTGGAAACAACCTAAATGCCCCTCGACTGAAGAATGGATAATGAAAATGTGGTACATTTACACAATGGAGTACTACACAGCAGAAAAAATAATGACATCTTGAAATTTGCAGGCAAATGGATGGAGTTAGTTCACATCATTTTGAGTAAGGTATCCCAGACCCAAAAAGACAATTATCATATGCACTCACTCATAAGTGGTTTGTAAACATTAAACAAAGAAAACCAGACCACAAATCACAATCCCAGAGAACCTAGACAATGAGGACCCTAAGAGAGACATACATAGATCTAATCTACATCGGAAGTAGAAAAATACAAGATCTTCTGAGTAAATTGGGAGCATGGGGACCTTGGGAGAAGGTTGAAGGGAAGGGGTGAGGCAGTGATGGGAGCAGAGAAAAAATGTAGAGTTCAGTAAAAAAAAAATAAATAAAAAAGGAAAAAAGTTCAGAAGTAAAGTGAATATTTGTGAAATTTTAAAAATCAAGTCTGATAAGCCATGTTTGTGAGCTGCATCACTTACACAAAAATGTTCAGCACATCTTTGCTTTGCTAATTCTAGAAAAAAATGTTGTATACCATAAAGTATATTTTTGTTACCTCTTATTATTTATTTATGAGTAAATATTGTGTTATTTTGTAAGATTTTAATTTCCTAACAGTAACAAGTTTTCATTAGAGAGTTGCACTTTATTCCTGAAAGATATTGAGAAATATACATAAGATTAACTCTTCTGAAACATTTACAAGAAAATTAAAAAAAATGAATTGAGAAATTTATTCTAGAGTTTGTGTATCTTTATAAATCAGTATGTGGTATTCATTTCTTCAATTGCATGTTTCTTATTCTTTCATCAATCTTCCCTCATAATATGAAAGAAGTTAACAGATAGTGGCTTAATTGTGAAGTTACCATTTCTGGTATCTATGCACAGTAGTTTGTTCAACATCATTATAGAGATGACAGCATTTTTAGTATTATATTCAAATATCAATAAAAGTGAATTAATTATAGCTATCAGAGAAAGTACATTATGATCAACAAGTTTATTGATTTGAAGATAACTCCAAAGAAAAACAAAATTAAAATGCGAAGTGATAAACTGAAGCTTCTAAATCACTTAATTGGGGTCCTATCAATTCATTATCAAATTAAAATAATCAGTAAAGATAATGCCCTCTTCCTTACCATAAATAGGGCAGGTCCTGTGAATATCGCAGCTGTTATTACTATTTTAAACAAAATGTCCATCTGCTCAAGGTCTATAATGAAATTAAACTCATTAGCACTCTCTTATCTGGGGATAATTTTCAAGAGAAATTTGTCTCCTGGATATTGTATAATGCCAGTAAAACTGAATCTATTGATTAACATAAGCAAGTTTTCACCCTTAACTACCATTGAGCACTTTCATTTGGCAGCATTTGTGATGAACACATTTTCATATCCATTTTGAAGAACAAAAACTGGCTCCTTCTCTGAAGTAATAAACCTTCCAAATAGTATCACACTTTGTCAAATACAAACTTTCCAGATACTAGTTTTGTGATTAATGTCACAGAGAATATTGGACAACTTTAGCTTTCTTATATGTGTTTTAAAAACAGTGTTTCTGTAATTGTGATGAGCGAACATTGGGCAGTATGATGGGTTTAAGTTCTATATGTTTCTGCAAAAGAAACTTCATTTTGAGAAATCCTGCTCTTCCTCAATGAGGTGGCTAATGCAATAACCATTAAACTTGATTCTGGAAAAATAAGGTCATTTCAATACGGGTTTAGTAAATCATGTGCCCTTGAATACAGGTGTTAATCATTATGACATTTTAACCTACCCTGAACTAAAGGTTTATTTAATGTGTTTTGAGTTCTGCTTTTCTGGCTTACTCTTCAGAGCCCCTAAAGATGAGCTTAATTGTGCAAAACAACTCGGTGGAAAATTCAATTTTAGATATTTTCATCAGGACAGTTTTCTAAGACAGTAGTGTTGTGTCTAATTGAAGCACTAAACTTCTGCATGGTGTTTCTTTTGCTTTTTGCCATTATGCTAAGGATATATAATTTCTGCTGATTTAGGTATCTTGTGTCAGGACAGTAAGTATGCAATTAGCTTTAGTTTAAGTGATAGCAGCATGCTATAAATAAGATTCTTAATTGTGTTTGCAAGATTAAAATTCAGCCTCATTGTTTGTTCCCTTTATTTCTTTGGTGGCATTGTGGTATATTCACATTGCTACCTCTAAATGAATGTCAACTTGTTTTACCTCGACTGCCGCCGATCGATACTTCATTAGACTGAATTGTCTTGTGCTCATGCAACCTTGAAGCTGTGGCTTAATTACCACCCATATTATGCAGTGGCTCAGAGAGCTGTGCTCAGCTGTGTCAGTTCTGAAAAAAAAATATTTAAGCCATGGTGTTACCTATGTCTAGGAAAAATGGCTACTTGTTTTTTTTTTAATAGTAATATTTGGCAAATTAAACACTAATGATTTTTTTAATATACTGAAATGTACGAAGATAATATGATCACATTTTGAAACTTACTATTTTACAAAACTCCTGGAATGGAAATATAATTTCCATGATCAAACCATTGTGCAGTAAAGATAATTTAAAACTAATGACAAAATTGCATTCATATGAAAGAGAAGAGAGGGGAAAGTGCACTCAAATGGCAATCATGACAAATGACATCTCTTGTCCGAGAGTCATTTTTCCTCACTAGACTGATTTGTCATCCTCACTTTTGACATTTTTCATCCTGCTATGAAATCACACTGACAGAATAAGATATTTCAAGACTTCACAGCAGGCCACAGAAGATGGTTTGGTATTTCTATTTATTTTTTGGTTGGCTGTTTCAATTTTTATTCTTGTGCTTCAGAATTCTGGGCACACAAAACCTGAGTTCTAACAAAATATTATTAGTTAAACAGTGAGTGGAAAAGATTTCTCAAAATAAAATGTGAAATAATAGGGAATATTCAATATGCGACAATAAATCTCTCTACTGCTCATACTTAAAATGCCCTCAAATACCAAAATTTTGTTGGGCAAAACATTTAACAAATTATTTAAGAGATTCAGCTGTTCATGCCAACATCCTGGAGTGGAAGGAGTTCGTAGAAAAATAAAAGTAATGAAAAGATTGTTTATTACCTCTCATAGCCATACAATTGAGAGGGATTTGGTCAGAGAGGTTGTGTCTATATCCAATAGCCACATGATGAAGAACCACAAACTTAATATTTAAATGAACAGAAATGATTTTTCTCACGGCTCTGAAGGCTCCATGCTTGAAACTGAGCTATCAGTAGGGCAATGCTGCTTCAGCCACCCCTGGAACAATGCTTTCTTCCGTCTTGCCAGGATGCAGTGTGCAGTTCACCATCCTTGGCATCCCTTGGTTTGTAACTAATTTCAACACAGACCAACTGTAGACTCAAGACAGCCTTGAGAATGTGAGTGCCAGAGGGTGTCCTTCCTAACATCCAGCTGTGTTACGTTCTTTTTTTTCTTTTTCTTTTTGTTTTCCAGAAATGTTTGCCACCATATGTAATGAAGTAATGCTATTACTTAAGGATATCTGAATCAGTAAAAGCATTCAAGAGACTCAAAGGTTCCTTTAGAGGTGTTTATTGTGGAAACAAACAGCCATGAACTATATAAGGTGCTGGGAAGGCTACTTCTAAGTTTTAGTACACAAAGCACATGAGGGTCTTTGAAAATGAAAATTCTGAGGTAGGAATAATCTATAATAGGGCCCAGGATTTTTTACTGGACACACAAATGCAGGTGATGTCAATATTACTCTTTTGTGATACGTAAGTAGTAAAACTCCAAAAGACATAAGTAGAGAAGGAACATTCCCAGATGACTCTTGAAGAATATGGTTACATGTGATCCCTATTTAAGAAACTCAAGGAGGTGACCATACATAGACAGAGAATAAAGGCAAAAGAGAAATATCTGGAAGAAATTATCTGAATTGCAGCTTGATGGCCGTAAGGAGTTCTCAGCTCCTACCAAGAGGGAGTAGAAAGTGGGCTTGTGTTGAGAGAAGATTGGAATTTTGCAGAAGAGTTTAAGGAGTGACAGCTTATCTCTAGTCAGTGAAGAACCATAGCTGTGTTAATCAGAGAGACCTTGTATCAAACCCTGCATCAAGACCCTGAGTCCATTAAACAAATAGTCATTGAGTGCCTGATAGGTACTGAGCATTCCAACTCCATTCATAAATTACTAGTGAAAAAGACAAAATCTCCATTTTTTTATGTCCTTAAGAGGACCTATACCAAGGCCCTAACTAAGTGGAATCTTATCCTGTATGTTACTCAGCTGGATGTGAAAATCTATGCCTACAAGTGACTTGAGCTACCATAAAGTGCCAGTAACAGGTAGAATTATCCTGCACAACCTCAGAAAACCTCAAGAACTTAGAGGTGTTGGGAACTTTTGAATTCACACTCTGTCTTCACGTTTTTCCTCCTATAGCTGTTATTTGCTTCCTATGTGTTGAAATACTGTGTTTTAAGGATTACATAAATAAGGAACAAAACAGACGAGCAAAGTCTCTTTGCCTCATCTCACCAGGTGATTGATCATACACGCTATTATAGTAGAAGATGGACGACAAAGGAGAAATTGGACTCTAGATTTGTAGATGCCAGGTACTGAAGAAAGACTATAGAAAAATAAATGACAGTCTTGAACCCTGGGTGGTGAGATCCCTACCCTTTCCCAGCCTCTCTGTTGGCACTTCTAGCTCTGGCAGTAAGGGGTGAAAAGATAAGAAAGAACACTTGGTCATTCTTCTTTATGAAGTTGATAAGAACAAAGAAGAGAGGCAACCCACAAATATCTACATAGCTTACTTCTAAAGACTCACACAGAATGATTTTCCCAATAGTTTTCTTATTTTTTTCTTTGAAATACATCTAACTAAAAACTGAACTACTCATAAAAATGAAAGGTAGAAAATGCAGTGGATGCACACAGTAGAACTTACTGGAACAAACCAAGCCCAGGAGAGATGTGAACAACATTCATCCATTCATCAATGAACAGTCATTCATGAGAGACTTAGAGAAAATTTTCCATGTTGTCTCATTGAGAAGCTGTGGATTAAGGGATCATAGAAGACAAAGCTCATTGAAACTGAAGTTTTATGAAATATTTTTTTTCAAATTTAACAGAAAGTTTGGAAATTAACATTTAGTTATTTCCTATCAGATCAGAAATAGAGAAGATACAAAATATAAAAGACAGGAAAATTATATAATAAGCAAATTGAATTTAGGGAAATTATTAGATATAACTTCACAAACACACACACATACACACACATATAGAGAAATAAACATGAAGATACATGTCTATGAATTTCAAAACAATATAAAGAAATTAAAAACCTAAACACTTTCAGAGAGAAAACTAATACAGTAAAGAATGTGTGTAAACTTAACCAAGAAGAGCACTAATGAAAGTTGAGGGGTATTAAGAATATTTTTAAATTCTGAGACAGTATTTTCTTTAATTTGGAAGAGTAGTTTCTATGCTATCTCAATTAATTATGAATGAAGTCACTTTTGGAAAGGCAGTGTGCTAATATCTAAGTTCTTTACACTCATGTGTTGCAACTCTTGGAATACATGATGTATCACATCAGATAATAAATAAAAGCCGGAAAACAGCTTGGGACTGAGGGAGAGAGTTCAATGCAGAAGAGGGGAAGAGTGAACCCCAGAATAGACTTCCATAAGGAGAAAGCAGGCAGTCTATGTGTCTTAGTTAGGGTTTCTATTGCTGTGAAGAGATACCAAGACCACGGGAACTCTTATTTAACTGGAGTGGCTTACATTTTCAGGAGTTTATTCCAGTACTATCATGGTTCCACATGGTGGTGTGTACACAGACATGGTGCTGGAGAAGTAGCCCTGTGTCTTACACCTTGTCTTGCAGGCAATAGGAAATGAGCTGACTCACTGGGCATGGCTTATGCATATATGAGACCTCAAAGTCTGCTTCTACAGTGAGACACTTTCTCCAAAAAGATGGCAGCTTCTCCAACAAGACCACACCTTCTAATAGTGTCACTCCCTTTATAGCCATTTTCTTTCAAACCACCACACATATCCAGCACATGGTATGACAAAGCAATGCACCCATAAATTGACAGAATGTATCATAAAACTTAAAATTAAGTATATACTGCATAGTTCATTAGTGTGTATCAAGTAGAAAGAGAATTTTCAAAACAGTTGAGATCAACTGACAAGGGTTAAAAGAGTTTGGGAAGAACAAGAGAGCTATTTTCAGGCTCAACATACCTGCTCCTACCACAAAATCTGTGTACTAAAGTTGGATTCCTGAAATCCACAGGGTAAAGATCAATTCCAAAACTGTCCTCTGACCTCCACAGTAAAGAAATTCCCTCCCACCACCACACATATGCACACAACATTAAGATAAATAAAATTAAAATAAATAAAATATAAGGATTATTTTTCAAAGAGCCATATTTAATTTAAAGAAGTCAGACCTAATCTCTAGAGAAAAATAACAGTTAAACAAATACTCGTCTTATGTGAACTAGTTAAACACATACTTGTTTTGTGTGAACCAATGTTCCTGGTAAAATATCAGCAGTGAAGGTCCATTGAGGGAAAAGTCAAAGACTCAAGAGAAACTGGACATAGGAAAACAGTGCACTGGATGAGCCTACAGACATTGATGACAGTTAACTTGGGGGCGTGGGTACTCATCTTAAGAAATATTCTTTGAGAATCCAAATAGGTTACTAAAGATGCTTAAACATAGGGGCAGGTGGGAGATAAAAGAGCTTCTTGCTTAATAGGAAGATTTTGGAAGCAAGAAGATAAGGCTGGAGGATAGGACTGGTGTTCTGTTTTGTGATAGAGACAATGGTCTTCAGTTAGAAAGGTGCTAATAGAATCTTGGGTACAGTTTTTCTTTAAAGATTTTACTTTTTGCTTGTCCCCCACAAAGGACTTACCAGGCCTCACCCTGTTGAGCTCTCGACATCAGACTAGATTGGCATACTCAGGGTGGTATGGACAAAATGCAAAGAACACGAGTTGAAAATACTAATAAAGAACCTGAAGGAAGGTTAGGAATGGTACAGATGCCTAGGTTTGAAAAACAATTTGGGGGAGAGAATTGACAAAACTGGGTGACTAATCTTCTTGCTGAGTGGGTGATTCAACTGCTTCTAGCCTCGCATTCTGGCAGGGTCAAAGCTATTGCAACATACTGAAATATTAGGAACTTGGAAAGCCTTTTCTTAATGAAAAATCAGTTATTTCTTGAGACACATTTTGAAACCTCTAAGTGCTGAAGCCACCCAGTAATTCTTGGAATCATTTTACAGCTTTCAAATGAAACCTGTCAGGAGCCATTACCCTTACATTTGGTATCCTTAACTCGGAAGAAAGTTCTCAGGTTGTTAAAATATTATTTTTCTCTGGAGTTGTTATTCTCTTAGCCCCAAGGCTGATAAAATTGAAATCAGTTTTGTCATCGCCCCCTTTAGCTCACATGTTCCTATTGCCTACATTTTCCTAGTAATTATTCTCAAACCCCTTGATATTTTTTCATAATTAATTTCCATCTTATCCTTAGCTCACTGGTTCTAACATATTGAAGAGCTTTTAAATCTCTGGTCATTCATTTTTTTCTTTATCTTACTTAAACTTGCACCATCTATAAATAGTTTTATTCTCTTTTCACTCTGTCATCGCAGAGGATGCTCAGAGGACAACTGGCACTGCTTGTGGAACACTTGATTTGGCCCACTTACAGAGCAGTACTGAAAAACATTCTTGGAAGGTTGCCTCTGTGTGTAGTCTTGATATGAGCTGCCATCAGGGTCCTGGGGGATGCTGTGGAGAACTTCGAAGTTCTCATATCACCATACAAAGAAATCAACAGGATCATTGCAGAAGCAAAGAAAATTCTTAAAATGAGGAGAAAAAGAGATAGAAACTCCTTGGTCTGTTTACGGTGGAAATTTTGAAAACAGATGTTTTTAGAACATCCATGTTGGGGTCTATGAATAACAGAAGAAGACTTCTGCTTCCTAGTCCTTTTTTTTCTTTTATTAAGTGATTATCTATGTTTAGAGGGTATATCTGAGGTGAAACTTTAAATTCAGACTTAATGCTAGTACCTGATGGTAAAAAGAATTCCAGCTGTATGGCTGGATTTTTATGGGAGAAAGTGATTTCATGCTATCAAATTGCAGACCATTCATAAGTGGTTTTAAGATCTGACTTAATAAGGATCAATATTGCTTGTTAAAACAATACCATGATCAAAAACGAGTAGGAAAGTAAAGGGTTTATTTTTATTTGGCTTATGCTTCCATGTCACAGTTCATCATCACAGGAGGTCACGGCAAGAACTCCAGTAGAGCAGGAATCTGGAGGCAGGTACTTGAAGGAAGGAACTCACTCAGAGGCCATGGACTGTGCTGCTTAGTGGCTTGCTCCTCATAGCTTGCTCAGCTTGCTTTCATATAGAACCCAGCACCACTTGCCTGGGCTTGACATCACATACCATAGAATGAGTCCTCCCACATCAATCATTGATTTAAAAAATGCTCTCTCTAAAGGCCTACAGCATGATAGGACAGAGGCATTTTCTCTATTGATTTCTCTCTTCTCAGATAGCTTGCATCAATTTGATATAAAAACAGCCAGAACTGGCCTGAATAGGGAATGCTACAGAAGCCTTAAAGGACATCGAGGATGAGCATCCTCCCTCGTGACACCTATCTTTGGCCCTGAATGGAGACATGACATTCTGATTGGCTCCCAAGATTAGAAAATTGTGTTCTGTTGCCTATCTTTAATCCAGCTGGACCTGCAATCACCCCGTAAGAAAGATGATTTGCCTGAAGGCACTCTAGAGAGACAGAAATAATTATTCCTGTGTTAGGATTTCTTCTCCCCAGAGTCTCCAACATCTGTCATGTCCAGAGATACTTTCAGGTAGCTCTGAAGAGCGACTCAATTTACCAACTTCCAACTGAGAAAACTGTAACTTCTTTCCCTTTTCTTCCTTTTGCTTTTCCAAGCATAGTTTCTCTGACATTGTGCCTCTTCACTTTTTTTATTTTATTTTATTTTGCCTCTTCGCTTTTTCTCTGAAGCCCTCCCTACTTTCTCCAAGTGACCAACTGTCTGCCGTGTACCTGCCTCATCAACGACACTTCTACTCTTCCAAGATTTACAAGGGCTTCCCCTTTTGTTTTGTTCTCAAACTCTAGTAAAAATAAAATGTTCTGAAATACCTGCTTGAGTTTTTTTTAATTATTTTATTATCGAGATTAAGAACCTAAGAACCCATCTTTTTTTTTTTTTTGTCAACTTAACATAGGGTAATCTGAGAAGGGGAAATATCAACTTAAAAATGCCACCAACAGATTGGCCCATCAACATGTCTGTGGGATATTTTGTTGACTAATAACTTATGTGGGAGAGTCCGTCCCACTGTGGGTAGTGCCATCCACAACAGCAACAAAAACCCAAGGAAACTGAGCAAGCCATGAAAAGCAAACCAATGAACAGCTTCCCCCTCCCCCTGTGTTCCCTGACTATTCCTGAATTCCTGCCCTGAATTAACTCAATGTTGGACTGTGATATGGATGTCTAAGACAAATAAACCCTTTCCTCTTCAAGATGCTTTTGGTCATATCACAAAGATAAAAGTAAGATAGAATAGAAATTAAGCTTCATTGCAATATTTTTTTTTCTGGCAACCAAAAATGGTACTCTCCAAGGATGGGGAAGTCTGGAGGGAAAAATTCAGTATCTGAGTGGTTCTTTACAGAGTTATTGGTTTCTTGATCATTTGTATGGAGCAGGCTTTGCTGCACATAAAACAGCAGTTACATGGAGTTTCACACAGCCTATGTCTTGTCAGCATCTCAAATTTCCAGACATTAGTACCATGTCAAGCCAGCCATGAGCTACCTTGTGACCCTGGAGGATGCAACCGCATCTGCCAATATCAGCATCCTGTTTCAGTTGGTTTCTAGTTGATTGTTCCTACCCTCCCATTTTGCCAGCGCTTGTATTCATATGCTAATTTATAAGTTTTTAAGTGCCCCCTTTCTTTCAGAACCTCATTCTCTAGTCTGTTCTCCTGCCTCAGCCCATGTGTTTTAGTTTATCTAAGTTTTGTTTTCTATTATGAAGAATAGAACCTATTCAAAGCTGAACAAAAGCCGTATGTTTGCTAGTCTTCATCAGAGAATAAAGTGTGTCCTGAAGTAAAAGCCTGGAGATTCTGTGTTTCGGTCAAGGAACAATGTTCCTTCAGGAAATTGCTTCTATCTTTTTTTTTTCTTAAATTGCAACATTTTCAGAGATAAGTGGATGTTAAAGTTGAAATTTGCTAAAAGCCAAACATTTAACTGATGAAGTCCTAAGCAGTTTTGTCAATTTTTTGTAATTTCATCATTTTATCAAAACTGATGGACTATGTTTTGTTTGGTGTTGTCTGTGAATGCTGTAGTACATTCTGTGACTTTTGCTTTGATACACTGTTGATACCTTTTATTCATACTGTAGTTCTTGCTTTTGTGTGTTTAGGAGGTAGGTTTAAAATAGTACATTTAAATTGTCTTTAAATGATGTTTTCAAATTCTCTTCAATTTCGTTAATATTGTGTCATTTATATGATTTAATTGTCAAATTGTTTCATGTCATCTCTGTGTTTGACATGTAGTGATGTTAAAGGGCAATCATCAAAGAAGAGATCCTGCTTTGTAAAATCTTACATTAGTTCTTAGAATGGTATGCATTTGTCAGTCCATTATTTTAATAATGGTTTTATATTTATTTGTCTTCAGCAGCAAAATTTTTAATACTCAAGTTTGGCTATATACTATAGTAAAAATAACATACATTTAAATGTATAAGTAGCATATTTTATAAATATATATACACATGTACAAGAAATATGTGTATGTCTTTTTAAATTATATGTATATATACATATCATATGTATTCATGCATAAAAATTATACATATTTTGTACACAAATATATACAATTATGTAAATATGCATACATACATTTTATATAAACTAACTTATGTATGAGTTTGAATTATATATGATATATTATATGCATTACTATATATTATATATAGAAAATATATGCATATTTGACTTTTCTCTTGTCAAATTTGGAAATCATCAAATAATTTAAAGCATGCATTAGTTTAGAAAAATGATCTAAAATTTAAAGGCCACAACTGGTTTTGTAATTTTCATAGGCCCTCATTACAATTGGATCCACTTTTTTATGAGTATGGTTTATAGCATTAAGTAATGATTTGAATAAAAATGTTGATATTTTAAAATAGCTTCTATATTTGTTTTTGTCAAGTTACAGAAATTTTGTTGAGATATTGGTATAGTCCATTATTTTAATAATATATTTTGAAACAATATTGGATATTAAACAAAAGTGATCCCAGATTATATAAAAATAAATATGCAAATTAATTTATTGACTGTATTGATTTTTATAAAACTTACATATCTTGATTTTGGTCAACGAATAAACAAATATTTTAAAGCTTATTTTGGAATTAAATAATGAAATATTTCCTTTTATATTACCTTTTAAAAATGTTAGACATGGAATCCAGAGCTTCACACGTGCTGAACAGAATTTCCAGTACTCCTTTAATAAGTAATTTTATAGCCTACTCAAACCACAGCCCTGACACCTAAGAACCTCTCTCAGAACGTTGTGTACCTTTCTCAGCAAATCCCATCCCTGCCACAGGAGATTGTGAGATTTCCCGATTTCTGAGCATGTGTAGTGACACCCTGCTAACTTTACAGAAAGCCTGTTCCTGTGCTCAGAACTGTAACTAGCCCTAACTGAGAGAGTCGGGACCACTTCTCTTATCAAATTCACCGTGACATCAACATTGACTTGGCCCAGAACTGTTTTGACCTGACCCAAAACCTGACAAGTTTAAGAACAGAGAACTCCAAGTACGCACTAACCTATTAAGAACCCAACAGCACATGCCTAGGTCTCATATAGAAAAAAACATGAATAACAAAGACAATGGAGCATCTCCACAAGTGAATTCTCTCATAGTGATGATTGTGAGAAAAGCAACCTAGGTAATGTTCAGGACAACGAACTCCACATAGCAATTACAAATATGTTCAAGGAACTAAAGGAGGATATAAAAAAGGCCAGAATAAAATCCACAGAACACAAACAATTGAAAAACACAAAATAACACAAGATATAAAATGTAACTTAATAGAGTTACATTTCTGAAGAAACCTCTAACAAGCTGTGTTCTTCTCCAAGAATGAAACTGAACTCCTATCTCTTATTCTGCACAAAACTCAACTCTAAATGGATCAAGGATCTGGCCATTAGACCTGATAGCCCCTATGAGTTCTAAGAGAAAGTAGGGAATATCTTTGATTGAATAGGTACAAGAGACACTATTCTGAATAGATCTCCTTAGCATTGGAACTAAAAACAACTGACAAGTAGAACTTTGTAAACTGAGAGGCTTCTATACAACAAGAGGTATTGTGAATCAAGGGAAGAGGAAGATGGTGGGATTTTTCTTTTAACTGTCTTTACAACTGACAGAGCTTTCTGTGTAGAATATACAATGAGCACATACAAAAAAATGAACCAAGGAAACAAATACTCCAAATAAAAATGGCGATCGACCCAGGTAGTGGTGGTGTAGGACTTTAATCAAGAGGCAGAGGCAGATGGATCTCTGTGAGTTCAAGGTTTGACTGTTCTACAAAATGAGTTCCAAAACAGTCAGAGCTGCTACACAGAGAAAAAAATGAGATTTGAATCAAATAGAAAGTTCTACAAAGATATAATACAAATAATTGAGAAATATTTTTCAAATGTTCAATATCCTTAGACATGAGGGCAATGCAAATTATAGTGACTTTGAGGTTTCATGCTATCCCAGGCAAAATAACTAAGATTAAAAAATGATAAATGCTGGCGTGGATGTGGAAAAGTGAATAATTATTCAGTGTTAGTGTGACTGTAAACTAGTGAAGTCACTATTGAAATTAGGGTAGAGTTCCACAAAAGTGGACATAGATAGATCTGCCAAATTACTACTACTCCTAATGAATTATTATACTTAGATCAATGTACCTCTCAAACTCGCGCTAGTCATCATGAAGAGAATAAGACACTGCCAAGTGCTTAGCCCTAAATGGGGCATCTATTTCTTATACCCTCTTCCCAGGGCTTAGGAATTACAGTGGAAAGGAGGATGGAATGGGGATAAGATCTAGCATTAGTGAAATATTACAGAAGAACAATTACAGCAATTGCATTACTGCAAGGGACCATCCTCCCAGTCAAACCGCCACCATCTAGTCCAGCTTGGCCTGCCGTCCAAACATCATCACAGCTGGGCTGTTGATTGCTGACCTTGTCTCTTGGAAGAAGAGGGAAAGACTCATGCACCCTTCATCTATCTAGCCATCTTCACAACCAGCTGTTTGCAATTGTACTCTAACTGCATATAGTCTCTGGGAGGGCCTAGAGTATATAAGTGTGAAAGAATGGAGAGGACTTCATCTCTAAAGCTGTGGAGAAGGCAGCCAGAATCCTATTGGATGCTAACTTTACAATGTGGCTATTTTAAAGTCATGTATGCCTATGCCAGTAATCCACCACCTATTATTCTGTAAGTAAGTCTCATAAACTCATTGGAACCCCCAGGTAAACTCTAGTGGAAAGAAACCCTGTTTTATCTGTGGGACCTTAGAAGTAGATAAATATTATTTACATCTCTCACCAAGGGAAAAATCTTTAGCAGCATGCACAAGTTAACTGATGGCAGCTATGACTTCATACATAAGACCTAAGAGAGCTCAAACCAGCTAAAAATCCCTGAAGGGGTGAGGGTCAGGGGTCAGGAAGACCCACTTCTAAACTGATGATTTATTGGCAGTGAAGGGATACTGGGAAAGAAAGTGAAGGAATCAATTTTCTTTGGCGTCTTAGAAGCTACCCATGCTCCAGTTGATAATCTTACTCTCCTTTACAATCTGACAGCACTATGGTTTCACTGGTCTTAAATATTGAACACATGAATTTGAGAGAGAATAGTGTTGGTAGAGATAAAAGATGAATTAGAAGGAAGTGAATGGGTGGTGAATTCATTAAAGGGTATATTAATGTATGAAATTTTCAAACAGATTTTTTTTAAAGACATGTTTTTAATCTAGGTTAAAATGTGATTTTTAATTATACTTATTTAAAAGTTGAATTTTGTATCCTGCCACATTACTAAAGGTGTTTATCAGCTGTAGGAGTTCTTTTGTAGAGTTTTTGGGGTCTCTTATGTATACTATCATATCATCTGCAAATAACGAAAGTTTAACTTCTTCCTTTCCAATTCTAATCCCCTTAATCCCCTTATGTTGTCTTATTGCTATTGCTAGAACTTCAAGCACAATATTGAAGAGGTATGGAGAGAGTGGACGGCCTTGTTGTGTTCCTGATTTTAGTGGGATGGCTTTGAGTTTCTCTCCATTTAATTTGATGTTAGCTGTCGGCTTGCTGTAAATGGCTTTTATTTTATTTAGGTATGACCTTTGTAACCCTAATCTCTCCAAGACCTTTATCATAAAGGGGTGTTGAATTACGTCAAATGCTTTTTCAGCATCTAATGAAATGATCATATGGTTTTTTTCTTTCAGTTTATTCATATGATGAATTACATTGATAGATTTTCGTATGTTGAACCAGCCCTGCATCCCTGGGATGAAGCCTACTTGATCATAATGGATAATTTTTCTAATGTGTTCTTGGATTCGGTTTGCCAATATTTTGTTGAGGATTTTTGCGTCGATATTCATGAGTGAGATTGGTCTATAATTCTCTTTCTTGGTTGGGTCTTTGTGTGGTTTTGGTATCAGGGTAACTGTAACTTCATAAAAGGAATTTGGCAATGACTCTTCTGTTTCTATATTGTGAAATACATTAAGGAGTATAGGTATTAGGTATTCTTGGAAGTTCTGGTAGAATTCTGCATTGAAACCATCTGGTCCTGGGCTTTTTTTGGAAGAAAGGTTTTTGATAACAGTTTCTAATTCTTCGTGACTAACAGGTCTATTTAGATTGTTCACCTGGTTTTGGTTTAACTTTGGTATATGGTACTGATGGGGGAAAGAGGAGATGGGGAGAGAAAAGTGTGAAGGGGAGGATGGGGAGAGCTTGAGGGAATGGGATGGTTGGATAAAGAAAGGGTGGATATGGGAGCAGGGAAGTATATATCTTAATTAAGGGAGCCTTTTTAGGGTTGGCAAGAGTCTTGACTCTAGAGGGGTTCCGAGGGGTCCAGAGAGATGTCCCCAGCTAGGTTCTTGGGCAGCTGAGGAGAGAGAGCATGAAATGGCCCGATCCTATAGCCATACTAATGAATATCTTGCATATCACCATAGAGCCTTCATCTGGCAATGGATGGAGATAGAGACAGATACCCACATTGGAGCATCGGACTGATCTCCCAAGGTCCAAATGAGGAGCAGAAGGAGGGAGAACATGAGCAAGGAAGTCAGGACCACGAGGGGTGCACCCACCCACTGAGACACTGGGACTGATCTATTGTGAGCTCACCAAGGCCAGCTGGAGTGGGACTGAAAAAGCATGGGATAAAACCGGACTCTCTGAACGTGGCAGACAATGAGGGCTGCTGAGAAGCCAAGATCAATGGCACTGGGTTTTGATCTTACTGCATGTACTGGCTTTGTGGGGGCATAGCCTATTTGGATGCTCACCTTCCTAGACCTGGATGGAGGGGGTAGGACCTTTGACTGCCCAGAGGGCAGGGATCTCTGACTGCTCATCAGACTGGAGAGGGATGGGAGGGGAGGGAGGGAGGGGGGAGGAAAAGGGAGGCAGGGAGGAGGCGGAAATTTTTAATTAAAAAAAGTTGAATTTTGAACCCAGATTTTCATATCAGTCTGGTCAAAAATGGTTGAAATTTTTGTCCTTGGAACAATACAAATGCTACTGTAAGAAGAGCATCAAATCATTCAGCTCTCTCTCTCTCTCTCTCTCTCTCTCTCTCTCTCTCTCTCTCTCCCCCTTTTTACAACAATATGTGTGTTCAGTGAATCCCAGATCCATTGCTGCTGGAAAAGTTGAAGAAAAGGCAGAGTAAGAAAGTTCTTGAACACTTTGAGCACATTGAAGGAACAAGTTTCATGGCTATGTCACCAGTACTTCATGTATGACACTGAAAATTCAAACAAAAGGAGCATTAATTAGATTGAATTCCAACCATCCTTTATCCCACTCTGATTATTTTTAGAAGACCGAACTAGAAAGCACTGTTATAAATCAGCTCGAGCACATGTACTGGTTAGTATTTGTACAAGTTTCAGAAATTCAGGTCATCTGGATTTTCCCATAAGCAAGTCTGTGTGCACATTTTTTTTCTCTTTTTTTGCTTACTAATAGATGTGGGAAGGCCGGGTCCCTTACGAGTGGAGCCAGACATTGAAGTTACAGTTCAGGACTAACTGATCTCTTTTCTTTGAGCCTGGGAGGAGCCAACCAAAGACGACTGCAGAGTGTGGTGGAATAAAACTCTTATCCTCATTGCAATTGGAAAAGCAAGGCAGCAAAAGAGCTCAAAAGAACGTCATCATAGTTGGGCATGGTCAAATGACTTGAACACTACCACTGGGTTCGCCTCATTAAATGGTCAACATAGCCCAATAGAGTCCACTGGCATTGGTCCAAGGTATTAAAACATGATTCTTTGGAATCATTATAGATTCAAGAAAAAGCTCGACAGGTTATTATTTTTACACATAAGTATATGAAAGTTAGTACAAGTAATTATCAAATTATGAGATATTCTCCAGTGGGTTAGGATTGCTCTAAGGGATGCAATATAAGTTGACCAATAGTATGAAATAAATTTTTCAACTTTGTCTCAATAAGTGTCATGTAGCAGGAGCTTACAGAAAGCTTAAACTCCAGAGTGGGTTATAAAAGTGTCCACAGAGACAAAATGACATGAATATTAAATAGTAAGTAGTATGATTTTCATAGAAAATAATTAATATTCAAACATGTAATATAATAGTCTCAAAATGTAAGCAATGAAAATATCTAATATATATATATATATATATATATATATATATATATATATATATTAGATAAAAACTACAGCATCTAACTTCAAAGTTGGAAACCACTGCTGCTCTGGTAGACAGAAATATATCTGAGAACATTGAAAATTAAAGTCCATTATTTCCAGGCCTATGTGACTGAGGAAGGGTAATCACCAATAAATGAAATATGAATTATTGATGATATTATAAGGACTTGGGACACTGAAGGAAAAGTAACTCATTGAAAGCTTTCTGTCAGATTAGCTGGAGAAACTGCACTTGTCTTTTAAATGCCTTTTTAAAAAGATTGAAAATATATTATTAGTGTTTAAATTGCAAGATTAGTATGTGGACTTTCATCCACAGTAATAAATCTTTTATATTTTAACATTTATATTCATTGAAAATTTAATTCTTCATATATACATATATGGTATTTTATTATCTTACAAAGCTTTTGTAATTTGGTCTAAATTCATTTGAACTATTATGATTTGGTTCTTATTTTTTAAAGCTATATTGAAAAAGTTCATAAGCACAACTTTTACAAATTCTTTAAAAAGTATTTTAGCTTATATGCATTAATTAATTAATGTGTGCATGTGTTTGAGTTCATTCATGTGTGATTCTTCATGTGTGTTTGTGCACACGTGTATATGTGAGCATGTGCATATGTGTGCCCATGCAAATGTTTATCCGGTCCAAAGAAAACTTGTAGAAGTTGGTTCTCTCTCTCCCAAGGCTGGGTTTTGGAAACTGCATGTAGCTTGTCCAGCTCGGCAGTGCCATTTTTACGTGTAGAGACATTTTTCAAGTCCTCTTCCCTGTATATATTTCACCATCAGATCTTCAACTGTCTCTTACAAAGAAGACATCAACAGTATCCATAAACATTCCAGTTATTTTGCTATGAAAACATTTATATTTATGATTTAATACTAAAAAAGTTGCTAAAACATAGGCACTAACCATTTATCAAAGTGTCCAAGTGCTTGTGAACAATTTATGACTTTGCAGATAAGAAGACCACACAGCAAAGGCCATGTGAGACCAACCTTGCCTGACACATGTCTGTCAATGGAGGTGTAGTATAGAAAACATGATGGAAAAATCTTCTTCTACTCACAATTTACCTTCTTGCTGAGCTTGTTAGTGTAAATAATTCTTCCAATTCTTGTTTTATTTTTAATCATTTCAGTATTCTATATTTTATATGAGCTGAAAGTTTCATTGCAAAATACATTATTAAATTTCCTTATAAACAAATAGTAATAATGATTTGTCCTAAAAATTATTGTGGATTGGTCACAAAGTCTAGTTCTTCTTTTTGGTTTGTTTGTTTTCTGTTTTAGACCAGGCTGGCCTCCAATTCACAAAGATCCGCCTGCCTCTGCCTCCCAAGTGCTAGGATTAAAGGCGTGTGCCACTACTTATTGTTTAAAAAATAAAATAAAAACTAAATGCAAAAGATATCCCAAACTTATGAATATAATCAAATTAAAGTAGTGTAAACATAAAAAGGAAACAGAGTAAATGTGAAGGTTAATCAAGTTTGCTAGGGACTTGTCTGAGATTTCTGTTCCATTTGAGTTAAAATAGTATTTGACTAGTGAGGTATTTCACCAATATCAAAACAAAGAAGCTTTTGCTTTATTCTGGCCAAGCATCTTACAGACTAAGGTAGAAAGAAGGTGACAGATCTGATTTTCTTTTTTTCTTTTTTCTTTTTCACAGTTGTAATAATGCAGACGTCAGAATCATCATATTTCTTTTTCTGGAGAGTACAGTTCAGGCTTTATTTTATCTTCACAGAGGAAGGCACCTAATCCCATACATAGAAGCTTTCTATCAGCATGGAGGGAGCACCCACAATAAAACCGGCTCTCAATTCTTGCTCTTCTTTTTCCTGTCTACCCTTCCTTGCACTCCACCTCTTGGCAAACATTAAATCCTGGATTTGGCTATTTGAGTTATTTCATAAGAAATGAAAAAAAAATATGTGTTTTTAAATATGGATGTCTTCAGTTATTTAGGATAAATTTTGCATGATTTACCTATCATGTAGATCTGACTGTGTGTTGTTATTGAATATTCACTTGTATAAATATGCCACACGATGTTTATCCTCGCTCCAGTTGAGAGACACATGTTCAGACTGTTGTAAACAATGGTGGCCTGAACATTCATGTGTAGACTTTCACAAAGACATTTGTTTCCATTTCTCTCAGGTACAGACCTAGCTATGGAATTGGTGGTCATGTGATGTACGTGTGGTCAGCACGTGAAGCACAGCAGAACTGTTTCTGTACAACATCACGTTCTGTCTTGACCAGTAACACCTGAAGCTTCTAAGCGTTCCATGTCTTTTTCATCATTGGTTATTGTCTGAGTTTTAAAAATGATTTTATTTATTACTGTTGTATGTGTTAGACTGTATGTGTTCTCCTGTGCTGTCCCACAGGTGTGGGCGATTGAGGACAACTTCATGGACTTGGTCTGTCTTTCAGTGCTCACGTGGATTGGAGGACCTGAGACAGGCATCAGGCTCACTCAGCAAGCTGCTTGCTTGCTCACGCATCTCACCCTCCTCTTGTCTGCACAAAGTAAAAACCTGTTTTAGTTTGTGTAAAGCACTTTCCCATAATCTTAATTCTCATTTAATAATTACCCATGATGTTAAGTGTCTTTGCCATGTGTCTTTAGGTAATTTGTTACTTTTTGAAATAAAATCATTGTGAACATGTATTCTTTACGTACCTTTAATAAGACAATTTTAATTTCAAAGCTGGGAGAGCTCTTCATATATTTTGGATATGTGATTTATAATTGGCAAATATTTGCTCCCATTTTGTTGTCTGGGTTTCACTTACTTTATTTTACTCTCTGTACAATTATTTAATCACTTGAATGAAGTCTAGCTTGATTGGTATGCAAAATATGTTTTTAAAAATTCTACCTCAGAAAGATTATTATCTAACAATTAAATTTATATTTTTAAGGATGTTTCATGGTACCTATTAATAGGGTGTTAATTCTAAGTGCTATATTCATGAAGCTCTTAAGTTTTACCATCATAGATAATATTTTGTTATCAATGTTAAATCTTTATCGCAAATGCAATACAACCCATACCAAATTCCTAGGATGAATATACACATAATCATGGCTATAAAATTCTGCTTAAATTGTGCTATAAAATTACATACTAAGTATTTCTAGAATGAGACTCAGAATTATGAGTGTCTGGGAGATTGTTTTTTTACAAGATTCATCTTTTGCTTCTCTACAAACAATAAAAAATTATGGAAAATAAGGTTATGTTTCTGAATTATAGAAGCCCTTGATGTAGGGCTTAAATTTTCCTTGTAGTTACTTAGTTTACCATTGCATGATTGATTTCAGGTTTTTTAAATTCTAGTTTTGGGGAGACAAGGTATCATTGTCTGCTCAGACCTCATTTTAACTGACATGTAGTCCAGACTGTTCCATCCTATTGTTTCTTCCTGTCCGGACTTTCTAGGCCAAGTGCATCTATGAATTGACAGTCTTGCTTCCCCAAGAACCAAAACTCCTCTCATATCATCCATGGTGAAAACTCAAGATTTGTCATTTCCAAAATGCTTGAAACATTCAGTTCAGTCCTAGCCACATGTTCACACTATGTTGCTGTGTTTTGCCTCTTAGATAAATTTTTATATATACGTTTGTTAGGAAGAACATAAAATGACAAGCACAAGATGTCCACATGATGAAGGAATGTGAAGATCAATGAAGAAGACACCTGACAGGAGCGAGGCCTTGGGAATCACAGCTTACTCAGCCGTAATTACTGTGTTGATGGAATTGTCATGATGAACTAAAACAACCACTGACATAAAAGTGAAAACTTTCAATCAGATTTTAGTGAGTTAGCAAGTTATTTATCAAGTTTCTCCATGTTGTCAGTAATTTCATAGGTAATTTTCCGTGATGAAAGGCAGACTCTGGCAGCCCTTTAAGACGTGCACACAAATATAAATTGCCAAGCTTAAAATTATACTTGTCATTCAGCAACTAATTCTGAATATTAATATTTGTTAAACTGAATTTTATCATCTAATTTGTTTTATTATACTCTGGGTAATACTTGAATAGTTACTAAAAAAAAAAGGTAATAGACTAAATAGGAATATAAACCCCAAGAAGCATAAATAAGGTCATTCGTGCTTAAAGACAGGCATCTGCTCTAAGAGGAACATTGTTAGATATCTGTGTCAGTGTGTGAGCATCCTGGGTGCTCTTACACAAATAGAAGGAATTAGCCTTTACTATAGTGAAGTTACAAGGTAATCCTAATTCCTTCTTCTGGGAAGAAAACTGTACATTTTACTGTATTGAAAACTTTAGGCAACCAGAAGGCAATTATTCGTATTTGTGTCCTACCTAAATACATTTAAACCAAAAAGTACTTTAAATGTATAATTAAAAGCTGAAAAGTGCACTATAGTAGAGATTATTATGATGAATGAGTCTTACAGTGCTGGAATTTTCTCCATTCAGTGAATGAGTATGAGTGAGTACAAAGGTTAAAACTTTATGTCCATATCAGAAACACTGGACACAAAATCTATTTAAGCATGATTTTAGTTTTTATATTTGCAGTGCTAGGGACTGAACCCTGGGTCTTTGTACAGGCTAGGGAAATTCTCTATTTTTGAGCTATATGCCGAAGCTTCTGTACCATAAAGCAATATTTTTTCTTTAGATTGAACTGATTATTATTCTATTTAAATGCACATTGATCTTATCTCATGTTAACTTTTAGATCATTGTCAAATTTGGATTCTTAACATAATAATTGGTTAAAAACACAAACATGTTATGAAGATATTCTAAGCAAATTTCTTCCTTTGTATGTTTAGTCTGCCAACATTTTTCTAATTTTACTCTTTAAAAGTTTTTATTAAAAGAAGGGCACAAATACCCTTGTTAGCCGCGGCTTGCATGACTGGGGTCCAGGAGCGTCACAGTTTTCCATATCCAAGCCTCATGCGCATGGAAGGTATTTGGGGGCAGCCGCACAGAGTTGTCACCCCAATGGTAGAAGTGAGTGAGCTTATTCTGAACCATTCCTGGGGACCTTTCTGTGGTTGGTCTTGAGGCATCCCTCTTTAGAAGCATGCCAATGTGGTGGATTCTTTTCATGTCTCAGCAGAGTTTATGTGCACAGGTGTTTCCAGGAGTTCACTGAGAGCCAGCAAAGTTTTTCTAGTGTTTACTGTAGTGCTAAGGATGTCCTTGTCTCTTGCTTCTTCTTCAGCTCTACCTCCTGGTGACCGAAAAGTTTATTTTTATTGTGAGACTATGAGACTACTATCACATTGCATCTATCATCAACTTTAACAAAATGTATTACATAACTATTAGCACTTCCTGCAAGTAACAAACTTTCATTTGAGAATATAGTTAATCTTTTCTTTGAACTACACTACTACATTTGGTGAAACTCAAATCCACTACAGCAAAAAGTGGCAGTCTTTTTGGGATAAAGCTAGAACTTGTATTCTTACATTTATGTGGGTCTAATCATGAAGGGTAAATCACATAAAAGCAAAAGACATGAAGAAAGAACCTATAGCATTTGCATACAGATTGTGATCTGATTTTTATACTTAAAGGATCAGCTTAACAACAATAATGGCTAGAAGAGAAAGCGGGCTGAGATTTTCAGTAAATTCTGTTTTCTAAGTTTGTATTAGAGATTTGCCATGTTGGTGACCCAGCTAGACTAACATCTCCTACAACAAAATGCTGAGGTTTATGGCTCAAATCCATGACTATGGACTAATCTATTACACTAAGACTAAAGACAAAATAGACCAAATGTCCAGAAGATGCAATATCATTCAATTTATTACTAATTGGAAAATCTCAACACTTAAAAAAGTAGAATCTCAGCCATTGACTTCATCTGTAATATAAGATTTATAATTAGGCATGTCTCATAATAAGAATGATCCTTGCGGCCCATTCTGTACAGCTTGGCCCCTTAATCTGACTAGGGAGAACAAGGAAATGAAGAAAGGAGAATGATACTGCAAGACTCACAGACACATATATAGAAAAACTGAGGTCAGAGTGGCCATGCTTGCTCTGATGGAGTATTGCACAATTTCCCCCAAACCTCAGCACTCTTATACACAAGGGAAAGGAGGTAGCTAGATTTCTAGGTGACCTGTCTCAGGCTAAAAATTGTAGCCTGAAGGATGAAGATATGATTGCTAATTTTTGTGCACACTGTTCAATCATTTGTAAACACTCATACTTGAGCGAGAAAAAGGCTTTGCTGATTTCTAGTGGTTATGAGGCATTGGTCCTTGACATGCCGGTTCCAATGGCAACAAAAAACATTGACCCAGGTTCCTATCTGCTGGATTTCTTCACTCTCCATACCTATGTGCTCAATATTATTTTGGGGGAGTCTATCAAATAATTATTAAAGATTTAATGCCCAAAATTATTTGAAAAGCACTAAAAATTAGGAAATTAAGTCCCTCTAAGGCATGATGTAAATTAAAATTTTAACTTACAGGTTTTAGTTATGCTAAGATTTTGCACACTTTCTGTAAAAACTGAGTTTAAACATAAGAATTTGCAGAAAAAATATGAAGTCCACCCCCAAAAAAATCAGATGTCTCAAATAAAAAAACTAAAATAATTGAAATACAAAGATAAATAAATAAGTTTAATGTTTCAATAGGGAGTGTTTTGAAGATGAAAAGAAAATTTAAACTGACTTTAAAATATGTTCATTCAAATCTTAGAGTATGTGATTAGAGAGGTGGTTCAGTGGTTAGGAACTCTTACTGTTCTTGTAGAAGACCCAGATTTAGTTTCCAATACCCAGACCAGGAAGCTCATAAACACTAGCAACTCCATCTCCAGGAGTCCGACACCCTCTTTTGTCCCCTAGGAGTACCTGCATTCATGTGCTGGGACACTTAGACAGACACATAAGTACATTAAAAAGAAAACGTGTGATGCTCAACTTACTAGACCTGGATGTAGGTGGGAGGTCCTTGGACTTCCCACAGGACAGGGAACCCTAATTGCTTTTCGGACTGAGGAGGGGGGGGACTTAATTGGGGGGGAGGGAAATGGGAGGTGGTGGCGGGGAAGAGACAGAAATCTTTAATAAATAAATAAATTAAAAAAAGAAAACGTGTTGTGTAGAGTGGTTGTTAAACACAACAAAATTTGTTTGGACAAAGTAGCAATACTGTCTACTCTCCTGTAATTGAAGTTCCAGAAAAGGTCACAAAAAGAGTCCAGAAAATAAATTAGAGAAATTTTTTCCCAATTTTCAAGCTACTCAAAGTATATTAGCAAAATAAAAACAAAGTAAAATACACATAAACACATCGTACTTGAATTGTTGACAACCAAATATAAGATAATATATTAAAAACAAGATATAAAGAAAAGACACATTATGGCTGGGGAAAATGAAGAGAAAAAAATGCATGTATTTCTTGTCAAGTTTCTGAAGGTCTTGTTTCCTTCCTTTTTTTGTCTGCTCATCAATTGCAGACATTGCTTGAGCCTCTGAATGTATGTGTACATCTCTCTTCTACCTTTGCTGTACATCATGGTGGGAGTATCACCAAAACCTCTGTTCGCACAAGAAGAAACTTTGAGAAGTCAGAAAGAATGTCATGTATGGATACTTGACAATTGGCACAAGCATAGTAAATTTGTGTAAGTTAATTGTGACAGTCCACCATATCACTTTTCCTGTGTGAACATACTAGTACATGCATTTGTAAGAAAAACAATTTTCTGGATTAAAAATAATTAATTGTATTTGTGTTTGGTCGTATTCAAAGAAACACAATTTTAGCTTAGAAAAGTTATAGTGATATGGATAAATTCCTGAATAAAGGTCCCAAAACGGAAATAACATTTAAAAAGCAATTCATGATGTAAAGATAGACAGCATAAACTTGAAATGAAGTAGTCAGTGGTCAAATGTGAAGGTCAACCAGTAAATGTCTTTTAACCAATTTATTAAGTGGATAGGATGAATATCAAGGCATGAAGCCAAGGTAGAGAAACTGAACAACTTAGTCAAAGAAAATAGTCAATCTAAAAACAAAACAGAACAAAATCATGAAAAGAAAATGTATACATCTGAGACACTATAAAAGGGTCAAGACTAAAAAATATAGATAAAGGAGAAAAGAATCCCTAATCAAAGACATAGATAATATTTTCAAAGTGTAACAAGAATATAGAAAAACAAGAAGACAAAGAAAGAAAAAAAAGCCCTTGTATAACATAACAGTGAATATATTACATTCACAGAACAAAGAAAGAATAGTGAAAGCTACAAGAGAAAAAAGATTAACTCACATGCAAAGTCAAGCTAATAAGAACAACAGCTGGTGTGTCAATGGAGGTTATGAAAGCCAGAAGAGCTTGAAGTTTTAGTCTACAGTTCTGAAAGACTAGATTTTCCAGTCAATATTAGACCTAAGATGCTGAATACATTGTAAACAAGCAGTCTCTACAAACAGTATGGTAGCAAGGTAATTTTCAAAAATGTGGTTTTGTGTCACTGACAAGGGAAAGAACTGAGTTTCTAACCAATTTCAAATTTTCATTCATTTAAGTTGATTAAATGCTATGAAACATTCCTCATAATAAACATAATTTGAATCTTACATCAAAAAGTCTATTAACCAAAGATTAGTGAACCTATCCAGTACAGAGAGTGTTCTTAGACAATAACTCAGAATTAAAACCCATGGAATCTTGTAAGACAGGTTATACAGGCCTGAAAGTCCAAAGCTAAAAGATCAACCTATGAAGCATAATTAATTAAAATTGAGGGACAGAAATTGAGATTCAACTTGAAGGTCAGAAAAGTAAAACAGCCAGTCATTGGCTCTTACCTCTACCTCAGTCCAAAAATGGTAATCCTGCCTCCAAGAGTTTAAGAATGAGACTATGTCTGATAGCTGTCTTCTCCAATTTTATAATCCTCTCTATAGGGCTGAAATTAAAGGCATACACCACTGGTATTCAAGGCATGTACCGCTCATTTTCTATGGCAACTAGTATGGCTACTGAGATTAAAGATGTGTGCCGCCACTGCTTGGTCTCTGAGGATGACCAGTAGGGCAGTTTTACTCTCTGATCTTCAGGCAGACTTTATTTATTTATTAAAATACTAATAAAATTCAACTACATTCCCCTTTTTGTCTAAAATAAAATAGAATGCTACAACTAATATGTGAAAACTATATAATAAGTACAATATACTACATACAATATATACAGACAATAAATACGTCAACAATGTCTGGTCCACTTGCATTTGAAAAATTCAAAGAAAATTCTCCATATCTATTTTGTTTTGGTGAATTCAAAGTCTTGTACCTAATTTACTTTGTACCATAACTTGCTTTTTGTATCTGGTAAACTATAACTATGTTGTCTTTAACAACCTCAGAGACCCAAAAAGTAAATAATATTAAGTGAGTAAGAAGGAAATGCAAACAAGCGACTTCTGAATATATGAGTAACGACAGAAACAGCTGGCTGCCTGGACAGTCACCCAAAGTTCCTCTGTGACATTGGGGCATTTCCATCTTCAGCCTACAGGCCTAGCATATCCAACAGACCTTTCTGTAAAGCAGAGCATTCTGGAGGACTGACCCGCCTTCTCTTAACAATGTTTGGTAGTCTCTATTTTTGTGTCCTACTTGTCCAATTAGGACAGCATACTGTTAGCAGTCAAGGCAATGGGCAATTTTCTTGTCCATTGGCTTACTTTTGCCACAAAGAAAGAACATTCAATGTGAAGTTTCTTTGATGTCTATTATCTTCTCTGAAGTAGATTGGTGCTGCCAGGAGCAGATATGTCTCATTGTCATAGAAAAGAAGAACCTTGGTTATTAGAACATCTTAAATGTCATATTCTGTAGATTTCTGAAGTGTTTAAAGATGACCTGTCTATCTAAAATACATTTTTGTTTGACCTTGAAAACATACATGTGACTATAAGTTCGATTATAGTAGGTGATTAATTACTAAACTGCCTTTCCTTATTATCCTAAACAGTTGGTAATAATATTTTTCAAAGATTAGAGAGTTACATTACCTTGTTAAATGAACTGTATAGGTACAATAACTTGAACAAGATTAGAAATGTATGTACAGTATGTTTTAACAAAATTGATTTCAAATTTGTATCAATATACAAAATTTGTATATAATATACAAAAGTTAAATCTAATGCAAAACATTTAAAACTAGTAGTTGTTTTTTGAAAGTAGGTTCAATAATCTACCTTTTTTTATTATATCAATATCTTTCCTTTTTCTTTTCAGAGTAGATTCGATAGTCTGTCCTTTTACTCTACCTTATTTATAATATCCATATTCTATTGAATGATCGAAAACCACCCACCCTACCTCTTGGGAATGTGATAACAGAGTCAGGAGGTTCTGACTATAGATTCTCAGAGGCTGGCAAGGAACATAGGGGTATAAGGTAGAGGTGAGAGTTGCTACCTGGGTAAGGTGCATAGGGTTCAGAATGTTTCTCAAGTAGGTGAAATCTGGGATGGCAGTGAGAGTGTTGTTACCTGAGGGAGGGAGGCATGACTGCAGTAACTTAATTTTTGATAATGCTGTCAAAAATACATAATAGTGAAAAGATATATTCTTTAAGATAGCCAAGCCATAAATAATATTTAAGCAGTATCTATATTGCTTACCCTGCTTGGTCCTAAATTGAGTATTTAAGTCACCTTCTGAAAAAGGAGGAGGAAAAGATGTAAAGAGCAGGAGGAGGGGGTGAAATGTTGTGCTCTGGACATGACATGATTCTTGCACTCATTAGCTCACGGTGTTTGTGAGTGCTTGGAGAAGCTTTGCACAAGAATGTGCCTTATCATAGTCCATAATGGATGGAGGAATGGTGTTACTGCACCACTCCATAGTGATTGGTTGCTAGATGAAGGGGAGTCAGATTCCTCATTTTGTGGCCCCTGGTTAAGTTACTCTTGCTCAAGTAAATACCACCCCACTTTCTCATTCAAATATATCTAACTAAATACACAGACACAGATATCAGTATGACACCAATAGAGAAGACCTTTTGGGAAAAATAAGGGGTTTCATTTGTGTAAAAGAGAGATCAGAAAAATAAGAAGAGGTGAACACTACAGTTTTATTATTCTTCATTTGCAAGAAATTTTTTCTTTCTATGCCCCAAATAACAAATTAAGCCTAATGATACCTTCTTTTTCATTGTGGCATGGAAAGATGGTGCAGAGATTTCTCCATATAGTATTCTTGCTGGGTACAGTTTAACTAAGGTTTGATCTCCTTGGTAAATTTTCCATGGAAATTGTTCAATTTTTTTCTAGTAACCTAAGAGCAATATATCCCAGTTAATTTATCTTAGCTTCTGTTTAACTGCTTGCTTACCCAAAATCTCACCATTACAGTTGTTGAGCAAGGTAACAGAATATGGTATTTTACCCTTAAGAGCACCTTGCCCTAAATGCTCAGTGTTATACTTGAGTCCCAAATACCCCAGTGCAGTCCCAGTTGGCTAGAATAAAGACTGAATTGATTATAGATATAAAGCCATCAAAAGAACTCTTAAAAGTGTAATAAGGATGCTGAAGTGTAGCTTTCCACAACTGATGGCTTCTGGTGGAAGGGGAAGGAACTCAGTTCTTAAATAAGAAGCAGGACACTGAGAATTTAACTGTGTTCCAGTGTGTGTATAGATAACATAAGTTGGATGTGGGTTTTTCTTCTAATGTTTTATTTTAACGTTTTTTTTTTTTGTAGGGGGAAATCACAAGGCAGATATGGAAGAACTGGGAAGTGAGGGTGATCAGAGTGCATGATGGGAAATTCCCAATGAATCAATAAAAATTATGTTGGAAAATAAAATCTTAACAAAAAAAATAATTTTCTGTATAACAAAGGTGGAAAACAAACAAACAAAAAAATAAAAACCAAAAACACTGGAGTGAAAAGACAACTCATAATGAGAAAAAGAGATTTACAAACTGCAATACATGAAGGGTATTGATATTCATAATTTGCTTTTTCAAATTGAAAAAAGTTAAAATACTAATTCAAATTAAAACTGTCTTGATACAACATATTGCCCTAGTTAGAATGGTCATTAACAGAACAAAATACTGACAAAACAAAACAGAACATACAAAAATTATTGGTGAGGATGTAAGGAAAGAGGAAAACTTTTCCCCACTGGTAGGATTGTAAACTGTGCTACCATTATGCCAATCAGTACAGATGTCTCTCATTTAGCTGAACATTGAGCTACTACCTGACCTAGTTGTATCACTCGAATGCAATACAGGGAACTCTCAACTAAAATATTAAAGTTAGTGTTTTTATTAATTAACTGAAGGCAGATAGGGAAACCAAAAGAAGGGAAAAGGGACATGGAGATATGGCAATGGGAGAAAGGAACAAGAAAAGCAAAGAGTAGCTCTGCAAAGCATTGTGAAGAAGCACATGCTTTCTAGACTAATCTGAGATATTGATAACAAGTAAATTAGAGAAAGAAAAGGGAAATATAATGCACTTGGATAACATGTATGGGAGAGAAACATGTCTTGTTTCTGTTTACTGTAGTCCTTTGAAGATCATCTGACTAAATTACATATTAGTATCTCCTCCAAATTGCCAGCAGTTGAAAATGTAATTTTAAAACCTCATTTAGCAAATCAAAACAACTTTGAGATATCATCTTACA